>NC_056730.1:649644431-649679431 GCF_019279795.1 Protopterus annectens | reverse complement strand
CAAACATAAGACAAAAGGATTATTGAGAACAACCACTGGCAACAGTTTCAAGAAGCACTTATATTCACAAAAGCCTTGGCATCTCAGCTACACATCCTTCAAGATGTCACTTAGATGTGTAGTATATCCCACATAGTACTGTGACTTCCAGGTATGTCAGTTGCAGAGCAGTGGGTGTCACTGACATGCATAACAGTTGCCACGGTAGTTATCTGCACATGGCCCTGTCAAAGACAGCACTGTACATAGGGCACTACAAGATGACTACCAGGAGAGCATGCTGGCCAGATCCAGATAGTATTAACCACACATACACATAGCTTATTGACCCCTGCATATTGTGGACTGGCAACATGTTTTCATGTGTATTGTTACAGCACTGCCAATGTGTGCTTTGCTGCTATTTCTGGCAAACATACATGTTACTGCATTTGTGTGGGTATATGGGGGGGGGGTCACACCTGTCAAATGTACACATTTTCATAGACTGTGCTGATATTTGCTTTACATTTTGGTTCCATTTATCATACTATTGTGGCCTGTCTTGGGGACTACAGGCATATCAGTAAAGAGCACAGGTCAGATTGTACTGGCATACATTTGAGTTTCAGACTTCTTACCCTACATAGCCTTACTGCAACTGCGGGTCCTACTGTTCTATCACTGTGTGAGTTTGTAGGGGATAATTCAACATTGCCGCCATTTGTGTGCATTTACCAAACATTTCTCTGTGATTTTCTATAACTAACTTGCTGTGTGGGTGTGAGGGGTGGGTATGGGACCCCCACACTGACATCCATGCCTGTGACCTATGGCCCCCCCACTTAGTTGTCCCCACACATATACTGCAGTGGGATTTGCCAGCTTGAGTACTATTGCATAGTGTGTGGCTGCCAGTTTTGGCCAGACATTTCCTGGTGTCCCACATACCTGTCAATTGTGTGCTACTACCCCAGAAGGCCACCCCATTCCCTTGCATGTATGCAGAATTACCATAGATATGTTAACAAAACATACTAATCCATTCATTTATTGTTAAGAAGACTGACTTACCTTGTGCTTGCTGCAGTTGTGAGGACGGTGCGTGAGGGCCGCCTATGTTGGATGCACACAGTACACTGCCTATACATGGTAAGTTACAGGTAAGGTGATGTGTGTGTCATCCATTTTACTGTGTGTGCGAGTCAGAGAGGGATGTCAGTCACTGAGGTCCCTACAGTGTCAGTGTGTGTGCTATGCATTGCCTCTTTTCCAAGGCCTGAGCATACTGGGCACACCTCCATCTGCCTACAGAACCAGGCTCTGGGGCCTCCTCCTCTGAGTCCCTCTGTGCCTGTGGGGACCTTGGCAATGGTGCTGGGCTGTGTGGCCCCTGCCCATCCAGCTGTTTCCATATTATGTAGCATGGCACATACTATGAGCATGTGTGCACATGTGGCTGGAGAGTACTGCAAGGCTCCACCAGATATGTCAAGGCAGCGGAACTGTGACTTGAGCATCCCAAACACATGCTTTATAATGATCCTGGTTTGTGCGTGTGCCTCATTATGGCATTCTTGTGAGGGTGGGTGTGCATTTCTGATGGGTGTCATCATCCATGGATCCAGTGCATAGCCAGCATCCCCAACCAGATGGCCATATGGGATGCCCCCACTGGCAAATGCCTGGTACAGCTGTGATGAATGCCAGATGTGGGAGTTGTGATAGCTTCCAGGGCTGCCAGCACACACATTCATGATAATGCTCTGGGCATTGCATACAACCTGGCAGTTGATGGAGGGGAATCCCTTGTGGTTTATGTAGACCCTACCGTGTTCACTGGGTGGTGCTTTGATATGGATGTGCGTGCAGTCTATGGTACTCAGTACCTCTGGGTACTCTGCTACATGGTGGAAGAGATGCATATTGCTGGCCCTCTCCTCACAGGTGTTGGGGAAGTAAATGTGCTTACAGGCATGTGGTAGCATGGCATCCAGGAACTGGTGGAGTACCCTGGATGCAGTTGCCTGTGAGACCCCCATGATGTCCCCAGTAGGTCTTTTCAAAGTACCTGTAGCTAGAATTCTTAAGGCTACACATACCTTGGTATCCACTGGGATGGGTTCCCCTCTGTTGGCTCTAGATCTGAGTTGAGGCTGCACAGCTCAGTGATTTGCTGAAGTATGCCTCTGTCCACCCTGTAGCACTCTAATATATCCAGATCATGTAGTCCCTTGTAAGTTACCCTGGGTCTGAACACTCTTCTCCTCCTCGGTCTGTGGCAGTTGTCAGCATTATCCTCCACTCTGCCTTCAGTCTCTAGCACATACTGATGGATCAAAGCTATGCCAGCCCCTAACATTTTTTCCAGTTAAAATTCCCCTACATGTGTGTACCAATGGTGCAGAGTTTGTGGGAAAAAACAGACTGTAAGGTTCATAGGTTCATAGATAGGTACTAGGCTATTGGCCCTAGGGCCTATATAAGCCTAGCCAAATGGTACCCTGGCTTTTGCCACCCAAGAAAATTATTTTTCTGTGCCTCTGTCAAGCAGAGCCACAGAAGTGATCCCCGGGGTGAATTTCCTATCTCCCATCCAATCATCAAGATTTTTTGTGAAGAGTGCTAATGAGGAGGTTTGTTTGATATAGATAGGTAGTTTGTTCCGGAGTATGGGAAGTCTCTGAGACACATAGTTTATACTGTTGTGCTGCAGATGCTGCCTGTATGCTTGGCTGACTATGATGCATTCACCTGCTAGCTATGTAATTTGTTCTTGATTGCTTTTATTCTGCTATTTTCCTTTTTATCCCTTTTCATTTCCTCCCCTTTTAAGCCCAGAGGCACGCTGTGCAAACCTGGTATCCAAATGTAAACAGTCCTGCTATTTCTGTGCATTTTTTTGTTTTATTTTAGACCCAGTGCATGCCGCGCAAACCTGTTTAGCTAATGTAAACATGAAGAAATGGCCCTCCCATGGATGCAAACATGCTCATTTCATGGAATTAGTCAATACAGCCTCTTGCTTAGTTATACTTAGCTAAGCACAAATGTGAGCCGTGGAGCTCCAATGTGCTTACACCAAGCATGACACACTCCTTTTTCATGTCAGCTGTTTCTCCTGCTTGCACCACTGCCTTATAGCTCCTACACGGTTAGGTACAATTTGGAACTTAGAAGATTTTTGTGATTCAGTAAATTTCCCCTCATTTGCATACCCCACTGCCTTAGTACATAGTTACTGTACTAACACAGACCCTTTCCTCTTGACAACTAGTGTTCCTTGGTATTGTTTTGATTTTGCATGCCATAGACTATAATGGCAAAATGCAGATTTCCCCTAAAATTGAGTTTTCACATTTTTTTTATTTTCGGCACGATCCCGTTTGCATGCCACTGCCCTATGCTTAAACAGCCGAGATCAGCCAAAAAAAAATAACTTTGATTTTTATAAAAATGAAGCAGTTTTCCCTGCCATTGGCCATATATTTGGCCATTGGCATGCCTAAAGACTATAATACATGCTTTTTTGGGAGCTATCATGCCTCTGTTTTGTTATTTATAGAAATGTATTTGGTTAGTATCTGAATACATTTTTGTAACTAACACTGTTCTTGCACGGATACCTGCCTGCTTGCTGAATCACTAATTCACCTCATTTGCATGGTTTTCACTGGCAAATGAAGTAATTAGCATTCTTCAGTCATGTCTGTGCAGGAACAGTGTAGGCATGCTCATGCATGTCAGATCAGCTGTTTGCTGGATCGCTTGGTGGCCATATTCCATGCAGGAATGGCTACACTGTTCCTGCATGGAATTTCGAGCTTCCTGAATCCTGGGGAATATGTCCAGTGCTCATTCCCATTTTAGTAGAAAGAATATGCCCTTCTACAGCAATAATCATGTACAATTATTCACTTATTTCTGTAAACTTATATTTGCAACTACTGCTAATGAGCCATGGGACTATTACATACTACTGAAAACATTTTAAGTTGAATTGAAATTATTCAACTACAGCTATGTACAGTTCAGATATCAGACTTGTTTCCTGATAAGTCTGCTAAAGGGAGAGTAGTAGTGGCTTTCCTGTTTGACATTCAACACCATTCTTACCAGTAACATTATGACAAGAAGATTGCAGTTCATTGGTGGTTTCCAGAAAATAATCCAATATCTATAGACACAATTGCAGCTGAAGGCTGACTCACCAAGGACTTCACTACCTCTGACAGTTCCTCAGCTGATTCTCTGGCATGGATTCTCACTTTGGTAGTTACAGATAAACTGTACAGTTTGTCTATAACCACTGCATCTCATATCCCTGTAAGACTACTACGTGGATCAGGTATGAAATCATGGTTGGATCCAAATAAATAACTGGTATCACCACTGTGAGCAGAATTGTGTGCTGAACAAGTTGTGTGTGTGCACTTTTTTGTAACTCTTACAGTGCTCAAGATATTTAAAAGTGTTTAAAGACATTTTTTATAATTCCATTTTCAATAAAATAACTCAGTCAAAAGCTGTCTGAACAGGAATCCCCAAGTGTCAGGAGGTATAAAATTCAACTTTGACTAGTTGTGAAATGAATAAATTGCAGAAGTAGCTGTGTCATATTTTAAGATGAATCACTTCCAGATATTCAGTGCAGTAATCAGCAGAGCGGAAAGTTGTGGTTACTGAATGGGAAGAAATTTTCTAGCTTTAACCATGACAGCACTGGAATAAATACTTTGTTATAATTTTTATTCCTATGTACACCACACAGACTATTGTAAGGAAAAGACCATTGGCTGCATTGCCAGGTGGAGGTTCAAATACCACCACTGCCAACAAATGTTAAGGAAAAGATTGTATAGTCAAATGGATGGTATTTAAATTCCACCACTGCTAACCAGTACTATATTTTTTAAGATATACCATGGACACCAAATAACTTAAAGTACAGAAAAGGGGAGACAAATACAATCCTGAATCAATGTTATAAGTTCAATCTGGCCACAAGAGCTTGCAGAAAATATGCACTATTGACATGGGTATGGCCCTATAACATCTGCAACCACAAATAAGCTCCACATTGAACACCTCAGTGAGCAGAGTCCTTGGCCTAACTCCCCAGACCCCCTTCTCACTAGTGTCTTTCATTTTCTGTTTCTCTCTCTCTCTCTCTCTCTCTCTCTCGACCCTTCTGAGTTTCAGTACTTTTTTAGTGCTCACATTCCCACAGTAACTGTACTTTACATGCACTCTTACATTCACAGACCCACATATTAATTTCAAGGGAAGGCAAGGAGCATTCTCCAGCACAACAGTCTCTTTCACTGGTTCAAGGTAGCGGACTGTCTCCACAGAGTATCAGACCAGAGGATCACCTAACTACTATTCATTAGTGATAATAAGTTAGATGATTATATATAAATGATAGTGTGCAGAGCAATTTATTACCAGTGCAGGTGGATGCCATCAGTTGATCACCAATTATCAATAAATAGCCTATTATGAATGTATTAATGTAAAAAAATACAACCAGCCACACCCTTATTGAAATGAATAAATAACAAAACATTGCTTAAATAATCAATGCAATAAATGTAAACTATACAGGGAGACACTGAAATGTGGAAGAAAACAGAAACTAGTCTTCTAAACAGGGTACAAGAAAGAAAATAGCTAACTACGCCTAGGGGTAGACTAGCTAATTCTGAAACTCAAGAGTTACTCAGTGTTAAACTACACCTAATTTCCAGAAAGAGACACAAATGCTGAGTATAAGTCATAAGCTTCAGGGCATTTTCTTCTCAACTTCTGACACAGTTCAACTGCTATTTTTCAGCTATCTGTTTTTTTATCTTTTTATTTCATGTAGAACTCAACAGATGTAACCAAACATGTCTTCAATATTTGCATGCTAATAGCTGTTATTCCAGCCTTCCACTTTAAAGAGTCTCTTTACTGCTCTTTTATAATCCTTCTTAGCCTTCTAACTCAAGAAGGCAGGGAGTAACATTTTGCACTTTAATTACGCATTACAAGTTCAACATATTTTGTTTATTTTTTACTTCTTTTTCATTTCACAGAAAAAGGTCAGAAGTTTACATATATTTTATACCATAAAACCACACATATTGCAGACTAAATTATATAGTTTTAGTTCAACTAGTACAGGTTTTATCAGACTTAAGTGCAGCTCACATTTCTGTTATATTTTGATTCAGAAAATGGTAGCATGATCCTATATAAACCTCACAGTTACCATATTGCACTATTTTTTCAGTGTTTATATTTTGTTGGACCGATACATTCTATATTCTGCTCTTTCTTTACACTTCTGCATTTCCAGATGTGATTTATATACCTTCAGAAGTTTTTGACCACTTAGCTGAAGCATATTGATGACTTTATTACCTTTAAACAAGAGACTTTCTATGCATAATAATTTATTTCTGACCATATATGACTTACCACTAGTTAGTACTAGTGGATTACATTGCTTTGCCCTGCCTAGCCATCTTGACAACTGCATTTCTGTATCATTTCCCATAGCAGCATTCAGTCTCTGCAGTTTTCAAGCTATAACCAGTATATGAGTCACTAAGTACAGAAATTCTACGCCATCTTACAACATGTCTGACTCTCATTGATTTAAAAGGCCATACTTGACATATCAGCAATATGAACAATTTTCCTGGTTTGTATTTCTCTCCTGCATTATCATTTTGAATAGTTTATAGCATTCTCTGTTCTGGTTGGAGTTTTATATAAGGATTTCTTAAAAATACTATCCAGGGATTTGTGATCTGACTCAGCATTAATGTTTCCCTTAAAAACGTCTGACAACTAAGGACTATGACAAACACCTGTTTGTTTGCATGTCTCTGGTCTGTGCATCTATCAAAGATTGTGATGCTCTCCTGGCTATAGCTACTTGTACAACTACATCGCAATACTTTAAAGTTGGCACATTACTCACTACCCTGTTAAATAGTTCAAAACGCCTGTTCTGAATTCCTGACCCATTCCATCATGCTCTAGCAGCTTCTTAGAGAAACATTTATACCTGTCAAGAATAGCCAAAATTGGAACAGGTTTTGTAGTATCCAAAGATGCACATTGATGAGGACTTTTCAGCAAGAATATTCCTGCTAATTATGTCATGCAATTTTGCCAACATATCACTTTAATTCAATACTTAGACAACCCTGCTCTTCAAGTATATAACTCCAGTATGATATTTGACAACATTCAGCTTCAAGTTTAACTGATCTACTGTCAGGCTTTTGTTTTATAGATTTTCAAACTAGAATGTCATTGACAATATTCATGACACCTTGAAGGCCCTTAATTATACTGGCCACTGCAAGTTGAAATACCCCCTGAGCTGATGACATCCCTAAACATAGTCACATAAATATGTATTTCCTTAAGAGCATCATAAATATACACAGCTTAGAGGTTTAGTCATCCAGTTTAATTTGTCATAGTCTGCAACTGAAATCCATCACTGAAAAAAATTGGAAATTTGAAATTTTGTATAGTGACAACTACTTTGCCAGCAGTCTGTAATGTGTAATTCTTCCTTTGAATTCAGTTGTAAAGCTCTTGTAGATCTGAGCAGATCCTGAATGTATCTTGCTTAACTACCGTATCCATATTCTGCTTCATTTGCTAGACTGTCTGTCTATAACATCACATGATTCCATGCGTTTAAGCTCCTGGTCTATCTTGTCTTCATGAGCAATAGGCCTTATGTAAGGCCATATGTCACTAACACCACTCCATGCAATAATTTAATGTGTTATTTGTCTTCATGCATCTGAAGTCTTCAGACAACTTAAAATAACTTAGTATGACTTTGATCTGTTAATGGGGACTTGACATTGCCTTTGCTTTATCACTCTGCATCTTATCTTTCTGCCCTAACATTGAAGAATTTCTGTCTTCTACAGTTTCTCTTTTCTGAGAGAGTTTATATGCAAAATTCTGAAAATTATATTTCTTATTCAAATCAGTTGCTTTATGACCAACATTAGACAATGTCTGCATTGGCTTTACATTTGAACCACTCAAACATTCAAGCTGGATGTCTCTGCAAATATCTGAACTGACTGTATGCACATGCTCACAAAACTGCATCATAAAAGTCATTTGCATTTCGCTGTTAATCAGGCACTGTGCATTTTGGTTGTGTGTTATATTTTTAGCAATGTTTTTGACTGAACTACTTGCATCCTCTTACCAGGTCCATAGCAATATAAATATCTTTGCAATGTATGTTTGGTTGTTTTAAATTAGATTAAAAAGAAACCATATGAAACAGCTGATAATAAAATTTACTCTTGTACACCTATCAAAGATTGTGATTCTCTCCTGGCTATATCTACTTGTACAACTACCACTGACTTCAGTTTGTGCTTAGAATATGGAAGTAGCATGCATGTATGCTAACTTTGTTTGCAGTTTAAGGACAGCATTAAAATGAAGATTCAAATGTTATATTACACTCTGCTCCAGTGTCTAGTCTAAAAACAACAGTGTTGCCATTTGTCCATAATTTTTCAATTTGGCCTTCCTGAAAGCTGTTCTAGTACTGACTCAGAGCTTTATTCATAGGCATTCCATCATACAGATCATTGCTGAACCATGTGCCTCTGCAATTAGATTGATTAACATTCACAGCTTGTACTCACAAGTGTTTCTGAGTTTTGACTGGTTAATTCCACAGCATTAATATTTTGCTTTTGCTGCTTATTCATTTAAAACACATTCTCACAAACTGATTAATGCTTCCACATATTCTACAAACAAAGTCACAGCATTTATTCTGGATGTAGTTTTTTGCTATTTATTTGCTACCAGATACCATCTTGGTTACCATGTAGTTGCTCACATATTTTCTTTTATTTGTATTACTGTTACTGTTTTGGTGCTTCATTTTCATGTTTTCACATATATACTTCTTTAGATTTTAAGTGCACAACTGATTATTTGCTTGTGTAATGTACATTTTTGTTTTTTCCACTAAGTCACATTATATTAACAACGTGTGTCTTATGTAATTATTTATTATGCCTCAAACTGTTATTTATCATATTAAGTAGTCATACAATTACCCAGGTTCATAGGTTTATACTAGGCTATCTGCCCTAAGGCATTTATAAGCCTAGCCCAGAGTTTTTGTGGCTTACGCCACCCCTTATGTTAAAAAATACTGTGCCTATTAGTTTGTTGTGCCTCTGTCCAGCAGTGACACAGAGATGATTCCTGGGGTAAACCTACAATCTCCCATCCACCGGTCAAGATTTCTCTTGAACAGAGCCAGCAAGGTGCTCTGCCTCACATGGACCGGGATTTTATTCCACAACATAGGGAGTCTCTGGGTGACAAATCTATCCCTCCAGCATGTCCTATTTATATCCGTGCTAAGGTTTAAGTCGCTTGCTCTAGTGGATCTGGTAGATTTGGATTTTTTGAGGTGGAGCATGCCCATTAATTCCGGGTTGGACATGGCCTTGTATGTCAGGCACAGGTCACCTCTGAGCAGACGGTATGTGACTGAATAGAGCTGGAGTTTCTTCAGTCTGGCAGCATATGACAGATTTTGGAGTCCCTTTATCCTTTTGGTGAGGAACTTTTGGGGTCTCTCCAATTGCTGCAGGTGTCGGGTGAGATACATCCCGAATGGGGCATTGTACTCGATCATTGGTCTGATAAGTGAAAAGTACAGGGAACAATAACCTCACTTGATCTGGATGTGAATCCCTTCATGATCAGGTGGGCAATGTAGAAGGTTTTTCTAACCACTTTAGCAATGTGAGTGTCAAAAGAAAGGCCACTGTCAACCTGGGTCCCCAGGTCCCTGATAACCTCTTCTGTGCTTAGTGGATTGCCACCTATATGGTAGCTTGGGGTTACCTTGTTTTTCCCGAAGGGTATGACTATACATTTTTGGCATTTAACTTCAGGCCATGGCTCTGGCACCAGCTATCAGTTTCCGTGAGACCCCTCTGAAGGATATCTGTGTCCGATGTACTTTCCACTATGGCTCCCATTTTGCAGTCATCAGCAAACTTTGTCAGCCAAGTAGATGCCGAACAACAGGGGGCCAAGGACTGAGCCCTGTGGGACACCACTTGTGACCGGCTTGGAGTCTGACATGGCGCCAGCTACTCTAACCCTGTGGGTTCTGTCCTTTAGCCAGTTTGCAACCCATCTTGTGATATATGGGTTTACATTTAAGCTGGTAAGTTTCTCTATAATACCCGAGTGGGGTATTGTGTCGAAAGCTTTTGCAAGGTCAAGGTAGGCTGTATGGACTGCCTTTCCCTCATCAATGGCCTTGGTGACTGTTTCGAAGAAGTCGACCAAGTTCAAAAGGCATGATCTGCCCTTGACAAAGCCAAACTGGGTCAGGTCCAATGTCTGCAAGTCCCCTATGTCTTTGTTTATGAGTTCCATTATGATCCTCTCCATAGCTTTGCAGACCAGGCTTGTTAAGCTTATGGGGCGGTAATTACCAGGGTCCGTAGAGGCACCGCCTTTGTGGAGTGGGACCACAGTTGCCGTACGCCACTCCTTGGGCACGTATCCTGTGGTAAGGCTAAGATTAAACAGCTGCCTTATGTGCGGGTTTAGTTCCTCATTGAGTTCATGTAGCACACAGCCGGGGACAACATCCAGTCCCATTGATGCTGTGTTTTTAGCTTTAGAGAGAGCAGCTTTCAACTGCGCATTGGAGATGTCTGGGAGGCTGCACTCCGCTGGGATAGTTATCTCTCCTTTTGGGAGGGAGGGGGGGTGAAGTTTGCACTGAACCTGTCTGCCAGTATGTTGGCAATGTCTGTGGGTTCAGTGATTTTTGTATCATTTTGGACTAATTCTGAGCATATCTGGGAGTTTCCACCCAGGTTTCTAACATAGCTGAAGAAGGCCTTATGATTGTCTTTTGAATCTATGGCAATTTTTCTCTCAAAGTTGGCCTTGGATGATTTTATGAGTGCTCGTATTTTTTTACTAATAGTGATCAAAGGTGTCTTCTCTTTTATGGATTTTGCTTTATCATGTAACAGCTTTCTCCTCTTATTGTAAAGTTTGTTTATGGCTGGGGTCCACCAGACTGGACGTTTGCCCTTGGTGGAAAGAGTCTTGGTTTTATTAGGGATTGCCTGATCCATGCAGTCCTGGAGGTGTTCGTTAAGGGTCATGTCCACTGTGCCTCACCTCAGTAACATATGATCCAATACTTTCTTGAACCCCTTGATTTCTAGTAAAACAAAATAAACAATTTACAAAACGTAAATTCTTCTTTGCCTCCCAGCATGCCTGGAATTTACTTTTCAGTACTGCCAGATTGTCTTTTCTTGTTCTCCCAGATAATAATGTGCTAAATAACTTGATTGCTTCCTGACCTACTGTATATGAAGAAACACATCATATTGGATGTTCTCTGGCTTGTTCTTGAGATTAGTAGCAGTGAAATACAGCTCACATCCTTGGCTCCTGATCTTCTGATTCTCTGACAGGTCCCTCTGTAGCTTCAAAGTTAGCGGTGGTGGAGTAGACAACATCTCAGGCCAAAACTGTAGAACTTCTTTCCAGAACTTGAACAATTGAGTGTAATGTACTACATTCAGGGACAATACATATAGAAAAAAACTGAGTAATATACATTTATACTGAGTAAAATTAATACAGATTTATGGTAAAATGCAAAACAGAGCTCATAGGGGTATGATTAGGATAAACAAATTTTGTGCGGCCAATCAGTTTCAGTGTGTATAATGAAAAACCTTTGCTGCAGTATTGCAGAACACTGCATAGGTGGAGAAAATAAATTGTTTTTTTTTCATAACTGGCAAGAAAATTAAATAAAACACTATTTCAGACACTGTGCTAGAAGTTTTCTACCATTCTGACACCATAGCAGATCTGCAGTAGAAGAGACTTAGGTAATGAATTAGGCCAGGGTATGGTAGTTGTAGAATATGCAAGACAAACTCAGAGGAATGCATCTTCATTAAGCTTTTATTTACAAGAGCTGAACCTCTGTCAGTTACATGACTCACAATTACCAGACTACTTGTTCTCTTAAATGTGTACTGAATCACATACCAAGTTAACAGAGGATTAAAGCTATGAGCTATTAATAAGCTGTTTCTTGTAGTCTTGGATTTGATTCCATCAGCCTCTACTGCCTATGGTGTGAGTATGAGCAAGTCACTTAGCCAGTCAGTGTTCCTAGGATGAGTTTGAAAAAGGTCTATGTGGATTAGCCCTGTATCCTGTCTAATAAATGCAAATAAATTAATAAGTAAAGGTACATGGCAGCAGGTGCAACATCTTTTTCTTCCAAAAGTTAGTCTCCAAAAAAAATATAGATAGATAGATAGATAGATAGATAGATAGATAGATAGATAGATAGATAGATAGAATATCCACTGTTCCCAGGAAGCTATACATAATATTAGGAAAACAAGGCTTTAACCTGCAAAAATTCAGTGAAAGATTATAGTTATATACACCATTACTGTTTTCAGGAGATTGGGTATAACATAGAGGAAGAAGTGCCAAACATAGCAACTATAGTTCCAGATAGATAAATACAGTCTATTAAATATAAGGGGATTCAAAAATGAATAGCATGATGCATTAGTGAAAACTGTGTGGTGACTGGTAGTACATATAATAGGACCAGTTCGGAGACATGGATAGCACTATTGTGCAACATGGTAAATTTGCACAGTCAGAATCTTATGAAATGACTATATAATGATATTGAAGTGAGCAACAGTATGATAATGAGTCCACTTTTGAATGTAAATAAAGGAAAACTACATGGCAGAGTGATTCATGATAAAAAATGTACGGTTAGGGGGCCACTAGTGGGTCTGTAAACTGTGATTTGTTTTGGTGAAATGAGACACAGCCCATGTTATGACACTAGCAGCAGCACCCATATTCACCTAACAATATACAATAGAGGCCACTGTCACAGCAAGTGTCTCTGAACTGCAAGCTGTCACTCCCCACATCACATATAGTTCCAACTGTGCCTCTAACATACCCTCACCTCCATATCAGAAACAAAGTCAAATGCTATCATGTGAGCAGGGTATCCATATTGTAGTTGGTAGACATGTTAAAGTGCAGTTTAAAATATCCATAAATAACATTAATTACCTTCTAGTCTTGAGCCAAGAATAACTCTTCAGGATGTGTAAAACATTTTCTTTTCATTTAAATCCACATACGTCAGTGCTGGGAGACTATCTACACAATTTAAAATCTGTCTCACCAAGCAGCAAAAATACACAATCTTTATTTAATTTCTTATCAGTAACATGCATGCAAAATACTGACATGGTCAAAAAGGATTTCTTCAGACCCTCGTGCTTCTCGCTTAATGCTGCACGTGAACAATCATGTTTTTTAGTAGCAATAATGTTTTAGAAAAGTACAGGCCACCTGGCTTGTTAAGCAGTCTTGTTTCCTGACCTTGTACATTTTAGTACATTCTAACTCCCCAACATTCCTTGTAATTAGCCATCCCAGCCTGGGAAGATCAGAGTTTACATACAGTGTGTTCTTTCTTGCTTTCAGAAGCCAGTCTTTATAACATTTTTAACCCCTTCAGCACTACTTTCTTTTTACATTCAATCATCTGTTAATACACTTGCAGCTTGATATTAGAATGCAGTTGTGAAACACTCAGAAATACAATACGTATTTGTGGTTTGCATAACTATGCATCTATACTACATATCCTTTTTAACATGAACAAATATTAAATAATTCATTAAACATATTTGTGAAGAAATTGTAAGTTAATATGCATTTTGTGTAGAATAATCATGAGAGATGCATTTTTCTCTAACAGACATGTGCCATCATCACATAGAATCCTGTGAGATGAGTGGAATACATATTACCATGGACAATAAGTTATATGTAGCTTTGATAATCCTTAGTACAGGGACTTACACTGACCATGAGGGAACACACTTGGTGAATGCAATACTAGTTCTTTCTATGACATCATGCTGCAGCTTGTGGAGGAGCATATGTGGTCCGCATAGTCTGAAGAGGAAACAAACAACTTTATGCAGGTGTTCTAGGAAATAGGCCATTTCTCTGAGGTCCTATGGGGCATTGACTGCATACATATCACTATCAAGGCCCTACCTGATCCACATGGAAACTAGTATATTAACTGGAAGGGTTTCCAGTCAGTTAACTGCCAATCAGTGTGCAATGCATGGAGTATTATGTACGATATGTCTTTGTACCATCCAGGCAGTTTCCACAATTCATTCTTCTAGCACATGTAATCTATTCCAGGGATATAATATACATAGTGACCACAAAGACTTCTTATTTATGATGCTGGATATGACCTAGAGCCATGGTTCATGGCACAAGCATACATAGCTAAGACACAGAACAACACTAAATTGTTGCAGACACACAACATCATCAAGTGTGTGATTGGATTGCTGAAAGCTCACTTCCATTACCTAGATTCCTCCACTGGTGCATTGTAGTATGCTCCAAAGACTTGAAGCAAGATATTTGCTGCCTGTGCAATACAGTCCATCATGATGATATGGAGGAGATGCCATTACAGGACCAGATAAACCAGAACTAGAGGCAGAGGAGGTGCTTGTTAGGGAGCCATCAGAGGAAAAGGCTGCACTGGAAGACCATGAAAGCCAAACATAGGCACAATATGCAGAGGTGCTGGCAAAAAAGCAGTGTCTGGTCCACAACTATGGGCCACTTTAGATACAACAAAGATTAAAAGTGATGCATACAGTGTCGCACCTAGGCTATGCTGTACAGTGCACTGACTGTTGTACATCGGACATAAAGTACCTATTAACCCAGCAGTGAGGGCTGGGCATGGTTGGCATCATATTTTCTGATGGGCAGGGCTCAGTGACAGAGATCATCAATGAATACATTGGTGAAAAAGGAGATGTGGAAGGGAGTGAATGGCATAACTTGGTGATTGGGCAGCTAGGTAACTGTGCGGAGAGAGGTGGGGTGTGTGTCAAGATGTAGTGGATACTTTTTCAGCATGGGTGACAAAGGGCACACTCTCACAGATGGGTTGATTGTGTGAATGTGGCTGTAACAGGTGCTGTGAGAGCTCAGGCAGGAAAAATTAAAACTTTGAATGTCACCAACTACAGCAGCATCCCTTCATATAAGCAGTATAGGCATCAACACATGCATTCAAGGAAGAAGTAGAATCACAGGACTGTGTCTGCCTAGTTGTGCCACATCCTTAACCACCACATAGATTACATTTGCACAAGTTACCACACCATGCTGTACCACAAGTGGGTAATATGAAGGAGATAGAAGTATATGACTGTGATGTACCTGTCCTGTGGGTATATCTATAGTGAAGGCAGATGAGCAGCTGCCATAGGAAATGCTTCAGCCTAGAGGCATTCATTTTCTTGTACAACTTGCCAGTCCATTGGGCCATGTATTGAAAGCCCTCATGTATATTCTTATACAGGCCATGTATTACACCTATTATGTCTGTCATGACTGTGGTGGCATTTGTCTATGACTAGAAATGTAGCCCTGTATATCCATTGAGTAATGTCATCTGTGACACTCATTTTGGACAATTGATAACTCCTGACCTTCTTCTCACACTCTGTGGTGGCACCACTTGTAACTGCTGGTGCATGGCTGTGGATGTGAATGCTCCTTTATTATGGGATTCAGGCATTAACTGTCATTCACATGGCCCTAGAGCAATGGATTCAGGTCCCATAGAACTAAGTTACTGGACATTGGTGGCTCCATGCTTTCTACAGTTACTGTTGCGGACAGTGTTATTGTGCTCTTAGACTATGCTTGTGTAAGAATATCATCATTGTCAATGTGCAATGCAGCATTGACATCAGACATGGTCTATTTCATGGCACAGGACCATACACAGCAATAGGACACCTGTAAAAGCATGCAGCTAAACACCTATGTGTGATGTTGCTAATATGAAGAAATCCCACTTCAAAGGTACAAATAACAGCTAAGCAAAAAATGTAAACAACCATACCTAGTGTGGTATGCCTTCATATCTGCATCCAAAATGTGTCTATGGAGGAGATATGGCAGTGTTGAGCATTCCTCTGCTCATGACTCTGGCATGCAACCAAAATGTGTTACTAACAAAAGAAGCCACAGGATAGTGAATATATTCACCTCCCACATCCAGTATTCCACCAGGTATTAAGGCCCTTTGACTCTCCTCAGACAGGGATAACAGGAAAATGTCCATGGTGCTAAGGGCAGTCTTTGGTAGCCATCCCTCAGCTGTGGCCATACTCTCCTCTGCAGTGGCATAGGCATTTTTGTAGGCTTACAGGATAATGTCATTGACACTGCTACTGACCTGATAGTCTGTCTTGTTGTGACCACCAACTGTAGTAACATCCACTGCAAGTTCACACCAAGCACACATTTCTGAAAGGCCCACTCACTCTGCCTACTGGGCTCACACAGCACTTTTACAAGCACAGCAGACAACTTCTCAAGGCAAGTCTGCTTTGCAGTTGGCATGTTTCTACCTGTAAATGTAGACATACACTTAAAGTCAGTGAGGGCAACCAGTGCATAAATGCAGGTTCGTCTCTACTGGTCATGCAGCCATGTAGCACCTGAGCCACCTAAATGTGCCATGTCAAACATACTGCATTATTACAGGACATTTCCCCATAGCAGTCCAGTGGGCCAGTGGATGGCTTGTGTTGAGACATATACCCTGTTATCGGCCTACACCGACTCACACCCAGGAAAACATGGGCACTGTTTATCCCATATATATATATATATATATATATATATATATATATATACATACTATGGTCCATATATAATCACTGGATACTGACTTTGTACTTTGCAACACAGTCCTCACTGTCTGAGCTACCTGCCAGGAGACATAGTCCACTTCAAACAGCTGTCTGCACCATACACAGTCTTATGTCATGCATAACTGCAGCTGTCTCTGTGTTCCCTACCTCCTTGTCAGCAGGTCTCTGTGAAGCAACCCCTCCCAAAAAAAGACATGAGAAATTTCCACCAGTGGCATGGTGATGCAGACCTGCCTAACACCATCCCGTGTGTCATTATCTACTTTGGACTGTTTACTAGACCTTCTTCAATGGCACATCCATAATAACCAATTCTGCCATTAATACATGGTGTCCTACACAGTCTGCCATCCAATACATTTTTCATATTATTTGACCACAAACTTCTGTTTTAGCCCAGTGCATTATTCAACATAACAATCATACCTCTCAACTGTCCAGATTTTCACAGAACATCCAGATTTTTGCCTCATTGTTTTGGTCTGGTCATAACATTTGTGGTCTTCTGGCCAATCACTGGGATGGTCTGAGGATTGAAGTCATTAAAAATGACATACATTTGAGTTTCAGACTTCATATTATTCAGAAAATGCATGCTAACACAAACCCTGTTATTTTAGCAATTGTTTAAGTTTATAATACCCGCCCACCACATTATCTCAGGCTTTGTCTAGGTTTCTTGTGCTACAAATTTGAGAGGTATTATAGCCATATATTTCAGAATTAAGGCATCACAAACTTTTGAACTGATCCTTTGGAATCTTACCTTTTCTGGTTGTCTTTTACATGTTTATGTGCCCTTAATTGCTTTGCTTGTCTCAATTTATGTTCATATTTTATATGTGCAACATAGAATTAATATTAATTGATTTCACATACATGATTGTAATTATTTTAACTGATTTCTCATACATACTTGCAACAATGCTTTGTTTACTGCTAAGCTTAAATCTGAAATAGGTATCTCATAGAAATCAAAATTGCATTTAAACAGTAAGTCCACGTGTTTTAAAAAGATATAGGTTCATAGGTAGGTACTAGGCTACTGGCCCTAGGACTTATGTAAGCCTAGCTAAAAAGGTACCCTGGCTTTTGCAACCCAAGAAAATTATTTTCCTGTGCTCCTGTCGAGCAGAGCCACAGAGGTGATCTCCGGGGTGAATTTCCTATTTCCCATCCAATCATCAAGATTTTTCTTGAAGAGTGCAAATGAGGAGCTTTGTTTGATATAGATAGTTTGTTCCAGAGTATGGGAAGTCTCTGGGACAGGAATCTATCCCTACAGCATGTTCTGTTTATTGTTGTGACAAGGTTTAGGTCCTTAGAGCGTGTAGCTCAGAGGGATTGGGATTTATTTAAGTGGAGCATGTCCAGCAGCTCTGGGTTTGACATAGCTTTGTATGTTAGGCAGAGATTGCCTCTGAGTAGGCGATATGTGACGGAGTAAAGCAGGAGTTTTTTGAGATGGTCTGCGTAGGGCATCTGTTTTAGGCTGGTAATTCTCTTTATGAGGTATTTCTGCGGCCTTTCCAGTTGTTGTAGATGTCTTGTGAGGTACATACCAAAAGGGGCATTATACTCTATAATAGGTCTAATGAGTGACGAGTAGAGGGGAACAATGACCTCTTTTTTCCTGGATGAGACACCTTTTGTGATGAGGTGTGCCATGTAGAAGGATTTCCTGACTACTGTGGCAATGTGATTATCGAAGGAGAGACTACTGTCCACCTGTGTCCCAAGGTCTCTTATCACACTTTCTGTGTTAAGTAGACTACCACCTATGTGGTAGCTCATGGGTACAGAGTTTTTACCAAAGGAGATGACAATGCACTTTTTGGCACTGAGCTTGAGGCCATGGCTTTGACATCAGGCATCTGTCTCCACGAGGCCCTTTTGTAGGATATCCACATCGTTAGGAGTTTTGATTATGGCTCCTAGTTTGTAGTCATCTGCAAACTTTGTTAGCCAAAGACCTTCTGTGTTAGCCTGTACTTCAGAAAAGTAGATACCAAACAGGAGAGGACCCAGGACTGAACCTTGTGGCACTCCACTTGTCACTGCACTGAAGTCGGATTTGGAGTCTGCTACTTTCACAGTGTGGGTTCTCTCAGTGAGCCAGTTGGCAACCCATCTTGTGACATAGAGATTTATACCTAATTTAGTGAGTTTATCTATAACTCCAGAGTGGGAGTTGGTGTCAAAAGCCTTGGTGAAATCTAGATAGGCTGTGTGAACCATCTTAGCCTCATCTACAGCTTTGGTGACTGCTTCAAAAAAGTTTATCAGGTTTAGGAGACATGATCTGCCTTTTACAAACCCAAACTTGGTGGGGTCCAGAGTTTGGAGATTACCAATGTCTTTGTGTATAATGTTCCATGGCCTTGCAGACCAGGCTCGTTAGGCTAATAGGGCAGTAGTTCCCGTGGTCTGTGGTGGCTCCCCCTTTGTGGAGTAGGATAACCATTGCTGTGCGCCATTCAGTGGACACAAAGCCTGAGGTGAGGCTATGATTGAAAATGGTGCTTAGGTGGGGTGCCAGTTCATTCTGCAGTTCGTGTAGAATGCAGCCTGGGATGTTGTCAGTTCCCATGGATGCTGTGTTCTTGGCTTTGGAGAGTGTGGTTTATACCTGTGCAGCCATGATTATAGGACCTTTGTATTCTTCCAGTATAGAGATGGGCCCTTTAGGGGTAAGAGGGAGGTAAAGTTAGCACTGAACCTCTCTGCCAGGATGTTGGCAATATCAGTTGGTTCTGTATATATAGTGCCATTGTGCTGTAACTCAGAGCAGATCTGAGTGTTGCCATTGAGATTCTTGACATAGCTATAGAATGCTTTGTGGTTGTCTTTAGAATCAGTGGCAATTTTGTTTTCATAACTAGCTTTGGAGGATTTAATGAGGGATCTCAGCTTCTTACTGAGGCTGACAAGAGAGTTCATCCAATCATGGGATTTTACTCTTTTTTTGCAACAGTTTCTTTCTTCTGTTGTAGAGTTTGTTTATGGCAGGGGACCACCAGATTGGCTTCCTTTTTTTGGAGGATAGCATCTTGGTTCTGTTAGGGATAGTACGATCCATGCACTCATGTAAGTGCTTATAAAGTGCATTTGTGTAGGATTCAGCAGTTGTACCTCTATTGCCCATCTGCATGGGTGTCGTAAAGTTTGCCACTTCTGTATTAAAAAGCGTGAAGTTGGCTTTGAGAAATGTTTTACAGTAGTTTCCCTAATGGGGGGTGGGGGTGGGATGTGGATGTCCAGGGTGATTAGCTTGTGGTCGGATCTGACCAACGAGGAATTGACCTCTGGTTTGGAACACTGGTCACCCATGTTGGTAATGACCAGGTCTAGGATATTGCTGCCCCTGGTGGGGGTGGGGATAAGTTGATTCAATGCATTGGAATTTATGAATTCCAGAAAACATTGAGCAAAAGAGTTCGTACATGAGTAGTTTTCCCAGTTAATGGTGGGGTAGTTGAAATTGCCCATTATTAGGGTGTTGGGTTGCACCCTAATATTTTCCAGTGTATCAAGAAATGAGGAGTGGGAATCCTGGGGCATGGAAGGAGATCTGTAGCAAGTTACAATTTGGATTGCGGTCTTGCTCAGAGTTAGTTGCGCTTGGATAACCTCTGATGCATTATGCTTAGCAACTAGCCTGGAGGTGTGAATATCCTTAATGAGTATGGACACACCTCCACCTTTAGTGTCTTGGTCGAGGTTAGGTGGCCAAAAGGTGTGGTATGAATTATAGCCTGGTAATGCAGGGGTGCTCTCTGGTGCCTTGAACCAGGTCTCTGTCACTGCACAGATGATGTTCTCCATTTTAAGGAGTGCCTTGATTGACTGCGTTTTGAGGTTTAGACTTCTAGCATTGAGTAGCATTACCCTCAGATTTTGCTTGCTTGTACCTGTTAAGGTGGTGAATTAGTCATTTGAATCTTGCCTAAAATAGGCACTATAGGGGTGGCAAGAGCCTTAGCCAGTATCTGGAATTTCAAGAGCAACAGGTGCAGGCCATCTCTGGCAAAGAATCATGTTCTGTTGGTCATGTCATCCCAGGCAGACAGATACTGGATCCCCTTAGAATGACACCAGAAGTTTTAGCTAATTGTTGAAGTCAATCATTTTGTCCTTGTACTGTGGTATTATTCTGGGTGATGGCAGGATGCTACTCAGGGCTGGGGTCATACCTGCCTGGGCTACAAGATCAGAGAGCTCCTCCATGTCTCTTTTCATGTAGCTCAGGGAGGCACATCTCAGGTCAATGACAGAGTCATATTTGTACTTGTTGTGGAGTGACCTGAGTCTGTGCATTATGTGGCGGATCCTGACACCTGACAGGCAGCTGACAGTAACTTTCTCCTTGTTTAGCCTGGTGAGTGGGACATCAGTGTTCCTGACTATAGAGTCACCTATGACTAGAGTGTTAGGTAAGTTGTTATGCCTTATGGGTTGTGATTGAGTGGCACACTGAGTTTGTGGGCTATGTGCCATTTGGGTTGTGTTGGGGGGTGGAGGTTGCTTGTGCTTCTGCTTTGGAGGTCTCTGTTGCTTGAGCAGATTTTTATTGAAAGCCTCTGTGAATGTAGGTATGTGTTTCATGTTTCTATGTGTGTGTTTTGGTGGAGTAGGTTTTGAGGGACCATGTGATGAGTGTGGTGTGGTACAAGTGTTTACCTTCTCCTCTTGACTGTCTAGCCCAGTCTTGGGTGAAGAGAGCTTTGCTTCCTGTTTGGCTATATAAGTGCATCTCTCACAGTTTGTAGTGTTGGATGGTAGGAGGAGAGGGTTGTCCGTGTACGAGGCAATTGCTGCATTGCCCCAAGATGCCCAGATTCATCAGGTAGACAAGAGAAAACACCGGGAGCTGACCCTTAGACAGGCCTGGATAGGTGCTTATTTATTAAGTACTAAAAACTATTTTCCTCTAGACAAGTGAGGAAAGTTGAGTGCTGTAGTAATTTGTAGCTTATTTAGTGCTTACAATGAGTTCTAAACAAGTGCTAAGCTCAAAGAAACAGATTGTAGTGCTAAAACTAAAAAAAGTGGTTCATTCTCAGGGAAAATTTGAAGAGCAGACCTTATGGCACTGGGAATAGTTTAACCCTAGCAAAGTGGTGACGCATAAAGTGTATTTTTTATAACAGTAGCAAATGAGCAAACTGATTTAAACAAATTGACCAATTAACCAATAAAAAGCTAAAAACTGAGCCCCATTCCATCAGTCTTTGATCAGACAAGTTCTAACTGCACACTCCTGCCACAAGGGTGCAGGGGAACCTCCTCTAAAAAAGATATTAGTGCTCAAGTTATACAAACAAAGCTAGATTCAGCAGGTCTGAATTTAGTCTATGCTACAGCAAACAAGGCGTACCAATTTCAGAAAGAATATGTTCAAATAAGCAGGCACAATAAGCCTTTAACCAGAAACTCCCAGCTCAGAAGAGCAGAATCTACCCTCTCCTCCCACAAGAGTGCAGATCACACCTTCTTAATGTAAAATAACTGGCCCAAAGCCCATGTGCTTAAACCAGAACTAATTCACTTTTAAAATAACAGGCGTTAAGCCTTCAATCAGCAACTCCCAACTTAGAAGGATGTAAGCTACCTGTCCTGCCACAACAGTGCAGACCACAAACTTTCTTAATGTAAAACAGCTGGTCTGAAGCCCAAGTGATTCAACCAAAGGCTTAGAATAACAGTTACAATGTAATCAGGCTACTAACAAGCAGTAATAAATGCAGCAGAATAAATGCAATTAAGTACTTTTAAGAACAAGCAGCAAACGCAAAATAAAGTAATAAAGTAGTAAGAAACACAAATACAGTAGAAGCAGATGAATAAAGTGCAATTTTTTATATAACAACAGAAAACAAGCAAACGGATTTAAACAAATTACCCAAATAACCAGTAAAAAAAGCTCAAAACTGAGCCCTGTTCCAGCAGTCTTCAATCAGACAAGTTCTAACTGCACACCCCTGCCACTAGGGTGAAGTGGAACCTTCTCCAAAAGAGATGGTCTGGATTAGTGCTCAAGTTATGCAAACAAAACTAGATTCAGGATGCCTGAATCTAGTCTATGCTACAGCAACCAAGGTGCACCAATTTCAGAAAGAAACAGTAAAAATAAGCAGCCACAATAAGCATTTAACCAGAAATTCTCAGCTCAGAAGGGCAGAATCTAGCCTCTCCTCCCACAAGAGTGCAGACCACAAACCTTCTTAATGAAAAATAACTAGCCTGAAGCCCAAATGCTTTAACCAGAACTAATACACTTTTAGAATAACAGACAGTGAACCTTCAATCAGCAATTCCCAACTTAGAAGGATGTAAGCTACCTGTCCTGTCACAACAGTGCAGGCCACAAATCTTAATATAAAATAAACTGGCCTGGAGCCCAAGTGCTTAAACCAAAAGGCTTAGAGTAACATACAATTTAATCAGGCTACTACCAATCAGTAATAAATGGAGCAGAATAAATACAACTGAGTATTTTTAAGAAGAGGCAAAAGCAAAATAAAGTGCATTTTTTTAGTAAAGTGCAAGGAGAGAGGAAGAAGGAACAGAAGAAAAATTCAAGGTTAAGAACCTAAGTGGGTTGGCCTTCTCATATGTTCTCTTTGTATTAAGTAGACTGAACACCAGACTGGGAGGGGTGTCCCAGATCAAATTTACAGTAGGGGCGGGCAAGTGCAAAGCCACCAAGTATAGCACCACCACAAGAATAGGGTGGGGGGAGGGGGAAAACAGTTTCAGGACAGATGAGAAACAGAAAACAATGCCAGAAAATATATAAAATAATTCAGTCAGGCAAAATTAAGACACGGCAGAACTCTGAAAGGTTAAAATGCCAAGAAATATACTTATCAATCAGTGATATATTTCCAGATTGTTTGAGAATCACAATGCAGCCAGAACACCAGGAGTTTCCAACAGTGTATATTTGCAGGCTTTCTTTACTACTCTTCCAAATGAAAAGTGCATTGGCTACAAGCCTACCCTATATGGGTATTTAACTTAATACCTATTTCTTTACAAGGTAGATCCCTTTTCAGGGTCAGCTTGGGAACAATGTCTGGTTAAGGGACTCGCTCAAGGTCACACAGTAGGCAAACAAGGGCTGCAGAAATCAAACCTTGTACTATAGGAACTGCAGCTTACAACCTTTACCTCTGCATCAACTGCTAGACTTATTTTTCTGAGTGGTTGCAGCAGAACCACTGATATACTGATGTTCAGTCCTCAACATGAGCAAACAAATGTAGCAGGGGATACCGTCATGAATCAAGCACAATTATACTGGTGAGTATAATAATGTACAGTTGTGTTAGTTGAACTTCCCATAATAGTAGATGTTTGAATGATCACTTCTACAGTAGTCTTAGCTATGCGGGTTATATACTACCAAGGATAAAACAGCTGGACAGCTTCCAAAGCTTCAGGGCACCTTCCTTGCACCCAAACCGACAAGTCTGGGTGCAAAGCCCTTCAGAACTGTCTTGCCAGTAGAGAGAAGGAGGCTGAGCTCTGAAAGGACAATGCTAGGAACAACAATAAATAAATAAATGTCACACCTTGGCGTAGAAGCACACCAAAAAACAAGGGGAAATATATTTTTCATATTGATCATTACTGCAGTCTTATATTAGTAGATTACCATAGCTAACTATATTTTGGAGGAGGGAGGTGAGGGGTCCAGGAGCTCCTGGAGAATGGTTCTAGTAAAACTTGATGTAGACCTAGAGAAGGAATCAATCTTTTAGTGCTTTGTAACGTATGTACAGAGGACCAAGAAGCAGCTGCTAGAATCTAACCCTCTGTAAAAAAGCCATAGATGAATCCAATGCCCTGGTAAGGTGGGCCTCAACCCTGCCTGGAATAGAGTTGTCATGGTGAGTGTAACAAAAGGTAACAGCCTTAGAAAAACATTTGGAAATAGTCTATTTTGACACAAGTTGTCCCTTCTTCTTACCTTCACAAGAAAAGAACAATTGATCAAAAGATCTAAACGATTTAGTTCTGTCACAATAGCAACTGAGTGGTCTGTGGACATCCCAGGTATGAACTATCCTTTCTCCCTCATTTTTAAGTTCAGAAAAGAAACAGGGAGATGGATAGTTTGGTTTAAATAAACTTGGATACCACTTCAGCCATAAAAGAAGGATTACTTCTCAAATAAGTCACTGTGGAAATGAGACTTGGTAACTCTTCATAACAGCTTACAACTCAGATACCCTTCTCGCAGAGGTCAAACCAATCAGTAAAACTGTTTTCCATGATAATAACCTCATGTCAGTCAGATTAGTTGTTTGAAATATAACAAGTATTAGCTTCTCTAACTCAAAATCAAGATTCCAAGGAGGGGCCACCAGCTTACTTGGAAACATCTTATACACAACCACTTTCAAGAATATTTTGTCATGAGATTGCCTTGAAAGAGAATGATCCATGGAAAGACATCCTGAAATGGCTGATAAATGAACCCTGATAGAGGAATAAGAAAGGCCATAGGATAATAATTCACACAAACACTGTAAAATCAGCAAACAACTAGCCCTGACTGGGTGCTAGGTATATTATTGGCACAGACTAGAAAATATTTTCCATTTGCTGATTATATGATTTTTTTGTAGCAGGCTTTCTTGTCTCCATTAGTACCTGCTGCATGTCCAAAGAAAATAAGTGCCTAAAAGGAATTAAGACCCTATCATCAGGCAGTCAATAGAAGGCAACTGATTTTGGGGTGTATCAAATACCCCTGCTCTTGTGGGAGTAGATCCAATTTGTGAGGAAGCTTGTGGAAATTGTCCCTAGCCATTTCCAAAAAAAGAGAGAACCACTGTGGCCTAGGTCAGAAGGGAGTCACCACATTGATTGTGAAGTGTTCCTTCAGCATCTACAGAAGTACCCTGGGTATTATTGGAAAGGGTGGAAAGGCATGCAGGAACATTCTTGTCCAAAGAAAACAAAAGCCATGTGTCTTTCAGGTCTTGTTGCATGATATCCTGGAACAGAATTTTGACAGTTGATTGTTCAGAGAGGAGGAAAAGAGGTCAACTTCTGAACTCCCCACAAATGGATCAAATCTTTGAAAATCCTCAATCTAGTTTCCATTTGTGAGGGTTTGTCCTAGTCCTGTTCAGCTTGTCTGTCACACAGTTTTGCGCTGATGGAATGTAGGATGCCTCTAGAGTGAGAATGTGCTGTGAAGCTATATCCCAAGCTAACATGGTTAGTCTGCAATGGAACTATGACCAGGTTCCCCCTTGTTTGTTGATGTACCACATGACTATGGTATTGTCTGTAACCACTTGAAGAGGTTTCAGGGAAAAAAGATGGTTCAGACAGTTGAATGCCTTGATCAGGGCAAGCATCTTCTTGGTATTCATGTGCTTACATGTGTTCTTGGTTTTCCACACCCTTTGCACCTTTGTCCTCCTAAAACTGCTCCCCAAGCAAAGTCCATAGCATCTCTGGTGACTGGCAGCTTTGGAGCAGGGATGTAGAGGGGAACACCTGTATTTAAGGATATCTGTTTCCTCCTGTGAAGATCCACCACTGGACCAGTAATCAAGGAGCCTCAATGCTCACCACTGGCAACAGTGGGAGATGTTCACTGAGAGGATGACAAGTACACACACAGTATTTCCAGATGCAGCTCTCTGCATCAAGTGCAATTTCCCTTAAAAGCACAAAGAGACCACAATCAGGCTGGGGCTGGTTCCTCTCTCTTCCTCCAGATCCCCAATAAGACTCTCCATTGGCATAGCTATCGAGTTGATATCTTAGCTGAGCGACCAAGCCAAGACCTCCAGCACCCTCTCTGTCCAACCAATGTTTGTGTCCCTGCCCATGTAGCTGACACACATACTCTTTGAGGTTTGATTTACACACACACACACACACACACACACACACACACACACACACACACACACACACACACACACAAACATCTGGAAAAGGCTAGCACAAGCTTACTAGCTGTGCCCCCTTCTGCCCAGACTGTAAAGTAGTTAGAACTGCCACCAGTCACTCCTTATCATCTACTTTAAGGCCCTTAACAAAGGGTGTCCAATCGTACTGTGTAATATTAATATTAACACAAATGGTAGTTTGACCAAGAGCAAAGTTGTTAGGAGTGGCCCACACAGTGTCACCAAATAAATATGCAAGTACTCTCAAAACTTAAATATCTTTACACAGATCAGCAACAATGAAAGGTTTAAATATATTTAATAATAAATAATAAAAGAACAAGACAGTATAGTAAATATATATTCACAGTGACAATAAATAATAAAATAACAAGACAGTATAGTAAATATATATTCACAGTGAGATCAGAGTTCAAAACTACAGGAAATATTTAAAATAACATTGTAAGCTTTACTATATTCCTGACTGTAAAGTGTTCCCTAGAAACTTACTTCATTAGAGTAAGGCAGATGTGGTGAATGGTTCTTGTCAGGTCCAAGACCGAATGCAGAATGATCTGTTTCACTAAGAGACTCTCAAATAAATATATACAATATTATGGGAGGAATAACTTGCAGAATGGCATCATTTCTGGTCATCTGACTTTTAGTTCCCAGGCCAAACCCCCCATTGCTAGAAGCTGGCAACATTTAACATCTACCTGTAAAAATATACAGACAAGTGCTTTAGCTCAGATCTTTGGCAGATGCTGGAAGTCATAAAACAAGCGCATTCCTCCATGCTTCAAAAGCAGTGATTAGTTCACTCCAAGGACAATAGAATAAGGTTCCTAGTACAGACTCTGTGTCTCTAGCTGCATTGAAAACTTGAGAGATAGCATCTTTATTGCGAAGCCTATAAAGTAATTTAATTTCAGATATTTTTCTAAAGTTTGCTGGACTGAGGTTAACCCTCCAGTTTCTTCTGTCAAGCATATACATTTAAACAGTTACAATAGTGCAGGTACATTTCTGTTCTCTTCCAGTAGGGCACACTGTGGATACATTTTAAACACAGCACTTTATAAATACCTTTTCAACACAAATATCTGTACAAGTGATTTGATATACACATGACATACAGTTCTAATACATTTGTAACACAAGTATTGTGTATAAATCATTTCAATATTCACCAATGGCATATAATTATTCACAAAATTCCAACTAGCCCTGCTGGCAGTATCTCCTTTTTTACACCTCCAACAAAACATTTCCCTCCTGACAAACCCCAGTACTGGGATCTGAAAAGATAAAGGGTGTTGATGCTTGAACCAAAGAGATTTCAGATACCACTGTATCCTTCTCATGTGGAGTTTTGCCAGGGGTATCATGACAATCATAGATGCCATGAGACCCAGACTTTTGAGGTATTCCCTCGCATTGACTGAAGTTTGAATGGAAAACCTTAAAAATAGATCTAGATAAAGATCTATTTTTTTTTCTGTGGAAGAAAAGCTCTTTGAACTGAGGTGTCTAGTTGACATCCCAGGAACACAATCCTGCATGAAGGAGTTGCAAAAATGTTTGACTGCTCTATGGGAATCCCAGCATGTGCAAGAGATCTCTCACCCAAGAGAGAGAGAGAGAGAGAGAGAGAGAGAGAGAGAGAGAAACTCCTGACATTTTGAAAAAGACTGCAAAGATAAGCAAATCATCTAAATATGGGAAAATGTGGATACAGTGTAGTCTGCAATGGGCTATAATTGGAGCCATACACTTTCTGAACACTCTTGGTGCAGTGAATAGTCCAAAGGGTAAGACAGAGAACCAATAATGTAATCCAGAAATATAAAACCTTAAGAAACACCTGAAGTCTGGGTGAATAGGGATGTGATAATAAGCATCTTTTAAATCCAGTGTTACCAGGAAACATGAAAGAGGAAGAAGAGGTAACATGCTGTAGGTTGTGAAGTGGCACCATTCTAAATTTGGGCACTATCACAAACATGTTTAGGAAAGAAAGATCCAGCATTTGGTCTCCAAGCATTTTCTGTTTTTTTTTTTTTGTTTGTTTGTTTTTGGCACTAAGAACATTCTTGAATAAAACCCCTTCCCACCTGAGAAGGAGGAACTGGTTCTATCAATCCTTAGGATAGTATGTGATGAAGAACAGGAGGAAACAAAGGAACCTGATCTACAGGATGAGGAATGACCCCTTGAAAAGTAGGAATTTCCTCCCACTGCAATCTGTAACCCTGATGAATGATTTTCAGAACCCATTTGTCTGAAAAATTCTGTTTCCAGAGGAAAAATGCAGATTCAGACTTTCTGGAAGAGAAAAGTGGCCAGGGTGGGAGGGAGTCACAAGGTCTATTAAATAGTCATTCAGACTTGTTTGAATATTCTTGATTTTGAGAGGTTTGAAACTTCTTTTGGAACCCCCTTGCCTCTTCTTCTTAAACATCTGTTAACCTGAATTCTGTAGAGAATGTTTATTCTGTTTTTTTGCCAAAATTGGAAAAGGAGGGATGAAAAATCTTAAGAGATTCCTTGGATCAGTTTGCCCCTTTCATCACACTTTTTGATCATATCTCCTGCATAGGGGCCAAACACTAAATCTCTATCTAAGGGAGAATTTAAAATCTCATTTTAAATCATCTGGGAGTTTCTGAGAATGCAGTCAAGCAAACCTCCTTTAAACAGTGTCAGTGGTCACAGAACTGGAAGAAGTATCAACAGAACCATATACACATTGCAAACAATGAGTAGTCACCTGTACAATGGACAAAAATAAGTTATTTAAAGCATTTTGTTCTTCACAAGAAGAAACTGTAGATAACACATTCCTCATACATTCACAATATGTCAGTACAAATGTTAACATATGAGCCTGACAATTTAAAATTCTAAAAATCAAAGTTACAGAAGTATACACTTTCCCATCCTTATTAGAAAGAGTAGGATTGGAATTAACTAAGTGCTTAGTGGCAGTGGCGTCATCTAAGACTATGGCTGCTGGGTCAGGTTTGGGAATAGTTGGTAAACATTTAAAAGAGTGAGGAACTTTATACATCCTATTTGCCTTTTTAGGTGCAGCTGGATGACTATCAGGAAAATTGCAGGCAGTAAGACACACATATTCTAATCCTGACAGGACAGGAGGAATGGGTGTAGGTTCTGGAAAATCCTTCTGTAACAACTCATAGTGTTTCCTGAGGGACTGGGAAATATCAGTGTTCGCCCACTGAAGACACTGGGAAATTCTAGCAATAGTCACAGAGAATGAGAAATACTCACAGGAAGAATCAGAAACTGAGTGCTCCTCTGAGTCTGAATCAAACATCTGAGAATAAAACCCTGAATCTGTCCTTGCATCTTCCTGCTCAGATTAAGAACATTCAGTCTCTTCAGGAAAAGAGGCATCTATTTTTTTACCAGAAACTACTCTACAAGAAGGATCAATAGCCTGAATTAAACTCTGAGCTAGTCACAGTAAACTAAACGTATCCAAATAAATTTGATGCGGAGTACATATATGTTTGATTTTCTGTTTCCTCCTGACAGGAAAAATGGGGCCATCCATTTTACTAACAACAGCTGCTGCTTCACTAGAGATGGGCACACATTCTGACATAACAGGGAAACCTTCCCTGTTCTTTTTCCCAGTACAAACAAAAGTGGTTCTCCCTTGCCACTGAGGAGACTCCAACAGCCACAGAGTACATGGCTAATCCCCTGGTCCATAGTGGCTGTAGGTGCTACACCAGAGGGATTTGGTGTAAAAGACGAGTGATCTGAGGTACAACAAATGGCCACAGCAGAGTTACCCACCTGCAGCTAAGGCAAAATACTAGCATGCTGTGGTGGAAAGGCAGTTTGCTTAACTTTTTCTTTTTCTTTTTGTGGATGGAAGAAGGACCAACCATGGGACCAACAATCTGTTCCATGGCCAAGCTGAAAATAGTGCTTCTTTCCATGGGAAGACATAGCCAATGCTGGTAAAACTACCAGTCCACAGAAGTTATGTTTTCCGACAGAAAGAAACACAATAAAAAGCACTTTCAAACACTATGGCAGCCCTAGAAAGGAAACAGAAAAAATGTTATCAGTTATTTTACACTACATTAAAACTGACAGAAAAAAAAAACAAGTGCTCTGTTTAAAAATATATTATAGTCTTGAGACAGTCCATTAAAACACAACACTCCTAGCTTTAAAATAACTTTCCTAAAGAGAAAAGTAATAAAATGACAGTAAACGTAAGAAAATGGAATGTTTTTCCCCAAAGGGAACTTATCTGCCCAGCAAAGGAAAGCACAAGCTGACCATTGATCCTCAAATGTCTCAGAGGAGCGTACTCTTCAGCTGCAGTAAAGCCCTAAAGGGCTTTGCACCCAAACCTATCTTTTAGTCAGCTCATCTCAGCTACTTTAGAGTGTGGATGTTTGGAAGGTACCCTGAAGTTTCTGAAGCTGGTCGACTGTTATATCCTTGGCAGGATATAACCCATATAGCTAAGGCTACTACAGTAGTGATCAATATGAAGAACATTAAAATAAATGCAGTTAGACAAATTATCCAAGTGGTTATTGTTACCAAACTTGTGAAACTTTACCTGAATTTGAATACAGCTTATTCTGGCAATTCAGGAGATGAATGTAGACTGGGACTGGTCTTAGGAAAATGACTGATCTTTTGACCCACTGTCATATCTTCAGATGGTGATGCAAAACTAATCAGTCAAATTACACAATACTGGTAGCCTACAAATAAAAGCACAGCTCTTGACTGGATTCTAACTTTTCGTCTAACAATCTTAAAGCTGCTGGTATACTAATAACATTAGTGATTACCCCTTTCATTTCCTATCTAGAAAAGCCTAGAATTCATAGCAGCCAAACAGTCACCCTAACCACATCATATTAAAATTCAGCATCAGTCTCTATAATCATCTTCTTATAAACAGAAATTGGTCAACACTAAAAATAATTCCTTTACTAGATGATGCTGTTTTACACTTCAGCAGGTATTTATATTCAGTTTTGCCAGTCTTAAATCACACAGAATTAAACTGCTTTTTCTACCATGGTTCACATCCTATATCAGAACTACTTTGGCTTTTCAAAAAAGTTATATAAACAACAACATCTCAAATCTTTTGTTCAGTATAGATAAGTCCAAAAGTCTTGAAAGGTATCACATTTTAAACAGGAGCAAAACAACCTGAAAAACTCAAAAACTTGCTTTACACTGCTCCTGTGACATAGAGGCATAAAGCCTGGACTATGACCCAGCTTTGAATAGTGGCTCGGGTGACTGATGTACGAGCAGAGAGGCATGGAGATTTGTCCATCCCGGGAAGGTGAGGTCTATGGAGTAATTTAGGTGGAAACTTGTCTGAGCTTCCATGGAATCAGGGGCAAGATGTCCCAAGTTCTCATTGCACACCTTCCTCCATGACAGAACCACACATCCAGGGGAGGGCAGGGAAACTTGAGTAGGTCTAAAATAAATGCAAAAAAAAAAAAAAAGATAAGTAACAGTGCCTCCCAGACATGCTTAGACTCTGCATCACCCCCCCCCCAAAAAAAAAAACTTTCTTTACAGGACCAGAGTAAGCTCGGTTCTACTGGTATAGACCATTAAAGCCCTGCTTATGATCCAACTGGCTCATGTTCCATTAGAGGCACAAAACACTTTCTATAGCTGGTACAGGGAGGATGAAGAGGCCTATGCAGAAGGGGGAGTGGGGCTGTTCTATGCTATAACCTGTCAGTGGAGGAATGCTGATACTTGTGGGTTCTCCTAGGGTGTGCATTTGATTCACCAAGCCTTGAACATGGTAACCTTTATTGGCATGTACACAAGAAAGTGTAGTGGTCCACACAGTGATGCAGTTCACACATTTCCCACCAAAAGGGATGTTAAGGTCCTTAAAGGCAAAGCACCCCTCATAGCAGTCTATGATGACCATATTGCTGTCATCCCATTGATGGGAAATGGATGAATAGGTTGTGGTTGAATGACTGGCAGACATGGGAGACAAAAAATGGTACAAAAAATTTTGTACAGGACCAAAACCTGGTTACACTTAGTCGTACACCTGTGCCAAATCTCAGTCCTAACGCAACAACACATACTGTACCTCAGCAGTTCTTAAATTATTTCAAAAATATCATACCACATCCCTGTTTCTGAGGATCCCTTAACCATTATGAATCGCATTATAATTCACATTTAAGACACATTTACTCCTAAGTATCCTAGTATTTTTCTTATGCCAAAAAAACTCATGTTCTATGGCTATATATTATATTTTTCTAAAACTATTAAAATCTGATGCTTTATTCTTGACTTTTGCAATCTGCATAGTTTGCAGCTGTAGTAAGAGTAATAACAACATTCCTACAATTGGGAAACAACCTGCTGAACTTCCATTTCACAAAGATGGTTTCTCTATATCACTTTAACATTCTATATCAGTTACAATTCTCTCCTTCCTAACCAAACTACTCAAAAAGATAATCAAGAAACAACTAATCAACTGATGATTGTAAGCAATGTAATCATCAGATCACAGATTTTAACTCAAATAGAGTACAGATACAAACACGACTCACTACTTCTGTCACTCCGCCTCATGAATGCAGAATGCAGAAGACTCTGCAATAAGCTGTTCTCACAAACTCATACAACTTAAAACTCTGCTTAGACTAACTTTCTGAGTGAAAAATCTCTTTTAAGAAATGCAATGAAAACCAAATGTATGGTCTTTATCGACAGTCTAAGCTAACCTTTCAGCAATCATCTAAATGCACTCACTTGATGGGAATGTATTATATAACTCATTCCTACTATAAGGTACCTCGGTGTCACTCTTGATCATGATTGTAAGTAAGGGATAAGACATGATGAGGTCTGGTTTACTGTCTGATAACAACATCTTTGGTGAGTATGAGGCACTTTCACGGCCTTTGTCACATTCCACTTATAAAGTGGACCTCCAACAAAACACAAATAAAAATTAATAGAAAATATAAGCAATACATGAAATAAGTAATTATTGGAAAAAATATGAAAAATAATCCTTCAGACGACACCTCTCAGTCTGAGACACTCAAGCTCATATGTGCTCTCATACAAACACACACACACACACACACACACACACACACACACACACACACACACACACACACACACACACACACACACACACATATACACACACAAAAACTCAAAGCTATTTTATTGGAGGCAGGGCGGCTGCAATATTTTATAATTGTGAAACTGCATAAAGCATCATATTCACCTCTGGCATTAAACAGTCTGTTGGCATGCTGACAATAGCCCCACTACTCTGAAAAATTATATGGTGCTGCTTACTGTGATGGATTTGAAGTCTTCTTAAGACACTCAGTCTTGCTGGCTGGATTCTGCTAAAATCAAAGTCTGGTTATATTTGCATTCACAGTCTATTGCATACAGAAACTTGCAGAATATACACTGATGAAAGAATATACTTTGCAGCATCAACTTAGAGCAGTAACAAATAACTTTTTATAATAAACCAAATGGACGAACGTTGCAGCTTAAAGTACTGTTCCACTTTACTTCTCATATAGTACAGATGATGTGAGAGATATAACATTTACCTCGAGACAAATATGTCTCTACAAGTACCCCTAACATAACTGGATTCATACAGATCTTTATATACAATTTTAGTCATGCACATACATATACATTTCCTCTTGGTATACTACTTTGGAGAAGTGCTCATCCTGTAGAAACAATATTGATTGTTGCAGATGCTAACACAAACTGCTGACTTAATAATATTATTTTTCAGCTTTTCTGACAGTGTGAACATCCTGTTTTTTGTATTTTGTATAAGAACATCTGTTCTTGTGCCAAGGAAACAGATTGTCACAGTCTTCTTTAAAAGCAGATTTTGCATTTTTGCTCTTGCATACATCCTGTTTATAAGGAAATAATGTCCATTCAGCAGATTCCTTATTTTGCAAGCCACTGTCATTTAGTATGGATGCTGATCACATATTGCTAAGCTCTATTTCTACATTTAAGCAAGCTTTATCTTATACCTTATTTATGTTGCATATTTGTAGCAAAGTTACTTTCAGCCTTAGTGTATTGTTGAGCACACTCTAACATACTCTTTTCCATTTTCCTTGTTCTAGCTATA
>NC_056730.1:649556931-649641931 GCF_019279795.1 Protopterus annectens | reverse complement strand
GAAAAAAAATAGCTTGACTGAGTATCCAGTTAATCAAGTTGAGAAACTTTTAGACAAGATATAAAGGCTTTGAATTGTTGGGTATCTGCAACTGATTAGAATTTTAGAATTTGATTAGATGCTTTGTGTGAAAAACTGAAAGGCTGCCAGCTCAGCCAGACAGAATTTTGTAGATAACTCTATGTCATTGTAAATATTAATATAATCCACAGGCTGTTTTACAAATTTAAGAAAACTAAATGTAAGAAAAACTGTGTTATATGCTCTGAACTTCAAAAATGTAACCACAGTGCACCCTGCAGGAAGAAAGCTGATAAAGTACAGCATTTTATGACTGTTTGATCTCAGAGCTTGAAAACAGGATATCTGGATAAAGGAATTCTTTCTGTTGTCTTAGGACAAGAGTTAATCACTAGATTTTACATTTATAATGTATTTTATTGCTGTGACCTGACCAGGTGCAAGCTTACTAAGAAAAGTAAATTTAGAGTTTCTGGTAGCCTGGGAGCCAGAGAAGTGTCAAGAATTATGTAATCTAAAATGAGTCAGCAATGATATATTATCAATTTAAGAGATCTCTGAGAGAAAGAGAGAGCATTTTGTATTTGTCTTCAGAACTGACATCACCAACACTGAGCCTTGCCTTGTAAGTAGAATTTAGAACGGTATTGACATTAGAGTTAGATAGGAATTTAGCCAGATTTAGTCTAGCTGTTTTCTATATTTATGTCAGACTATACAACAATATTGGTTTAAAGCATTTTCCTGTGATCTCTGAACTCTTGACAAGCACTGTGTTGAATTTAGGAGATTTGTCTCATGTTTTTATTATTTATTGTTAAATATTTTTAAACCTTTCAACTGTGGCTGTTTTATGTAGAGATAATTTAAGCTCTAGAGTACATTGCATGTATAAAGTGATCCTGTCCAAGCCACTCCAATAAGCCTTGCTGCTCATCATACTTACTAATTGGATAATAATAACATTGCACAGTAAAATTGGACACCATTTGGTAAGGGCCTTATTAGTAGCTGATATTAGTGGTTGGTGGCAGTGATTTCTACCTTATAGCCTGGGCAGAGAAGGGGATATAGCTGGAGAACCTCTGCCAGCCTACCCCAGGAGTGTCTGTGTGTTTGTATATAACTCATATCTCAAAGTGTGTGTGCGTGTGTGTGTGTGTGTGTGTGTGTGTGTGTGTGTGTGTGTGTGTGTGTGTGTGTGTGTGTGTGTGTGTGTGTGTGTGTGTGTCAGCTACCAGGGCAGGGACACAAAGCACTGGTTGGACAGAGAGGCTGCTGGAGGTTTTGGCTTGACCACTAGGCTGAGACTTGTACCCTATAGCTGTGCCAGTGGGGAGTCTTATTGGGGATCTGGAGAGAAAGGGAAAAAACATCACCAGACTGACTGTGCTCTCTGTGTGCTCTTAAGGGAAATTGTACTTTACTATGTGTGTACTTGTTATCCTTCCCAGTGTGCATGCCCCTCACTGGTACTAGTGGTGAGGATTGAGGCTCCTTGATTACTGGCCCAGTGCACGGGCATCACACTTTGTACCATCTTCAAAAACTCATATCCTAAAATGTGTCAGACTTGGAATGGGAGCTTACCAACTGAAATACCTACTATTGACATAGTGAACCTTCTCATGTTAAATGTATCATAAAAACATTCAAGATGTGCTTATATGTAGGTATTCTGCAGACAGTAAAGGAAAGTGCAGCACTTGTATGCTATACAAACAAATGAGCTGCAAGATCTGCTATCAAATGTGCAGTATGGCCACTGACATGTTACTGGCTTTTGTGATCAATCTGAAATTGACAACACTACATCTTCCTGAGAAATGCAAGTGTTATCAGCTGAAAAAGAAGAAGTAAATTTGAACCACAACTGATAATTTAGTCTATAAGTGTTCCTTTTCCTCGTGTGCATGTGGCGCTTTCCAAAATGGGATCACACTCCCAACCAACACAATTCTCTGCTTCCAAAGTATTACTCAATGCACAGAGCATGTGCCCTTTTCATAAACCTCCTTTATGCATTGCTTCTTCTGCTTCTTCTGCTTCTCTGATACAATTTCTAGCAAAAGTAAGAAAGGAAAAGGTTCCTCTAACTTCCATTGTTATACATTAATCAAAGCACACACAGGGAAGAACTTAATCAAACACATCATGGTAATATGTCTGCCCTGTTTCTGCAAAACCTGTATCATATAACATGAAAGCTGATTGTTTCAAAACAGAGGGCTTTTCTCATCCCAAGCTATCAATATGCTGCAGGAGGCAATGAAACATAATCCTAGAAAGCCATGTTTATCCAAATATAATGGATTTTGTTTTGCTGTCAGTAGAATGGCCTTGCAGCTTTTTAATTATCCTGGCCTGGTCTTTTTGATTACGTATCACATGTTAATCTAGGTCTTTTTTATTCTTCCACTGAAAAGTCAAGACACTATTTGCTTATCAGCTTGCCTTCACTGGAAATCAAACTTGGCATCTCCTTCAACTGTTCTTTTTATGAAGAAATTCTACATCATAACCCTCCTCTAAAACATAATGGTTTTCCTTGGGATTAACTTTTATTTCTGGAAACAGTAACATAACCATATGAACTGATATTTTCTGCTCCTGTAAAATTGGTAATTGTCATTTTTATTAGCTGCTACCTCTGCTTCTGAATTTTATGCTTTGTGTTTATTTCCCTATATATATTTTTTTTTCACAAAGACAAAGTGACTTTGTCTATAGATCCATAGTTCATGCCCAAAGTCATGCCTAACATCGCAAGAGAACCAGGAAATAGGGTTGCTGTCCTTTTGCCTTCATCCTCAGAATATGAGTGAGGGCTAATTGCATCTAAAGAATGACAGGCAAGAGCTTTGTACTTGTATCACCAGGGCATAACTTTTAGGAAGTTTGATCTTTGTTTTGTTTCTTTCACTGCTAATAAGTTAGTAGCTCTAGCAGGAGTACAGTTCTAAAAACAATGCCTAATTAAACTGGCTAGACCATTCAAGGGTCAGAAAGAACTCATTCTGCTAGGGTTACAAATACATCTACAGTCATTTACAGGGATCACAAGGTGGTATATCTGTGTAGCTGTAGCGAAGTCAATGGCACGTCAAGTTATCAAGTATTACAGAATGGAGTCACTTTGTATCAAGGGAAAATTTTGACCGGAATTCTTTTTTTTTTCTTTGGTTTCCTGGTGCAGTGTTATGGATGAATGCATTTTTTGTTGTGTGGTAGATGATAAAATTATATATGATTCTATAGCTTAGCAAAGCTATTGTGAAGATTAATGTCTAACACTGAAAGTGGTTCTGCTAATTACAATGTAGCTAGAGTCTGCATATACTGAATATTTTAATGTCATAGCTTATTGCACAAAACTTTATATAAGCTTTAGGCACCTTCTCTATGTATCATTTTTCTCTGACATTTTGTGACACAGACTGGTCTCACTGACATGCTGTTAGCAGGGTGTCAGTGTTGTTACCTTTGAGCATATTTTGAACCAGGAGTGGGATCATAGATTAGTTTTGTCATGTTCTGGCACATTTTTTTACAGCTGACATTTAAGGTCTTGCCTTCAGGAACTGGCTTCCCTCTTTGCATTTTGAGGTGTCATCATTAAAGACACTGATCGTCCTTCCATGTTGCCAAGCAATGGCTTTGCACAAAGGTATTACATACTGTCAAAGAACCTTAAGCCATAAGAATATCTTAAGAATTAATACACCAAATGTAATGAGCAATATGGAAGACAAAAAATGAAATCAGGTCATCCACAGTTATGTCAACTGCCTCACACAGCCGTACCTTCTAAGAGCATCTTTGGTTTTATAGTGAAAGAACTTGATATGTGTTTACACAACATGTTACATTTATAATAGTTTGATTATATGCTGAGTCACAGATGCTGTACATGCATCTGTTACGTACTGCTCCCACCGCAGATGCAGACAAATGTGTGCCAATGCATTTCCACATCCATGCACTACATTTCATCACTTTTACTTTTTAACCTAATAGAAAGATCAAATGCATTGCTATCAGCAAGTCTGTTTAGAAAGTATTATGGCTAATGAATGCAGTTTCTGACATGCATAGTACCTAATATAATTAGTACTGAGTTCATCATTTATGAAAGCACATTCTGTATGTATTTCTGTAGTAGAAAATGTTCAGATTATCTACTAGGGATGGTATTTCTGTCTGACAGTTCTACAGCCCAGGTGATTCCACTATAGGCATTAAACATTATGTAACATATAGCACAGCCACATCATTTAGTAAGCCTTCAATGCAACATCAGTAATGATGAAGGTCGGCACTCAGTTGTTAAGATTGTGGATTCAGTCTTGATCTCTGGTCTTTGTCAATGTGAAGCTTTGCATTTTCTCCCTACATCAGTGTGTATTTTCTTGGGATACACAATTTACCTTATGCACTGAAAAAACAAAAAACATGTTGGGTTGACTACCTACTCTAAAATATCTAAATATGTCCCCAATTTCAGTAACAATTGCATTTTTTCTTTAATGAAACTGACATTCTCTTCTTCCATATAACTTTTAAAGATGTCCTTCTCAGCTGGTCAGGATAGAATCTCTGTAACCCTGTTGGGCTTGGAACAGTAACCTGCATGAGCCGGTGTGGGGTCAGAAAGTTACAAATTAGAACAAACCAAGAAGAAACTTCACGGTGTAGAAGGTGTGAAGTTTACTCTTTGAATTATGTTATGCACCTAGTTCACTAATAAAAATTGAACTGTAAAATGCATACTACAACATAATAAAATAGAAAATAGTAGGTAGTCCACAGTTGAGTTAAAAATATCTTTTATTGAAACACACAAACAAGCGATTCTAGCTGAGTATAATGAAAAGCATGAAAACCATTCATTATTTATATATAATCAGGTTATTTGGAGCGAGTGAGTGGTTACAGAGGGTGGTTCTGTTAAAAGCAATAAAAGCATAAAACTCATTCCTTTAACCAAGTCCTCCTTTCCCCTTAACACCTTAGTGCAAACTGTGACTGAGCTACTTTAGAACTGAAACTAAAAAGCTAGAGACAAATTAAAATATATAACATAAGTACAGCTTATTATCACTTTATATGGGCTAACCTACTAATCCAAACTTTATTAATTAAGAAACTAACTCACGAACAAAATGACTACGTTTGTTTGTGTCTTTCGGCTTTTCCTGGTTAGGGGTCGCTACAGCGGAACTCCGGTCCGCTAATGATTGGTAGTGGATTTTTACGTACCGGGTTACCAGCCCTGACGCACAACCTTCAATGAAGGTACACGTACAATGAATTCACGTATGCCTCCACACAGAAGACGCTCTAGCTGAGAATCGAACGGGACAACATCTTACTGTGAGGCAACAACGCTACCGCAGCACCACCACCGCGATTGAACAAAATGACTAAGTAATTAACAAAACGATTTACCACTAGACATCTATCAGAATAAATATTAATACATATACACTAAAACACTTTTAACAAAGATATCACATATACTGAATATTTTAATTTGCTTTGACAGCTTTTTCTCTTTTCCTGCCCCCCTGCACAGTGTCCTTCCTCTGATGATGTCTAGCCTACACCTTAGTTTACCAGAGAAATATCCAGCATGCTTCCCCAGTATAAGTGTGTCCACCCTCCCTGCTTTGCCTTCAAGCTCCAAAGCCATTTTTAATCTTTGATTGTCCAGGTTGCAGTTAGGATTTTTCCTGCTGCACCACATGAGAAGCATGTACAATATATTTACCTCAAGCTAAGCATTTTCTTATGTTATAAATAAACAGGTGTAAAGGCAGTTTAACAAAATATAAACATCTGGCCAAATAGTATTAATGAGCATTATCTGGCTGTTTTTTATGTTGTGAAGAAAATTAGGTTAGTTTGGTACACTTACTCTGTCTTTCTAATTCTTTTCACATCTCTTTTGTGATATACTTCAGAAAAAGAAAGCCTGGATGTGAACAAATAAGGTTTAATGTTTTGATACTTTCACAGCCTGAGCTAATTGAATAAATAATTTCAGATTACTGTAAGAAATCATTTGTTATATACTCTTGTTAATATATTAGGGTGCATCGATCATAAGGTTAATAGTTTCCATATCTAATAGTGTTTTTTATTCACTGGATAAGTATTTATTTGTAAATCATGACTTTCATTCTCTTTGATGGTACTTTGATAAGCCAATTGTTCAGCAGGATTATGGAGGAGATACAGAGCTGCTTCATATTTTGTAAATTGCCTGGGAGCTATAAGTGTAAAGTGTTTTACACGCCAAGCTGTTTCCAAAAATTTTGACTTCTTCTATTGAAGAGTTTTAGGATCAAAGAAAATCTGAAAAATCATCCATTGCACTTTCTGCCTTCACCCCAATTCTTTGTTCAGGACTACAGGCAGTTTCTAAAACAAATATTTTATCCTAATAATACACAATTCTTCTTATGACTATCATTTAGGGATATTACATGTCTGGCTATGGCTCCTATTACTGTAGGACTGGCATGACTTCAGAAACAGACATATGAAAAATCATAATTGTATAATAAATACCTTTCTCTAAATTAACTAACCAGGCATATTAAGATTCCTTTTATGGAGAATCAACCTCATTCCTTACTTTCTGACATTCTTGCAACTTCCAATAGTATTATCCTGATAATGTTTTCAATATTATCCAGCCTTTGTTGAAGGTGCTGGATCTGAGTTAAAAAACTAATTAAATATGAAACGAATTGTATGTACAATCATCTTTATCATTTACACTATATTCAAGTCTGTAAATGTTGGCCAGTGTTTATTAAGCAATTGTATGTGGTATAAATGTAGAATTACGTTGTGTGGTATGGCAATTCATGTACAACATACAAGTCTCAGTAGTATCCAGAGAGGAATGATATTAATCGAACCCTAAAGAAACTGAGCTTTTAGAAAGCTCTTTGGGTGTAGCTCCACTCCTCTTTTATTATCCATACCAAAGCTGTACTTTGCAAAATGTTTTAATAAAAATAAAATATTTTTAACATGGAGTTAATTCAGCCTGGCTCTTATATTAAAATCTTACTTTGCTGAATTTAAAGGCAAAACTATTTTCCTACCTCAAAGCTATATTGTCTAACCATGAGTTCTGGTGAATAGTTGCCAGCTGGTCTACACAGTGCAGAAGGGTGAAGCACACTGACTGTAACCAAGATAATCTTGGACTGGTTAGCAATCTGAGAAGCCAGTGCACGTGGACAGAAGTGAGTTGCTGAGGCAGGCACACCCTTTCTAGGGTTAGGGAGGTGTTCTGGTTCACTGCTGTGCTGGCATCTAACTGAGAAAAACATGAATGAACTTCTGAGACTGTATACCTCATTTAGACACTACAGGTCTTTAGACAAGGGGCTGCCATCTGTTACTTTTGTCAGATTGGAAACATCTGACAGAATATCTTTCTCGCATCTTGCCCCAGTCCTACAAATCCAGCTGCATTCTTTGATTTGGACTGGTAACTCTAATTATTCCTTAAGATGGTTCCTGAAGTTCCATCTTGATAGGAGAGTCTACCTAGACCTTGCAGTGGCATTTCAACTGTCTTTAAATGGTTACATTTTTAGGTTAATTACTTTGAATTTATGTCCATTACAGTTTTGACTTGGAACTTCTAACTACTAACATTGTGTTGTTGTTACTGCTATAATGCTTTATGCAAGATGGCTAGAATTCAGGTATCTAAATATTTCTGATAAATAAAAACAAATAAATAAAATGTTTATAGGTAGTCTTCATTGCATGTGTGCAGGGATGTACACATGTAAAGGAGAAGACAAAGCAATCCCTCACATCTGCAGCCATGTCTATCAACTGCCGGGGGAGGGGAGAGACTATAAAAGGAAAAATCCCACCACTGATACTTAGGTAATGACATGCCCTATGATCAGCCCTCACTTCAACAAGCAGAACAACAAAAAGGTTGGATATGCATCAAGCTTGGCAGCATAAAAGCATATTAAAACTTGCTAGCTTAGCATGCTCCTCAAACCCCTGAGTTGTAGGTGGTATAACTCTTTTAATTACTAAATAGATAAAGACAAATGTCATGTACCATCCATAATGGTTATCCAATATTTAGTAGACTAGTGACAGGGTGAACTATGTCTAACCTGAAAATTAAGTAAACCTAGTCTAGCTCATTATTTTAAAAACAGGAGTGCAATCATACTTCCTATATCAGCTTTTATATTTACCATTTTTCACAGTGGATGATCCTCTTCTGTACCATAAATTAGCTTTTCTCTTATTTGGATTTTAGTCACTTGTAGCTGGAGGGCTGCTACTCCAGCTCCATGAATTCCAAGATGGAGGAGAGTACAGCAGAGCTGGAGAAAGGAGCAGGAGAAAAGTCACTAAAGGAAGGAGAAGGGGATGAAAAAATGGTTACGGAGTTAGAAAATGGAGGACTGGAGACAAAAGTGCTGCTAGATTTGATGATCCTGTAAGAGCCAAAGGAAGGAGAAGCAGCAAGATGGAGTGACATGGCAGAGAAAATATTACAAGAGGAAGAAACTGAGAGAAACAATGGACGTATTGTTGGCTGGTAGAGTAACCAGTTTTCAGGGTTTACCTCTGCAGCAGGATTTTCTTATTTACAAGAAAGAAGTTATTCAGATGCAGCAAGGCAAGGAAGAATGGAAGATGAAACTGAGATGGAGACAAACATTTGCAATTTCTCAACAGCAGCAGAGAAGATGAAAAGTGCTAAGAATAAAAAATAAAAGTGATGGCAGAATGAACAGGTATGACATTATGTATAGCATTATTTTGCCACTAGGGTTTAACATTAAAGACATAAGAACATTAATTCATTTGGGAGTTGAAAAATTTTGTGAAGAAACATTTTAAAGTTTTAACTTGCTTTAAAAAATGTATGACCAAGACTGAAAAAAAAAATAGTGTAGCAAAAAATTTATGACCGAGACTGAAAAAAGAAATAGTGTAGCAGCATGAAAAGACTATTAGTTTCAGGGCTGAGGACTATGACTAAAGAAGGAAATACATGTGGAATTTAGGACATCACATATGGAGGAGCATGACTTAAAACTGTTTTTTTTTTATTTTTTATTTCACTATGTGGTAAAGTACATGAAATAAAAAAAAAAATGTGATAAAAGAAATGTATACAGTAGGTTTGGAAAGTGTGGGTAAAAATCGTAGGGACAACTCCTTGTTTTTTTTATTTATCTTAAGAGACTGTTATGCTATCCAAAAGGAGAAAAAGAGGCTCCTTTAGACTCTGCTAGGCAAGGGACTGTTCCTTGGAACAGTTGCAATTACTGTAGGTTCATAGATACCACCAATAAGTTTATACATCCAGACTATAGTACTGAATTTAAGCTTAGCTTAACAACAGATTTTAACACCTCCAATGTGGTGTATTTAGCAGTGTGTAATGCCTGTTTCGCATTTTATCTGGGGAAGACCAATAGGAAGGTGAAGGTAAGGATTAGGGGAACACCTGCTGAACATTAAAAATATAGTTTTGATGAATGCCCTAGCTAAGCATGTTTCCATCTGTGGTCCCTCACATTCATTTAGATTTTGAGTGATAGAAAAGGTTTTTGATAATGAGAGCGGTGGTGATATGATTAATAAAACAGAAACAATTGGAAACTAGATGGATTATAAGATTAGTAAAAAGTAACAGTTTTATTTATTTATAAGTTATTAGTGGTGAATTATTTTTGAGTTTATTTTTTAAGGATAGTTTTTTGTAGATTTAAGTGTATGTGTATTGTTTTGTGCAAACAGTGTTATTATGTCTATTGTAAAGTTTGATTGTACACTTAGTGAAGAATGAGTATGCTAATTGGTCTGCCTTGATTGGGTTAATGCTTAACTGAGATTGATATATATTAGCTTTGTATTTGGAGTGTTGATATGGTCTGAAGAAATGGTCTTTCTCACTATGAAAGCTCTAACCTTTTAATAAACTGAGCTTTTACTTGTTGGGCTTCGCTTCCTTAACCATTGTTTGGTCTGTTGTATGTTGCTGTGGAATATTTTTACAATTTTCTTGTTCAACGTTGCATTCATTTGTGCTGTGACCCTTTTTTGTGTGTTGTGTTTCTGAATACTTCAAACTTTGTTACTTCTGTTTTCTGTTTTTTTTTTCTCCTGATGAAGTTAATGATGATAATAACACTGTATGTAACTAATTACCACCTTATAAGATTGTTCCTGGCTACTGACACTTAGCTAGCCATTTATGTATTATAAATTAAAAAAATGGTGCCATACTAAAAAAAAAAAAACACTAAAGCCAAATAAATATATAGTATCATGACTGCCAAATCAAACAGACCACCACAGACTTATAAACAAGTCTGTGTTGGTCCATTTGGTTTGGAATTTATGTATTATGTTTAGCATTTCTGTTTGTCACTAAGAGTTTCTGTTTGTCTATAGTAAACCTAATGCCCTTGATTAATTAAAGTCATGTTCAGGTTTTTACAGCTGGGTTAGTATTACTGTTAGCTTTTTATCAAAAATCAGTTTTTGGAAATCATGTGAGAGGTTTGTAACTAATGAGGTAGGCACTTGCAAGTAAGTTGTTTATAATCTTATCACCTCCAAATGATACACAATGTCTGTAAACTAAAATAATGTTAGATGAACAGCTGTATCGTTTATGTCTAGATGGGCTATAACTTTTATAAAAAGAGAAATTTGTATGCACAGGGAAACTTCTTTGATAATAGTCACATGTATAAATACATGCAATAAGATTGTGATATGAGCACTTTGTTCCACTGCCTTCTGTTACAACAAAACTCATGGGCAGGTAACATGCAGTTAGCATATTTTATATGGATTGCTAAAGTTAGGGGAAATTAGTGCAATCAGTAGCATGTTCACACAGACTTTTGAGATAACAGATTAAAATATGCTGAAGTTCAAACTCACAAGTTTGAAATATCTGTCTGTGTATAATAGATACTTATAGAAATACATATAAAATGTAATAAGTAAATGAAATAGCTAGATGTTTGTGTGTGTGTGTGTGTGTGTGTGTGTGTGTGTGTGTGTGTGTGTGTGTGTGTGTGTGTGTGTGTGTGTGTGTGTGTGTGTGTGCATGCGTGCGTGCGTGTGTGTGTCTGCGCATACTGGAAAGTAAAACAACTATGGAGATCAATGGTAAGTTACCCTGCCTAGGGCCCCATTTGACAATGAAGCAGTTCTGTTGTGAAGGAATATGTAAGATAGATAACTGTATGAGAAGAAGTGTGTTGGAAAAGGTGTTTGGGAAATGACAAAAGTGGTAATAGAAGAAACAGAAAAAAATGCATTCTAAGAAAGAGTCAGAGGAAGTGATAAATGAAGAGAATAAATAATCTTCACCTGGGTCAGATGGTTTAGAGTATGATTTTTTACAAAGAAATGACTGAGTCAGAAAAGGAGGGATTTAAAATGAATGGATTTGGAAGGTAAAAATGAATGGATGAATGAAGAAATAAAATATAAATACATTTTTGAAGGTTTAATAACATTTATATGGAAAAGAGAGAAAATGAAATAATAAAAATTTGAGGCCAATAACACTGGAGAATACAGATTATAAAATATTTATTAAAAGTATTCAGAAAAAAATATGGGAATTTTAAACTAAATAATATGGAATATTTCGAAAGAATGTGGAATAGGAAAGATGAAGTTAATGGCTATTAATTCACTTTATGAAGTATTGTGGGCATCCGTGATGGTGAATAGATGGTTAAGAAAAAGATTAAGATAGAAGCTGGGGGTGAAATAAGGATGTCAAATGACTATGTGGCTATTTGTGATAGCAATGAGTGTGATCATACAATCCTGTTAGAATGGTCTAGAAGAAGCAGGATGGGAGGATGATAATGGAATACGATTGCTATTAATCTTATCTATGTAGATTACTTATTATTAACAAAAAAAGCATGGATGACATAACTGATGGTTAAAATGTGAGTATTATTGGGAAGAACATGCTTATATTTAAATAAAAAGAGCAAATGATTTGGAGAAGTAGTGCAGATTGGGGAAATTTGTTTCTCAAAAAATGAAATTAGTATTTTAGGTATAAAATTTGAAAAATATTATTTTTGTGAATAATAGGGGTAGTAAAGTAAACAGGTGTCCTATTTTTCATTCTTCTTTCTTTCTTTTTGTGCAGTTTTAAAAAATGTAGGCAATTGTGTATCTGGTTCTGATGTTTCTATGGAGAGAATCTGATAAAGGGACAAAAAAAAGAATACTTCTTTTTTTCAATGGCTATCAGATAGTGTTTTCTGAAAGCATTCAAGCTGTTTTCTACATCTGGGAGAGGAATGAAGATAAGACAAAAACAAACAGCACTTAATGGAAGAAGACGTACAGGCTGTATCATGCACCTTAGGTTGGATAACATTCCTTATGGGTTAATTCAAGCCTGTGAGTGTGGCTGCCAGTCTGGACAATTGTTCCTATTAGCAGGGTTAAACTTCATTATTTGAAGAAGTACATAGTTTGCTGTGTTAACAATACTGAGTTAATAAGTTCTGTGGTATGCTTTTTAAGGGTTTTCATTAAAACAAAAAGTTGTGTAACATGTGACATACGTTCAAATGGCTATGACAAGAAACAAAAGTATAAAAGATCAACCTGCCAAACATTAGTGTATGCATGTAATACAAAAGCTAAAATGAGACACTTTAAAAAAAAAAGCTGTTATACATAACAGGTAAGAATGACAAGTTTTTTTAAAATAATGACAATACTTTCAATTAATCTTTAAATGTGAATTGTCTCACAGATGTATTCAAAAAAAGAAAGAGTAGTGAACCACATTAAAAAATGCAGACTGCAAATAGTTATGCTGCAACAGACACATTTGGAAAGAAGAGGGCATGCAAATTTTATAAAGAAAGGCTTTTAGTATGGTTATTAAGCAGAATATCTGGGACAAAGGGAAGGGGAGGTGCTTATATTAATTGTAAGATGAACTCCAGCAATGATACACCAAGGAAAAATTATAATAATGGTAGATTTTTAGTACTAAGGGGCTACTAGCAAGGAATAAGGATTATGTGGCATGTATTTATATTCCACCGAAAACTGCTACAATGTAGCTTAAGAAAATTCTGGGAGAAATATTCAGCTTTCAGCAAGCAATATTACTTATAGGTGGGGAATGGAATTTGATTTACAATAGTGAGGATACATCTGGGAGGTCTAGAACTTAAAACATAATAAAAAGGTTAGATTTTTGAAAACATTTATAAAAATATTTAGTGTGGAAGATTTAAATTCAGTATTAGAAGTTCAGAGAGAATTTACATATTATTACATATTATTCCCCAAATTACAAAAACTGGGCTTGGCTAGAAGAAAGTATATTTCACAGGAACATGTGCATTTAATTGAAAGTTTTGGTACAAATCCAATAATTATTTCAGATCATGTACCAATAATAACTAAAATAAAAATGCAGAGTAATGAAATAAAAATGAGACACTGGCACTTCCCCATCCATCTGTTAAAAAGAGAGGAATTTAAGGAATGGGAAGTAGAAATTATTTGGGAGTTATTAGGGGAGATAGAGCTCTCTTACGAAAATATAGCTTGGGAGTGTAATAAAATTAAATTGGAGTTTAAAAGTAGGGTGGAAATAAAATATATAGATATGGTTAAGAAGTAACAAGAATTATTTAGAGGAACTGACAAAGATTAAAGTATTTCAAAATATGAGGAATCTTACAGAATAAGAAGAGACACAAATCCAGACTGCTAAAGAGAAAATATGGTACTACCTTGATAATATGCATGAGTTTAGAAAAACTGATGTTAAGCAACTGTTTTTTTTAATAATACCTGCAGAGCACAAAAACCTTTTAGCACAAGAGTTCTGCAGAAAGTAAAAAGTGTTGTTGCCAAGCTTAGACAGCCTATAACTACAACAATAACCAGAGACCCTGTAGGGATATTAGAAACATGTTATATATTTTTTTAATCTGTATAAAGCAGAGAAATGTAGAAATCAAGAAAAAGAACAAATGGAAGTGTTTATGGAAGAATTAAATATGCCAAGGTAAGAGGTAGATAAGGCTCAATTACTAACAGTTAAGACAGAAGAAGATGAGATAAAAATGCTGATGTGTAGCCAATCTACATGAAAGTCCCCAGGCATAGATGGTATTCCTGTGGGATTTTGGAAGCTAGGAGGGAAGAAAGTGATACAGATCTGGAAGGTATTGTTTAACAGTATTTTAAAAGGAGAAGTATCAACATCCTGGAAGAAAGCAGTGATAACTATAATACCTAAGGATGGTGAAGACCCATCAGATCCAGCTTTATACAGGCCCATTTCAATTCTAAAACATGATTTTAAAGTGTTTCTGAGTATAATGGCTAAAGGAATAGCAAAGATGATGCCCAAACTGATAAATATGGATCACTGTGTTTTTGTGGTGGGGAGGCAAACATTTGACAACATTAATAGAACAATGATGATCCAGATGGAAGCAGAATGTAAGAAAATACCACTGCTGTTGGTAGGTCTTGATGCAGAGACAGTACTTAAGGAAGTAAGCTGAGATTTTATGAGTAGGACAATGGAAGCATTTGCATTCCCTGATAAAATTATAAGGTTGATTAGGAAGATATATGAGGGATCACAGCTGAAAATTGAAGTAGGGGGTTCTTCTCTGATAAGTTCCATTTGAGCAGAGGAACCAGGCAGGGGTATTCTCTTTCTCCTTTGTTATCTGCATTATTTTAGAACAATTGGAAAAGAAAATTAAGGACTTAAAATTCAAAGATATAATTGATGCGATAATCAAGAAAAGTGTCTTTACTTGCAGATGCTATTATTTTTATACCTGATAAAACCAAAAAAGGACACTTCAATATTGTGGAAGATTCTGAGACCGTTTCAGGTATTTTTCAGGATACAAAATTAATGAAGGTAAAACAAAAGCATTAGCTTTAAACTATGTGCCCCCACACACAATTTAATTCAATAATACCTATGTTTATGGGGACATGATTACATGAAGTACTTAGGAGTATGGATTAAAAGGGATTCTGTTATTGTAGCTAAGGATATGTGAGAAGGGAGGAAACAAAAAATACAAAAAAGTGATAAACTGAAGCTCTGTTTTATGGATATGGATACAAGCAGTGCAAATGTGTTTAGTCCCTTTAGTTTTATACACATGTTGAACATATTTTTGTCAACCAGAGGAGAAATTGTAGATAGTAGTTAATAAAGAATTGAATGATTTTATCTGGGAGGGTAAGAGTCAAGTGGGATAAGCTGATCCTTCCAGTAGAACAAGGTGGTTTGTGAATACCTAATTTAAAGGGTATTTCAGAGCTACACAGTTATGGTTCCCATACAAAGCACAAGCAAAAATCTATAATTCAGGGTGGAAAGGGATGATGATGGAAAAGAGAGGAAGCCCAAGAAACAAGGATAGACTGGGATGCAGATCCTTAAGGAGAATAACAATAATCATACAGAATATTATATTTATAAAGGAGCAGAAAGTATTCTCAGAACTAAGTCAACATGGGAATGGAGAAAGGAGATTCTTCTGATAGGGATGACTGCAATCAGGGGGTACAGAAAATAGGCAACAGAGGGCTGGAGTTTACTGGAGAAACTTGGCAAAAGAACCAAGGTACTGAGAACAAATAATTACAGAGGAAAAGGTAACAGAATGAGAAAAGGCCAAGAATTCATTTGGACTACAGGCTAGAGATTGCCTTCCCTATCAAGGACTGATATCAAAGTACAAGCAAACAGAAATAAATAGAGGGATCCTATGCAAAAGAACAAGACTGGTAGAGTTTATAGTAGACTCTAAAGCAGAAGCTGCTATTAAAAAAGGGATAATTCACAAAAAAAAACAATGGGGGGATGTATGTGTCGCTGTCAAATATGCAACAAAGTATAGAAGATTTTGAATCTTTGCTTGGAAGTGTTTGCATAGGTATTTTTATACCCCAAGCAGACTCAAAAGAATTTTTCCACAGGTCGATTGTAAATGCTGGAGGTATGACAATGAAGAAATGGGTAATTGGGAACATATTTTTGGGAGTATAATGAGTTGACAGACTGTAAAAATTCCCTGCAGACTACTCTATCAGAAATACTGGGTGAGCAAATTAGTAAAACTAAGGAAATTATTTCTGAGATGTGGTACAGAATCAGAATTGTCTAGACAAAGTATAGCCATGCTGAGTTTAAATTCTGGTGGCTACTAAAAAACAATTACCAGAAAATGGAAACTAAACTCTAAACTAACTGTACTAGAAGTAGTGACTATAGTAACAGAGATAAAACAAATAAATAAATAGAAAAATGGTGATTGTGGGAACAATACCTGCAGAATAATGTGTTGGAGGAGGAATGAGGCTTAAGGGAAGGCAGGAATTGAATGAGCTATATAATATTTGCCTGACAATGATTGGATAGATTATAAGTGATATATAATGTTCGCAACTGGAAATATGTCATTATGGTTTGTTTTCATTTATCAAAAGACAAGGACAATTATTTAAAGGCAACAAATAACAAACATAGTAAGTAACCAAAAGCCAGGAGTCCACAAAGCCCTCAATTGTATTACATACAATTTTACTAATAGGGGCATTAATTACCTAGACATGTTTACAGAACACACATATATGGGTTTTTAATCTAAGGTATATAGGAAGAGTACTTTTAGCAAATCATTTTTGGATTTTAGGAGCTCTTATCCACTTAGGCAAAAGAAAAGTATCATTAAAGGCCAGAGTATCAGAGTAGCCAGAATCACTTCACAATTGATTGATTTAGGGGAGAATTAGATATAGTTGCCTGAATGATTATGGACAGAAATTATCCCCCTGCTTTAATTAAAAATATTAAAGACTATGCACTATCTGAATGGGGGAAGAAATATGTTCCCCCTTTGGGAAAAGGGCTTGAAGTTAACCGAGATAGTTTTGAAAATGTGAAGAATTTTGAAAGAGCTATAGTTCTACAATATAATACACAGGTGGACAAAATTAAGAATATTATTACAAATAATTGGAGTATTTTTAATACCAATTCCACCATACTTCAAATGGTGGGTGATAAATCAACATTCGCATATAAGACAGGGAAGAATTTTAAATTTTTTTTGATAAATCTAATGGTCCAAATGTAAAGTGTGAAAAAAAATTTTGCACACTAGTAAGTGTGGGGCATGTATTCAATGTCCTTATATATGTGAACTTACAGATGTAATCTTGAATAATAAGGCAAAGTCAAAAGTAAAGTTTATTAGAGGGAATTGTAGTAGTAAATTAGTGATATACATGGCTATATGTGTAAGATGCTTTAATTTTTATATTGGAAAGACTGAAAAGGCTTTAAAAAGATGCATTTATGAGCATATATATGATATAAAACACAAAAAAGATACAAATGCTCTGTTTAAAAACTCCATTGAACATAAGAAATTCTCCAAGTTTGTTTTTGACATCATTGATAATGTTTATACAACCCAAGAGGTGGGGATGTCAAAACTATGTTAGAAAATAAGGAACTCAGATGGCAGTTGAAACTGCAAGCCACCTCATATCCTGGGTTGAATGAATATACTTCTATTCATTTGGAATTAATATTAAGAGCTGCAAGAGTATAATGTATGCATTTCGAGTTTTGGGATTTTAATTTAAATTCTTGAAACTTGAGTAAAATAGCAACAAGTTTTTGTATTCTTTATATGGTCATTGTGAATGCCTTGGTTTATGTTCTGTTTTAGAGTGGTATCACTTTAAATTTTAAATTGATTGAGTACTGATGTCATAATCATTTTATTTTATTTATTATAAAAAGGGATGTGATTATGTATTGCTGATTCTGATGAAGTCCTGAATTTTGGTAGGATGAAAGCGCTTAATCAAATGTTTTTTTTTTTTTAATGAATTCCTATATTTATATATTGAGGGCTTTGTGGACTCCTGGCTTTTGGTTACTTACTACATTTGTTATTTGTTTTCATTTATATAAATGTTTGATTGCCTATGTCAAAAGTGATAATTTAGTAAAGATATTACTTGTTAAAAAGCAAATAAATGCCTGGAAACATATAAAAGATTTGGAAAATATCAGATAGTGGTAGAACCAAAAAGAGCACTGAAAAATAAGAAGACTGACAGTGTCCAAAAGGCATTTCAAATGCCTTTATGAAAAAAAAAAGATTTCATGTTAAATACATATGTTTTGGAGACATTTCCTTACTTAAGTAGTACTTGTGTGTTTCACAGTTTTATGGAAAAACAACTATTGGGATTTTGTTTAGTTTCTTATGAGATTCAAGATTAAATCCAGTGAAAAGAGAAATAGTATATAATGTGAAATAAAATGGGGGGTTGCATTTTATAAATCCTGATGATTTTTTTGGCTTTAGTGTATTTGTTATGGTTGTTAAAATGCTACTTGAAAAAAAAGACATATGATGATAGAACTGTTATTGTTTTAAAATATAATTATGTATGGGAAGAAACAAAGCAAAGCAAAAGAAAACGAAAGAGGAATCTGAAAATATGGATGTCAAAGAGTATGAAAAAGATAATGATGTGGGAAGTTGAATGAAATGGTATTAAAAAGACAGGAAAAGTTGAAACAAGAAAATAATGAAATAATGTGTTTGTATTCCTGTGTGAAATGTAGAAAAACTATAAAAGATGCGATTAAAGAAGCACAAGAGATTTCAAATCTTTTACGAAGGGGAGATTTTTTTTTCTTGAGACATTTCAGACAAATTGCCAATGAAGGGGAAATACAAAATATTAAGTATGTGGAGAAAGGTTATGTAATTTTATATAAAGTTGAAAAACATCACAGTATTGTTTTCTGGACTGCAAATGAAGCAAGAATTTTTTTAATGTTTTCAAAGGAACATAAATAGAAAGGATTTGAAAACACAGACATAAAATATATTATTTTGCAAATACAAGGAAGGGACTAAAAGAAAAATAAACAAATGAGATAAGGCTTTATGACAATATGTTGCTTGTTCGAATAGCATATACTCTATATTAACACTTTTGACTACTTCCTTCAGCTCTTCTCTCCATTCAGAATTTTTAATACATTCAACAAGATCATCATAAATACTTTTCCAAAGCACATTTTTTTATTTTATTTTTGAGAGAGGTATTACTATTGCTGCTGTTTTCTTTCACAGTTCTCTATAAAGTATTTTGGGTTATCAGTTAATTGTTTGTACATTTCCCTTTGTATTTTTCTGAAAACCTTAATCATTCTGCTTTTGCTGATATTTTTAGTTTATTACTATAAATAGTACAAGATAAATCCTGGTCTGGGTTAATGTGTGTTGCTTTAACTGCACCTGTCTTTTAAAAAAATGTTGATGATCTGTTCATTTTCCTGTATTCTTCTAGTAGTGATACTTTTTTTATTTCTTTTACAGTTTCTCTGTCCTGAATCCAATGTCTCATTCTACTTATTCAGTTCCTTTCATTTGTTACTCTGTTTTGTGGTGATATACTTTAATGTTGTTATTTTAGCTGCACAGTAGTATATCTGTTTATTTCAGTTATATCACACAGCTCTCTCTTAATAGTCCCAGTAATTCTGTTTTATCAGTCTTCTAACATTTTTGACCTTAGTCATTTTTGGTAATCTCTTGTTTTCATCTTTCTTAATATGCCGGCTTATTTCTATTAAATCAAGCAGGTCTTCCATTAGATCATTCTCTTCCAGACTGAATATGCCCTCTTGTTCCTTGCTCTTCCTCTTGCTCTATAGTCTTCACTGGAAGTTCAAATGAGTCTCCCGCAGAAGGTTTCAGAATTTAGTTTGGTGACATATTCTCTGTACAAGTGTCCTGTTCTGCTTGTTGTGCAATTTCCAGGGAATTCATTGACTCATCATGTTCTACGATTGCCTGTATCTGTGCCTCCACAATAAGCTCTTCAATTCTCAGTTGTTCTATCACTTCAATTTTTATTTGTAGCTATTTTGGCCACATTAAATATTTGGCTTTTTCAATAAATTCACTTTTATATTCTTTCCTTTGTAAAAATCTACTATGTATGGATGTCTTTGTAGGTATATAACTTCAAATAGCTGAGAAACTATAGTGGTTATGTTGGTGAATGCAGCTTTCTTTTCTGCATAACTATTGCAGCATGCCAGATCTCTTTTTCTTTCTCAATTCTACTTGCTTCTTTTTATACAATTTGATAACTGCTGACTTTTTGTGTACTACATTGATCACACGTTTTTCTGGATTATCCAATGTTCCTTTTCGAACTATTGTTCTGATCTCGTTTGTTCTATTATAGATCTTAATTTTTTATCTGTAGCTTATAATGTTTTTTTCTGATACAATTATTATTCTTTCCTTTAGCTGCTTTCTTGCTCTTGCTAAATATTCTTTTTGTGAAAATTCTGGAATTTCTGCATAATCAAAGCAATAAATGATCTCCTTCTTATCCTCAACAGTCTACATTATTGTCTCTATGCCTCATACTTAAATCATTCACTCCAATGGAGGTCAGGACGTTTGCAATGTAACTTCCAATGGGTGGAGCCTAAGCCTTGTGACAGAATCAAATGATGTTCTCACATTTCCAACAAATTTTCATACCTCTGGATTTATAGGGGTTACTAAAGAACTGTAAATGTCAAACTCTTCAGCACAAATTTTTTTAACAGTAGTAGTACTTTTTAGGTTCTGTGTCTTAAACCAAATTAAATAAGTCACAGTAAACACAGTAAATACTACGTTGGCAATATTTTATAAACAACTTACAAAATCTCAGCAACCACTTAAGTTACACACATACTGTCAGCAGAATTTTATTCAGCTGGCTGACAGCTTTCATATGAGGCTAAGGAATTCTGTGTGTTACTTGGTTGTTGAGATATTTAGAAAAATGTGAAAATGTTTTATATATATATATATATATATATATATATATATATATATATATATATATATATATAAATTAAGATCATAAAAACAATAGTTAATATATATTTACCTGCACTAGACAGATGTCAAATATTAATGCAGTTGAGTTTGCTATTGTGTAAGCCTTAAGATGAAATCTTTACTAGAATGGTTTTGAAATTATTGATGCAAATATGAACAAGTAATATTAGATGCCTAGAGGCATCAGTAGGTGTTAACTGCAGATACACCTGAAGGAGTCACTCTGTTGTAATGAGTTAACCAATCTGTTTTTCCACTTTTTGTGGACTAGTACTTCCTTCAACCACAGAGGAGATCCACTTACAGCATAATGTAACTCTGTGATAAGAATATTTACATGTTCTGAGGATTTTACATTGTTTTTTCCCCAGTCCTAGCACCAGTTCCTATACCAGCAGTAGGTACTTTTTTATTCTGGGATCAGTGCACCCAATCTTCTTTCTTACTAATAATATATATATATATATATATATGTATGGGTCTACTTTGAAAACTCGAATACTCACAACACTGAGTTTTACAAAGTCGAGACCACAACATTGGAAACTCTAAATACCATAATTTCACTACATCAAGCAGCAGGACATTGAAAAACTGCATCCATAGCATTGGCTTTCATGAGATCAAGCAACAGAACATTGAAAGCAGTCATGCAGCAGGAAATGGGACATATAACTACTGTCAGTCAGAAATGGTACATATAACTACTGTTAACTAACAATAGCAGTACAAAGCATATAATCGGCACTTATTGTACCACAGCTGCTTCTGTCAGCAAACGTAAATACAACATAATTGCTACACTTTCTGTGCAAGGAAGCTGCTTGTGGCAGTAAATGTAAACAGGGTATACTTGCTGAAATATAGATGCAACTGCCGGTACATAGGCAAAATAGGTGTTGTCACTTTAAAACATCATATGGACCATGCACAGCAAGTAGAAGCCAGTACAAATAGCTATCGACCAATGGAAACGTTGTACCCAACATCTTCACTATGGCGGAAGTCATATTTGAAAGCACTGGCGTAGTAGGATGAGTCTCCACAACCACCAAATCCCAAAAGGGTCGGGAAGTACTCATAGTAGATGGATATATATATATATATATATATATATATATATATATATATATATAACCTGGAACGTACAATGACTAGCAAGATGTATTAGTGCTGCAAATGTAAACATGCAGAGAAATGTAAAGGTATAGCAGTCAGCATTACAGTACCTAATGGGGAAGAGCTCTGTAAATCTGTATCACACCATCACACAGGGAGCTCGGCCAAAGTACAAAGGTATTTAATGAGCTATGAATTGAGACAGAAGGCTGAACTGTCTAGGGATACCCCTTGTTTAATTGTAGATGATGTTATGGTGTCTACCTCCACACAGTTTGTCTCCAGTTTACCAAACAGGAAAGCATTGCTGCAACAAGTGGGTAGGATCCATAGAAAGCATAGCAAGGGTCAGGCTGACATGCATATAACATTGCAGACTGTTAATTTAAGTGATTTTCCATTGAAAGATGGTGAGTTCATCAAGAAGCACTATATAGACCCTGCAAGTGATGTGACTGCGTTAGTGTTTACAACTGTTTGTAATCTGTATGATTTAAGTCCTGCTAGTAACTGGCTCATGGATGAGACCTTCTTTTATAAGGGATTGATATGCAGGCAGTTGTACGGGATTTCATAGAATTCTTAGGTATGGAGGTTATAACAAGACGGTTCCCCTGTTGCATTGTCTGATGTCAAAGAAATCGTTAAGATCATACAATGTGATGTGGGAGTGTATATTCCAGCTGTTACAGGAGCATAACTGTGGGCCAGCTATGAAGTATGTAATGTGTGACTATGAAATTGCAGCAATTAAGAGTGTATGTAACAATCCCGCAGGGGTCATACCCAAAGGCTGCTTTTTCCACTTTGGCCAGAATATCTGGTGTAAAGTGTAGGCGTTGGTCTTATCTTCCCTGTATAACTCTTGCCAGGAATTCCAGGTGGCTGTGTAATGTATGGCGGCATTGGCATTTCTAGAGGAGGAGGAGGTGGTATCATACTTTAATGCCTTATGGGAAGTATTCCCTGCAGAGGGTAGAGATCTGTTAAGGTACTTCAGTGAATGGTATTTATTTGGCAAGCCTAGGAAGTTTACAACTAGGAGTACATTTTTTGCACAGTTTCCGCCACTGTTCCGCATCACATTCTGGAACATATCAGAGTTAAACACCCTATGTTTGCTGCGGACACAGAATAGTATTGAGGTGTGGCATAGGAGGCTGAAGATACTGCTTGGGGCTTAAGCAACAGATTTGGTTGTGCCATTGTCAACACTTGCACGGGAACAAGACAGGGTTGAGGAGCTCAGAATCCGTTTAGCAGCAGGATTCCCTCCATCCCCTAAAAAGAGGAAGCTAGTGTTCCACCACTCACAGTTTGAGCATGTACTTAACAATAAGGGTTCCTACTCTAAGGTTGAGTTCCTGCGAGCTATCGCTAATCTGCTAAAGCTGTAATGATATCTCTCCTGTAGTGGAGCATGGTACATACATGGTTTGTGGTTTGGATGTCACTATCTTGTTTTCAATTATGGATTATGTTTGCACATTATGCACAAGGCAATGTTTGGATATGATATGCACTAGAAGTGTGTTTATGTGTATCGGAGTGGCACAGGGTTATTGTTTTCCTGCCAGTGTGTTCAGAAGGAGGTGGCACGTAGTGTTTCTGTAGTGTCCTACTGGTACTTGAGATGGTCTGCTCATTTTTGTCATGGTGTGCACAATTGGGGCAATGGAGGTGTGATTTCTGTCTACTGTTTTTCAATGTTATGGGTTACAATGTTGTGGTATTTTTCTTTTGATGTCCTGTTGCTTGATGCAGTGAAATTACGGTATTTAGCATTTCCGACGTTGTGGTCTCGACTTTATGTAACTTGATGTTGTGAGCATTCGAGTTTTCAAAGTAGACCCATATATATATATACATATATATATATATATATATATATATATATATATATATATATATATATATATATAGAGAGAGAGAGAGAGAGATGTGTTTACTATCAAAATGGAGAATGAAGGTTCGGTGACAATGGGAATGTTGAAAGTCATTTTGCAGCATCCTATATTGCTGATCTTCAAGACTACAAGCATTCCTTGTAGCAAATGCACTGTGCATTCACACATATGTGGTCGACCTTACTACTAGAGATCGCAGTACAGTGTGGAAAGGAAATATACCCTTTTCCCCACTGTAGTGCAATCTTGTAGTTGGAATATATAATGAGCGGGGGTGTGGGAGATACAGCCCCCCACATGGGGGGTGGAGGGGCTTGCCTCCCACTGCAAAAATCTTTGTGACATTCCAACCCCTTCAACATGCTGAAATTGCACATGTGAGTCATTCTTTTGATAGGAATTTATTTTGACGTTCGCTTACTTGATAGTAAACCATAGATATTACATACATATATATATATATATATATATATATATATATATATATATATATATATATAGTGTTTGGTGAGATTTTATAATACACAGGGTCCATCATATGAAGGTACTCACCATGGCTTGAGGATGAATTCACTTCCAGCAATACTAGTTTCCTTTTCTTGCTAATTCCAGCTTTCCATTCAGATCTCTGAGGCAACATCGTTGTATGCAGAGGTAAGTGTGTCGCCACTTTTATAAGCTGTAAAACACTTGGTACTTCCAAATAGTTTCTTCTAATTTTTGTAGCTCATGGGAGCAAGTAAAGCTCCATGCACTGCAAAATTTATGATCAGATCTCTCTAAACATAACCAGGATTGTGTGTTCTTGACATGGATGTCAAGATTCCCTTCTTGAGCTTCACTGCCATTGTCGCTTCCTTGACATCTATGTCTGAAGCACATAATACTCCAGTTATGATCACAGATCTGATCACAATCTTTTATATCTTGCCAGTTTAGGGTTAGTTGGTGCTGAGGTTAAAATTGTGAGCTGGAGTTCTTGTGGCACAGGGTTCAATTCTCTCAGCCTTCAGTTGTGTGACCTTGAGTAAATCACTTAACTACATGTTGCTCCTGGTTAGCCCCTAAAAAAGGACTGTGTGCCTATTGGGCCTACCTAGATAGGTTTATAGATAGATAGGTTCATAGATTAGTACTAAGCTAACTGCCCTTGTGAGCCATTTTAAGCCTAGCCAATTATCCCTTGTGAGACTCTGATTAACAAACAGGTATCATTATTGTTTATTTGTATTTAACAACTTCTTTTAAGAACTACTTGAAACATAGGCAGTGCAGTCTTACCTTTGGCAACATATTCTACACTAAGAATATATCAGGCAGTTTTTTTTTTTTTTTGCCAATTAATTGCTCTAGAAAAGAAGATATGTGGTAATTTCTTTACATTACTTACATTACTGAACAAACAGATTAAATTTACCATAAATAAAGTAATTTACCATGTCAGCTTCAAATTCTTTGCATATCTTTCATTATATACTGCCCACACAATGAAAATCCCAACTGACAACCATTGACTGAAACACTGCTGTGAATGCAAGCTGTGGCCAACTGGCATTTAGCTAACACTTTCATTGAAGGCCTTTTGTAATCTGGTATGCCTGACTTTCTTTAATAAAGATTTTTTTTGGTAGCTTCATCCATACATGGTGCCTACCATGTCAGATTTTCTCAAATAATCATCCATCTTCTGGAGCTTTCAATGGTCCCTCTGTATTACACTCCTAAGCTATGAAGGCTTAACCTTGCCTATGGTGAGTCTTTGTTGTATTATAACTTGCCAATGAGGAACTTTTTTCTCTTTAAACCCTCTTCAACTGATGATTAATATTGACATAGCATTATACATAAATCACCAGGTCTACCTGTCATTATCGAGAAAACCACTTCATCGAACTTCTAAAAACCACAAAGACTTCACCAAACACTTACTTGCACAAACTCTCAGATCACCAGAATTTTATACTGGGAAAGTAACCACTTGGCCACCATGGTGAACTTTGCCTTTTTCTTAACTGTAGTGCAATCTTAGAGTTGGTATATTTAGTTATGGGTGGGTATGGGGGCAAAGCCCCCCACTTGGGTGGGTTTGATTTGCATTAGTTTGGTTATTTAGTCATGGTGGCCAAGTGGTTACTTTCCCGGAGTAAAATTCCAGTGATCCGTGAGTTCATGCAAATAAATATTTGGCAAAGCCGTCTGGGTTTTTAGAAGTTTGATGAAGTGGGTTTTTGATAATATGAGGTAGACCTAAATCACCATATCCATTACACTGTTAATGGACCTTCGCAAGCAGCAGGCCTGTATTTCTGGGATACTGTCTCACTGACCACCTCAAACCTCAAGATATCCAGTGAATGAAAGAAATCCCTGCATCCTGCAGAGACAGAAAAAAAAGCAAGCCACAGACTACTTCATCTTACCTCTCCCCCTTGTGTGGTTGTATTTTACTACCACTCTGGGTTCATTCCTGCACATGGTTCACCAAAAATATGATTGGACGTCCTGCCTATATGCCATGAGCAGGCTGAACTGCCTGACTACATGAATGCCTCCATGAGCTGCTGGTCTGAATACTGTAATGCCTGAAAAATCCCACATCTGTGATAGCCTTGTTATACTACTAAAACCCCTTATTCAGTTTCCAGCCTGTCCATAGCCTGAAGCTCTAAGTATATGTCTTGTCATTATTTGGCCCCATTGACAACTGTATCATATTTACAGTGCTGCACCCCAACACACGCACATACACACACACACACACACACACACACACACACACACACACACACACACACACACACACACACAAAACTGTGGGATTACTTTCTTAGAATATTGTACCTGAAAGCTTACTTAATATCCATCACACCATTAAATCGTTGTTAGACTAATTCTTCAATGTATGCAGCAAAGAGCATGATAAATGTGATAAGCCAAAGCAGTTTAGATTTCTGCCTGCATTATGCTTTTCTTGTGTTAGTAAAAAAATAATGAGCCAGGTCACTTATCTGAAAATGCAACATGCATGCATGGCATGCTATTTCTTTGACATTACATCGTGGTTAGTACTATTTATTTGTATTTTTATTTCTGACTACTATTCTCTTTATTTTGAGTTTGACGATTATTTATTTTTATGTAAAATAATTGTACTTTGTCACACTGTTGTTTCATTGGGTTCACAAGTAGCGCATTCATTTCAATGTCAGAAAGATAAGCTGGCAGTTGACTGCATTCCTATAACAGCTACTTGGATTCATTGAATTAATGTTCCAGTATTGAGACATTTGTGCAGTATAAAGAGAATATTACAGTCCTGATGTGTTGTCCTCATATGAGATGATAATCAGAGGACCCGTCTGTCTCAGTTACTACTTGTTCATGTGAATAATGATCCTGTGGCCCTTCAGAAAAGGTATGGGTGACTATGTTACATATTTTCACTTTTTCTAGTCATTAATGTTGTTTATAACAAAAAATTCATCAAATAAAATAACATTAGCAATTCAATCAGGAAATATATCTTGTGTAACAAAAAATCTGCTATTATTCTATCAGAAACTAATATGATAATTTCCAGTGTATTGGCTAATTTACCTTTAATCAGTATAAATACTACCTCAGGTTTTAACTGGAGGAGGACAATAGGTTGAGTAGGGCTAGCTCAGTAAACAAAAAATATATATGTGCATTGTAGTGTTAGCCTTGCATTCTTTTAAATGATTGTTACTTTAGGGATCATTCACTAACAATGCTAAATGCTTTTTTTATCCACAAAGCCCACAGACCTTTCAGATATCTAATTGTCAGATACTTCATGTTCATAACACTCAGCCATTTTGATTGCTGAATGCTTTAACACTTTGTCTTCTATGCTAATAGATAGTAGGTAAATACTATAGTTTCAGAATGCATTGTTATCCTAATTTCTTTTTTTTCTAATAATCACAGCTCTGCAAGGTCTGTAAGAAAGAATGCAAATTAATTAACCTGTGTCACCAAAAATAGTGTTAGACAATGTCTAATCAAAAAGAACATAATACAGTGCTGACTAAAACCCACAATTATCTGTATTAAATTAATTGAAGGTTGTGTCTTTCAATGTCTCACATTAAACTGAAGACAAGAATGACTTACGAAACACTGCTGAATATTGAATAAAATGTCCTTGGTTCAGTATTGTTATCATAACATGTATAATTGGTCACAATTAAAATAATATGGTTACATTAGTAAATGTGCATCAATTATTTCCATTTGTTTCATTGTAGTCACTCAGAGTTCATTTTGAATATTCTTTAAACTAATAATATTCTCAATATTTCAAAAATGAAGTATTTGAATTATGTTACTGTGTTTCTAAAAGATGTCATCAGTTGACATCATAGCTGTTGCTCTCTGTCTTGCTTTACATAACAGTGGGGCACCAGAAGAGAGAACATATACCTGCTAAAGCTAGCAATTGCATGCTGATGTTTTTATTTAATGTATAACTATTGGTTTTAAATGTTTATTTCTGATAGGTTTTAAAATCTGAAACTGCATTGATGAAATTGTAAATGCTCAGTTTTAGATAGCACTCACATGTGTATTCATAGGTTCATAGGTTCATAGGTTCATACTAAGCTATCTGCCCAAGGCCATTTATAAGCCTAGCCCATAGTTATGTGGCTTTCGCCACCCCTTTAGTTTGAATAAAAACTATGCCTATAATTTTTCTGTGCCTCTGTCAAGCAGTGACACTGAAGTAATCCCTGGGGTATATCTGCGATCTCCCATCCATTGGTCAAGATTCCTCTTGAACAAGGCCAGCGAGGTGCTCTGCCTCACATGTACTGGGATTTTGTTCCACAGCATAGGGAGTCTCTGGGTGATGAATCTGTCCCTCCAGCACATTCTATTTATAACCGTGTCAAGGTTTAAGTCTCCCGCCCTTGTGGTTCTGAGGGATCTAGATTTTTGAGGTGAAGCATATTCATCAAATCTGGGTTTGACATGGCCTTATATGTCAGGCACAGGTCACCTCTGAGCAAGCGGTATGAGACTGAATAGAGCTGGAGTTCTTTCAGTCGGGCAGCATAAGACATATTTTTGAGACCCTTTATCCTTTTGGTGAGGAACTTTTGGGGCCTTTCAAGCTGCAGCAGGTGTCTGGTCAGATACATTACGAACGGGGCGTTGTACTCAATCATAGGTCTAATGAGTGATGAGTACAGGGGACGATGACCTCCCTTAATCTAGATGTGAATCCCTTCATGATCAGGTGGGCGATATAGAAGGTTTTCCTAACTACTTTAGCAACATGAGTGTCAAGCGAAAGGCTACTGTCAACTTGGGTCCCCAGATCCCTGATGACTTTTTCTGTGCTCAGTGGATTGCCACCTATATGGTAGCTAGGGGTAACCTTGTTTTTCCCAAAGGGTATGACTATGCATTTTTGGCGTTTAACTTCAGGCCATGGCTCTGGCACCAGTTATCCGTTTCTGTGAGGCCCTTCTGGAGGATATCTGTGTCAGATGTGTTTTCGACTATGGCGCCCAGTTTGCAGTCATCTGCAAACTTTGTCAGCCATAACCCTCCTGTGTTTGCTTGTACTTCAGAAAAGTAGATGCCGAACAAGAGTGGACCCAGGACTGAGCCCTGTGGGACACCACTTGTGACAGGCTTTGAGTCTGACATGGCTCTAGCAACTCTGACCCTGTGGGTTCTGTCACTTAGCCAGTTTGCAACCCATCTTGTGATGTATGGGTTTACATTCAAGCTGATGAGTTTTTCGATGATACCTGAGTGGGGTATTGTGTCGAAGGCCTTTGCCAGGTCGAGGTAGGCTGTATGGACTGCCTTTCCCTCATCAATGGCCTTGGTGACTGTCTCGAAAAAGTCAACCAAGTTTAAGAGGCAGGATCTGCCTTTGACAAAGCCAAACTGGGTTGGATCCAAAGTCTGCAAGTTCCCTATGTCTTTATTTATGAGTTCCATTATGATCCTCTCCATGGCTTTGCAGATAAGGCTTGTCAAGCTAATGGGGCGGTAATTTCCAGGGTCTGTGGAGGCACCGCCCTTATGAAGTGGGACCACAGTCGCCGTGCGCCACTCCTTGGGCGTATCCTGAGGTGAGGCTAAGATTAAACAGCTGTCCTAACTGTGGGTTTAATTCCTCGTTGAGTTCATGAAGCACACAGCCGGGGACACCATCCGGTCCCATGGATGCTGTGTTTTGCCTTAGTGAGGGCAGTTCTCACCTGGGTGTTGGAGATGTTTGGGGGCTACAATCCTCTGGAATAGATCTCTCTCCTTTTGGGGGGGGGGGGAGTTTGCACTGAACCTGTCAGCCAGTATGTTAGCAATGTGTGTAGGTTCAGTAATTTTCACATCATTTTGAACTAATTCTGAGCATATCTGGGAGTTTCCTCCTAGGTTTCTAACATAGCTAAAGAAGGCCTTATGATTGTCTTTAGAGTCCTTGGCGATTTTTCTCTCAAAATTTGCCTTGGATGATTTTATGAGAGCTCTTAGTTTTTACTTATAATGATCAAAGGTGTCTTACCTTTCAAGGATTTTGCTCTATCTTGTAGTAGCTTCCTCCTTTTGTTGTAGAGCTTGTTTATGGCTGGGGTCCACCAGACTGGACGCTTGCCTTTGGTACAGAGAGTCTTAGTTTTGTTTGGGATTGCCTGATCCATGCAGTCCTGTAGGTGCTGGTAGAAGGCATTTGTAAGTGATTCAGCGGTTTGAGTAATGTTTACCACTGGCTCAGGGGCCTTAAAGGAGACCACACTAGTTTTTAGAAGTGTGAAATCGGCTTTTGAGAAGTTTTTCACTGTGGTCTTTTTGTTTCAGGTGGGGCGGGATGAGGACCTCCAGCGAGATTAGTTTATGATCTGATCTCACCAGTGAGGGGTATACTTCGGTGTTGAACATTTTGATCCCATGTTCATGATGATGAGATCAAGTATGTTTTCTCCTCTTGTGGGGATGGTGACTAGTTGTTCCATGGCATTTGAGTTTATGAACTCCAGGAATCTTTGGGTTAGAGTGTTCGGGCTTGAGTAGTGTTCCCAGTCTATATTAGGGTAGTTGAAGTCACCTAGTATGATGGTGTTTGGAGATACATTTATCCCCTCCAATGTTTTCAGGAAGGCCATGTGAGGTTCCTGAGTTTGAGAGGGTGGCCTGTAACATGCTACAAATTGCAGAGCAGTCTTGCCTATGGTTAATTGCACCTGGATGGTCTCCGATGCATCGTGCGTTGCCACCAACCTTGAGGTGTGGGTGTCCTTTATGAATATGGACACCCCTCCTTTCTTGGTGTTGTCCGGATTTTGGGGCCGAACGCATGATATGAGGTGAAACCTGTTAGTGCTGGGGTGCTCTCAGGAGCCTTGAACCAGGTTTCTGTCACAGCACAGACATCGATGTTCTCCATATTGAGAAGGGCCTCGAGTGCGTGCATCTTGAGATTGAGACTTCTGGCATTGAGCAGCATTACCCTTAGTTTTTTTCCTTTTGGTGTTCTAGGGTGGTAGGTTTAGAATTTGAGCCTTGCCTAAAAAGGCACTATGGGGTGGCAAGAGCCTTTGCCAATATCCGGAAGCCCAGGGTGACAGGTGCAAGCCGTCCCTTATGAAGCAGCGTGGCTTGTCCAGCATGTCATCCCAGGCAGACAGACATTGGATCCCCTTTGAATGACACCAGAATTTAAGCCAATTATTAAAGCTGATCATCTTATCACTGTATTGTGGCATCATTCTAGGTGAAGGTAGGATACTGCTCAAGGTCAGGGTCATACCTGCCTGGGCTACATAATCAGAGAGCTCCTCGATGTCCCTTTTCTTGTAGTCCAAGGAGGTATGTCTCAGGTCGTTGACACCAGCATGGACAATGACTGAGTCGTACTTGTACCTGCTGTTGAGAGACCTGAGTGCTTGCGTTATGTGGTGGATTCTAGCGCCCGACAGGCAGCTTACTGTGACCTTCTCCTTACTCAGTCTGGTGAGCGGACGCCAGTGTGTCTGACTATGGAATCACCAATGACAAGTGTGTCTGGCATTTTGTTTGGCCTTAAGGGCTGTGACTGTTTGACACTCTGACTGTGTGGTCTATGTGTTGCATGTGTTGGGTCGTGAGGTGGTAGTTGTTTGGGTGTCTGCTTTGGTGGCCTCTGCTGTTTTGGTAAATTTTTGATCAGAGCCTCCGAGTATGTCTTTGTGTGAGTATGTGTATGATTTGAAGTTGTGATGGTACCATGTGTGACTGGGTATGTATTGTGTGTGGTTACCTTCTCCTCCTGTCTGGTCTTGCCAGTCCTATGTTGAGAGAGCTCAGCCTCCAGTTTGGCCGTATAGTTGCATCTCTCGCATGTATTTGTGTTTTGTGGGAGAAGGAGAGGATTGTCTGTGTACATGAGGAAATTGTAACATTGCCTCAATATTCCCAGGTTCACCAGTTGAGCTGGAGAGGACACTAGCAACTGATCCCTCGACATACTAGAAGTAGTAGATAAAGAGACTTTCAAAGGACTCCGGGGGAAGTGGGTTTTAGGCTGGTGGGGTACTATCTATAATAAGAGTGCTTTATCAAGGTGCAAGTACTGTAGGAGTAAGTGCTAGGCTTTACAGATAGAGAATAGTCTACTTGGGAATCAAGTAGAGATGGACTTTTCAGTTTTAGGATATGCTGGTTAGATCAGCAGTACAGCTCGAGGAAGGTAGTTCTAAGGGAAAATTTGAAGAGTGGAATTTAGATGTCCCGAATAGTTTAACCTTGTTTAACCGCCGCTGCTCTTGTGTGCAACAGTGGCAACTCCGCGCTAACGCGCGTTTAGTGTGTTTTATAGCAGGGGGCTGAAGGGAGCTAGGAATTGGCCCAAAACGACCAATGGACTACTAGTTTCTGGCTGAAACTTCACCAAATCGGACAAAAGGCGCTCAGTGCTTCCCACTCCCACTGGTAAGCAAAGAAACTTCCCTCCTTCCTAATAAGGCAATGGATCAGTAACAGGAACTAAAAACAAAGCCCAGGGATCAGCAACTCTGAAACTGGACTACTCTAGTTCAGTAAGGCAGGAAAACAAGAGATTTTTTGTTTTATTACAGAGATAAGGAAAAAACAGACAGTAAATGCTATAAATGCTGTAAATCGGCTAGCACTTTAGTGTGTAGCCTACAGAAACAATTTGCAACAATTAGTAACTTAAAGTGCAATAAACAGTGTAAAATGCAGAAATCACTTAAAGTAGCAGTAAAACAGGCGAAATGCAGTCACTAGCTTAATAACAGTGGGAAAGCCACAAAAATACTTATATCTGGTAGAAAGTCACTCTTTTAGCTCTCTGCTGCTTGGATCACTCTGCAGGCCACCACGAGGATCTGTGCTGAGTTGGTACAAGCTGGAAAACGCGTGTTTAGCGTGTTTTATAGCAGGGGGCTGAAAGCAGCTAGGAATTGGCCCAAAACGACCAATGGACTACTAGTTTCTGGCTGAAACTTCACCAATTCGGACAAAAAGGCTGCTCAGTGCTTCCCACTCCCACTGGTAAGCAAATAAACTTCCCTCCTTCCTAATAAGGCAATGGATCAGTAACAGGAACTAAAAACAAAGCCCAGGGATCAGCAACTCTGAAACTGGACTACTCTAGTTCAGTAAGGTGGGAAAACAAGAGATTTTTTTTTTTTTTTTTTTTTTACAGAGACAAGGAAAAAACAGACAGTAAATGCTATAAATGCTTTTAAGCGGCTAGCACACTTGAGTGTGTTAGCCTACAGGTAAAATTAAGCAACAAATAACTTTTTAAGAGTGCAAAACAGTTAATCAACACAAAAACAGTTTAAATAGAATGCAGAGCTGTATAAACAGGCTAAGATGCAGTCGCTAAGCAGTAAATATTCAAAAAGCCAGAAAAAATACTTAAATCAGTTATAGCAAATACAGTTATAACAAATGCTCTGAAATATACTGTATATTTCCAATATGTTTGAGAAGGACAGTCAGAACACAAGAAGGTTCAGGCGAAAAAGAAAAAAGTTTTGTTTTACTTTTTGAAAAGGGAAAAAGGAGGAACAGAAGGCCTTATCAAATGTTCTCTCTGTATTAAGAAGAATGAGCTAATGACACTAGACTGGGAGGTGTGTCACAGTAGGGGCGGGCAACTGCAAAGCCACCAAGTATAAGAGCAAGACACCAACAGGGAGAGAGGGTGGGACAAAATAGCCTAAGAAAGCACTACAGAGTCAAATGACAGTTTTTAAACAGATAAGGATTTGTGAAGATTCTGAATAGACAAAGTGCTTTATATATATTAAATTATAAAAACAGTAATCTGTAAAAATAATCAAAAGATACTTATATTTTGTAGCTCAGTTGCGGTCAAACAACTTCTCCAGCCTGCACTGTGTGCAAAGACACCAAAGTTAGGGCAAGACCAGATCAACAACTTTTTTTTTTTTTTACCAGAACACAAAAGAACCAGCCCCCACTAGCCAAGAGATAATTACACAGAGTAAATGTTTCAGTTTATACAATAGCCTAAGACAGCAAAGCACTACAGAGTCAAATGACAGTTTTTAAACAGATAAGGATTTGTGAAGATTCTAAATAGACAAAGTGCTTTATATATATTAAATTATAAAAACAGTAATCTGTAAAAATAATCAAAAGATACTTATATTTTGTAGCTCAGTTGCGGTCAAACAACTTCTCCAGCCTGCACTGTGTGCAAAGACACCAAAGTTAGGGCAAGACCAGATCAACAACTTTTTTTTTTTACCAGAACACAAAAGAACCAGCCCCCACTAGCCAAGAGATAATTACACAGAGTAAATGTTTCAATTTATACAATAGCCTAAGACAGCAAAGCACTACAGAGTCAAATGACAGTTTTTAAACAGATAAGGATTTGTGAAGATTCTGAATAGACAAAGTGCTTTATATATATTAAATTATAAAAACAGTAATCTGTAAAAATAATCAAAAGATACTTATATTTTGTAGCTCAGTTGCGGTCAAACAACTTCTCCAGCCTGCACTGTGTGCAAAGACGCAAATGCATATCTATGAAGTAATATTTAACAACTATCAATTAAGAAAATTCTACAGTATTCAGATTAAAAACATTACAGCTTTCAGTGGGATTCACTTTATGAACATCTACAGCTCCTCTTTCCCAGTCCTTTCTCAGTATTTGCATCATGGATCCAAGGTGCTTCATTCATTAAAAACTGCATTATGTAAGTTAGGATTTTGGAAAATTTGAATTTGATGCAACAGTGTAATCTGCATTTACAATAGCTAGCTATCTTAGGCCTCTTTAGGATGACAAAAAGCTACTGACAAATCTTTAATTACATTATTCTAATTATATTATGATCTGATTAAACTACATTAATGACCCTTTGCCCCAAGATTCAGTCACACTCTCTCACTCAAGAAGTAACAGATGAAATATTTCCCACCACTTCACCACTTGTAGTTTGGTCATGTTTGTTGTTTTTTAAGAGTATCCTACAGTTTAAAACTTACAGCAATTAGTCTTTTTTACTTGCCTACTCACATTAGACATCTGCGGTGGTGCAGCAGTAGCATTGTTGCCTCATAGCAAGAGGTTCTCCCGTTCGATTCTCGGCTGGTGTGCAGGGAGTGCCTTCTGTATGGAGTCTGCATGTCCTCCCCAGGGATGGGTGGGCGTTCGAAAGACATGCGTAAAGGAGCATGCCTTTGTTGAAGGTTGAACGTCGAGCTGGCACCTCGGCGTTCGTCAAAAATCTACTGCCAATCATTAGCGGACCGGAGTTCCGCTGTGGCGACCCCTAACCAGGAAAAGCCGAAAGACAACAGCAACTTGCCTACTCACATTATTTACATAAGATAAAATAAAATTAAATTGCCGCTGAGTATTCATAATTCCAATGACTATAAGAGCTAGAATTTTTATATCCTTTAGTAAATGCAAAATTATTTTATTTTATTTTTATTTTTTATTTAAATTTGTTAACTGGGGTAGAGAACTGATTACAACTAATCAATTTCAGTCTCAACCTGGGAAAAACTGCAAAAATAGTAAAGACATTAAATTTAAAAAATATTTGAGAAAGACCCTAGTAGCAAAATACAGTGAGAATAAAGAATAGCATAAGCATAGAACTGAGTGTAAGCAGAATAGCAGATGTATATAGTTATTTACAAATAAATACAGCTGTCAAAGATATGTACAGTTCTGTGATTGGGTAGAGAAGAGTATTCAGGTGTGAAGTAAAGGGGCGAGAGACTTTGAGATGGATAGGTAATGCTATCAGAAGGGTGGTATTAGCATTTGGTTGCTAATACAAGATGAGTTTTTACCTGGGAGCAAAACTGTGAGATGGACATTGATTCTTAAGGGGGGGGGGATTCCCAGAGTTTTGAACCAAGAATATGTAAACTGTGGTCTGTACAGTGAAGCATGGTGTTGTTGTATATGGAGGGTGTTCTTGTAAGTTTGGATGGCAAATGAGAAATGGCTTGTTTGTTATGAAGTTTAAAAAATAGAAAGTTGAGCAAAAGTTGAACTCTTTGTTGTACTAGTAGCCAGTCTGCTATTTCTATGGTTATAAAGTGGTGTACTTGTTTTGGGGAGAGGGTGGTAAACCTGCAGATGCCATTTTCCATAGTTTGAATATGCTTGGTATTTTTTTTGATGCAGAATAGCACGGGGGGTGCCTTTACCTATTGCCATTATAGCAGTTCTGGAAAGGAATGGGGAGATCTTATTGACCCAGAACAGAACTGTGTTAATTTTTTTCCTTGTGTAATCTAGATGGAGAGAGAAGCTTATGATACTGCTCTAAGCAGATGCCTAGGGATTTAAATAATTAATACTTTCTAAGTGGGCGTTTTGCTGGTCAAGAACATGTATTATTTTGGCAAGCTTTTTGTTCATTCTGAAATGTATGGTCTAGTTTTGGTGGAGTTTATTAGTAAGTGTTTGTTGTTGATACACTGAATGATGGAGAGGAAGTCTGCTTGGTGTTCTTTTTGTAATAGTGAGAGTGATTTATTTGAGAAGTAGAGGACCTTGTCATCTGCATAAAGAAGTAGCCACAGATGAGGAAGACCAAGGGGGAGTTTATTAATGTGGATAGATAAAAGGAGGAAAGCCAAGACTGGGCCTTGAGCACAAGCTTTTGAGTATGAAAGAGGGATGAATGGGTTTTCACAATGATGTGATGACCTGAGAGAAAATTTTGAAAACATGGAGTAGAACCTTGACAAATTCCTATGTCCAAGAGGTGATATAATAGGATTGTGTGGTCTACAAGACCGAGAGCGTTGGTAAGATCTATGAAAATGGTACATGTGAGCTGTCATCTACTCATGCTAGCAAAATTTTGTCTGTCAGAGTCCGTATTTCTTTCATGTAACATGAAGCCATAAAAGAACAGAATGAAACATTAGTATTATAGGCACAATACAATTCTACTGTCCTGACTTGTAGTTAAGGAAAGCAAAAGTCAGTGTATGTGGTCTTTCCATCATTTTCATAAATCAGGCAGGGGTAAAACCAGTATATTATGCTTGGCAACCACAACTGGTCAAGAATTATGTCAATAACATTGTGCTAGATGTATGTGATAGGTGAATAACTAAAACAGATTAGAAATCATGATGTCAGCAGAAATGAAGATGGTTTCTCTAAGGACAGATTATTCAAAGACTGTTTGGTTCTAGTTGAGCAAGCAATATTTCAGTATGTCAATTTCTTTTCTCTGACAGGGTTCATGCCTACACGATGCATTTCTATTATAATTAATGCAGAGGACATTAATGGATGTATTCATAGTCCGGGACTTCACAGCTATGCAGCAGTTATCCACCAAGAACACCTCTTCATGTACATGCAAATAAGCTGAAAAAAAAGAAAGCTGAAGGCATTTTGAAAATCACTCCTTATAGCAAAATCATAATGTACCTAAAATTAAGCATTAAGTACATACAAAGTACTATGTGATAGCTGTAGTCTTTATATTACTTCATAAGTAGTTAGATATTGTAGACCAAGCAGCTATGTGCAGGCACACTTGAAAGACGTAAGGCAAAAAGTGCAGTGCACAACTTTTATTATTAATATTTACAAAAAGGAGATATCCTTATGCGAACACCCTTTTGGTTTGCTTAAAGAATGGAAAGGGGGAAGATAGGAAAGATCGAAATAGGAGACACACAACAAAGAGGGACACACAGCAAGAGCACATCAAAAAGGGCTGTGCTAGAGGATATGGGAGTGGAGGGGCACTATATTTTTGGTGGGAGGATAGACCTTTTTTTCCCCAAGATCCCTTTTATAAGAGGGTAGTGTGGGCAGGAAAGGATAAGGAAAGAAGAGGGTGAGGAGGACTGGTGCCAGCAATATTCCTCAGTCCACAGAGCCTCAAACATTTCCACTTCCGTAAGGTGCTGCAGTAGAAGACCTGGATATTGAGGGGGCAGAGTTCTGTGCCTTGAATCCGCTGAAACCAGGCCTTGACTGACTGAGTCCATCTGTCCACAACCTGCTCCAGCACATTCTCATCCAAGCCCCAAAGCCCCCACTCAATGTGCCAGGGTGCCTGCAGGACCAGTGCCACCACCCTGACGCTGCAAGGTTGTCCTTGGATGGGAAGAGGGTGAATGTGCTGTAATCTGAAAGGTATGCACTAGGGCTGCTCCTGAGGAATTTGTACCTGTAAAAAAATGAAAATAAATGGTAGAGAAAGAAAATAAAGCAAGACAAAGGAATACATAATTAATATAGGAAAAAGAGAGAATGGGGGGTGCAAAAGAGAATATGCAATAAATTCACACGTCAAGTTTCACAACATACAATTTCTTAAATTAAAACATTTTTTTTACTGAAGTAAAACAGAATGTCTGGAAAGGGCTTATGCATACATGGGACTGGTGATTTGGGAAGTATGTATGTGTACTTGGGAAGAATGATATAAGAAGTACTTATGCATATTTGTGATGGGAAGTGCTTACACATATTTGGGAAGAAAAAGTGTATTGCTATCAAGTTTTGATGAGATTTACATTTTGCAGTCTACTATACAAACATAAATGATCATATTTCTGCTTGTTATGCATTCGTTTGCAATATTATACTGAAAACACCCTTTATAAATACTTGTATCTTATACAGTCACTGAAAGACAGAATACTGCACTTGTATACTGACATATCTCTTGCATTTTGATGCAGAAATGTACTGATTGCACTATAGTGCTTCAGTTACCTTCCTTTATAAATAATGTATTCATAAATATTAATGAAATCAGTTAGTCACGCAAATGAGATTTGGTAACAAACCAATTTGTCCAGGGACATCTTCAGAGTGGGGGTTAGATAAATATATTAGTAGGAGTAAAGAGGGTGGGGGGAGTTAAATGGGGAAGGATGATTGGGAGGAAATGAGGTATGGGTAGGGAGGGGCTTAAGGGGCTTATGCAAGTGTAACTGGGTAAGGACTCACATTTTGGCGTGAACTTGCTAAGTGTAGGATCACATCCGTGGCGACCTGAGGTGGGCTGGTGATCAGGTAGGCTTGTGAGTGAGTGGGCTATTATGAGGATTAGGAGGTGGTGGTTGGGTTATTATGAGCATGGTTGGGGAGGGAACAAGCAATTGGGCACTACTAGTGTCCCTCATCTGTAGTAAGGGAGGATTCCTTCAGGGCTAGTTTCATATGGTTATAGCAGGCTTCTCCCCTCTCTAACCACAGAGAGAAAAAGGATAAAAAAGGGGGACTTTCTCTGGGTCTTGGTTTTTCACAGACATGGTTCGGTATTCTCGTACTTTTTCAGACAGACATTTACAAAGATGTATTTCACCTTCATGGGATTATTTAGTTGCTTGCCTGTGTCAGTGGTTCCCCTGAGTTGTTCAGAGAGGGAATGGTTGCTGAATGCAGTGCTGTGGGGGAAGGCCAACTGGTAACTTTTTGTTTAATCAATAATTACTTTCCTGCAATTGGGCAAGGGGTTTATCCCAGTATAGTGGTGCATGGTTTTAGATTGTTTGGATGAGAAGTTCCGTATGCCCGTGTTCACTTCTCTCTCAGGTATTTTAATTAGCCTAAGTTATGGCTGGCTTTTCACAGTCTTGAGGGAGTCCTAGGTCATCTGCTACTGTGCATGCATGGATGAGTGACTTTGTTCTTCGCTCAAAAAAAAAATGCCTGCAGATAAAGGGCTCAGACATGGAGTGTGGTTGACATTGCGGCAGAGATGGAGGGAGGTGGGTTATTTTTCAGTTTCTGTTTCTCATTACCAGTTGATGAGTCAAATCCATTGTGTTGCATTACGAGCCTGTGTTTCTTTTGGCTTTCGTGATGGCATTTGGTTTTAGCGGGCTTTCGCATATTGAGGGCTCCATGGGTTAGAGCTTTGTCACAAAGCAGCTTTAAAAAAAATAAATCAATCCATCTCTTGTTTGTGGTGTGTTGGCCAGTGGGGTTTTTGGCTCGCTAGTGGTGGCGGTTTTTGTGGTTTTACTCAAGTTTTGTGCAGATGAGTTGGTTGGTTTGCCTTTTGTTTTATTGAAGGAGACAAGGACAAACAATCTTAGCAGTGTGCACTGTATTACAGACACTATGGTTGGTTGCTTTCTCAAGAAAATCATGTTCTATTTTACTGCTTCTGCCTTTACTGAAAACAAGCATATTGCTCTGTCATCATAATAGCATCTTTATATAGGCTGGCTTTGTTTTGCAATCTTTTGTTTACAGATTATCAAACTTTAGTAAGGAAGTAGACGTAGTAATGGTTAATCTATGAGCTATAAGTAAGTGAACTTGTGAAAGGTATATACTCAGAAGTGAAGTATTCCTATAATCCACCAAACTACATGTGAAGAAGTTTAAACATTACTGTTAATCATCTGTTTATGATTTTTTTGTGATGGCAGTGCTATGGGGTGTTCCTGTTTAAGCCCATTGCCCTCGCTTCATATTTGGGTCTGTTCCTTATATACTTTGCGGTTTCTAGTGACTGTTTGAGGATTAAATCAATAAATGGCAGCTTTTGAGTTTCGGACTTTGTATTCCCCAGTACCGGCATGCTAACTCAGGGCTTGTGGGCTAACAGCTTGCAGGGGATCAGGAGCAATATCTAAGTGTTGATGCACTAAGCTGCTGCATTTTATTAAAGGGGGGGTCACTTTAAACACACAGTACTGATGTGAAGTTTTGTGGCAAGATTTCCCAGACTGTAGCACCGTTGGTGGGGGTGGAATAACCATGGCTGTGCCTTGACATTGGCAAGGGAAGTGACTGGTTTTCGTGGACTGGGGCACTGGGTGAGATGACATGGTGTGTGACACAGGTAAAAGGATTGTGCATTAACCATTTAACAGCTGTGTAGGGGAAGGGGGTGATTTGAGAGCTTGTGGGTCGGCAGCTTCTTCTGTTTTGTGGAAGTGTTACCGGCTTTTCAGTGCTTATTAATTAAAAAATAAATAAATAAACACACACACACACACACACACACACACACACACACACACACACACACACACACACACACACACACACACACACACACACACACACTTACAAGGGCCCTGTACCTTTTTATGCAGGGAAACTTTCTTGGTTAAGTCTCATAAAAGTAGGTTCTCCTCCATGACTGGTACATACTAGGACACATGGCTGTCGGTTATCACAATCCAGTGCCAAGGTAAGGACCGGAATCATGTTAATTCATTAAGAGATATTTTTTTATAAATAAAAACAGCATGTTTTAACTATTCTATGATCTTCCTAGCCAAGGTGGTTAGTAAACCGTTAGTACGTGTTTCACATTTGCCTATTTGTTCCATATTCTAAAGGCTAGTGTTCTTCATTTTGGAAATGGAAGGTTGTGAGCTGGGCACTGTGCAGTGACATCCATTGAGTTTTGGACTTCAAATCCTTCAGAGAGGGTATGTTAAAGCAATCCTGTGTTAGCTGCTTTATAAGCCTTAAGAGTAGTGATTGGTACGTTTGGCTGAAAGGGAGGTTCCATTGTGGATGTGGTTTCTTCAAGGGACACTTGTCAGTTTGGGGGAAGCACTTTTCATTCCAAAGGAGGAGGGACAAAAAAGAGGGGCACGATTGAGTGGCTGGGTCTTGCAGGAGGCTTTGTTTTGTGGTACTGGGTGGGATTTACATGGTGTGCTTGACTTGGAGTGCAATATCTGCTGTTTGCTTCATAAGTTAGTTTTATATTGTTTCGTTGAATGGGCAGATTGCATTTTCTAGGAGTGCTGACTCCTGATATGCATGGTTCTTCTGTCGTGCTGACCATTGGAAATGGGCAAAATGTGTTGTGAAGTGGTATACCCCTAGTGATGATGCTTTTCATGGAGGGTTTTGATGAGGTTTGTAGAACAGTCTTTGATTTTCTATGGCCGGAGTTGGAGGATGATGACGGCCAGTTGGGTTGCAGACTGTGTGCCCTTCAGAGAGTTCATGGGGAGGCAGAGTGTGGTATTCTAACTGCATTAAGGGCACAGTATGGATGGGAATTCATAGGTCTGTAATCTTTCACGTATAGGTGGAGCGCGAGGATGAATACAGTTATAGTTCATCGGTTAGTGTTAAGTGTAAGTAATGTTAATCTTAAATGTGCAAAGGTTGGCTAAATTTTAATGGGTTTGCAATATTTATGGATGGGCCGAAGAGGCATTTGCACATTACCTCTCAGCCATTCAGATTTTGCAGAATGTTCACATTTTATTGTGGTTTCTGGTGAATCAGTGGCAAATCATTAAAGACTGTGATTAGGGACAATTCATAAGGAAATGTTGAATGCAATTGTATAAGCAAACTGGAATGCTGTAATTGTGTAAGCAATTTGGAATGCTGTACTGTTGCTAATTTATTGATCAGATGTGGTATATACTAAGTTCATTTAGTGGCAGCAATAGTTATATGCAGATGTTGGTGGTTTATAAAGACAGCAGTTTGAGTGGCCTTTTATGGTGTATGTGGCTACAGAGTTCCCAGATCGGTCAGCTAGCTTATTGCAGGTGGTAAGGGGTGGGCATAGTGGGTAGGGGCCACATATATGCAGGGTAAAGGGTCTGATTCCCATCTTTAATTTGTATTTTGCCTAACTGTATTTGTAGAATGTGGGGGACTGGAAAGCGTTTGGGTCACAGTTTGACTGAACAAATGTTTCTTGGAGATGTGACTCATTTTGTTACCATAGGGGCTGAGCATCGGACTGGTAGCTCTATAATTGGGGGGATGGAGATTGATACCTATAAACTTGCCAATTTTCATTACAGCAAGGTGCTTAATTTCTTTTCTTTTGCAGATGATGTAGGTGCAGAATTTATGATAGAGATGGCGAATGACGCAGCTTGTATCAGCTGGTGGGCCTGAAGGAAGTGGATTGGACAGTTGAGGCTGATGTTGGAGGTTCTGGATATTTGGCGTGGAAGGCTGTGAGATTACAGGTAATGACATGATTCCAGGTACTCATTTAGGCATGTAAGAGTGGTATGGTTGGGATTACTGTTGTATCAAATTAGGGGCATGATGTAGCAGATGTTTAATTAGCAGTAAGGGAATTTTTGGGGTATAACCTAGGTAGGGTGAAATCAACAACAGCTGAGGTTGGGTTGGTTTTGGGATCTGCTGGTAACGAGGTTTCTAGTAATTTTAATATGGTAAGTACGCAGTTACGCATGCCAGATTTGGGGGGAGTATTTGGGAGTGCATTTACAGTTATATATTCAGGTTACTGTGTTGGTTGCAGGACCATGATCTGATCTGGTGATAGGAAGCTAATATGCTTCATAGAGTGTGGTAGATATGTTTAATGTTTCATACTAAGTTAGGATTTAGATGGGAGTACCACAAGAACCATTTCATTTATGCTTTGGAGGCATTGTAGGCTTGAGGGTGTTTTTTGCTATACTTTGGGAGCAGGGTGCTTTGTTTATGGGGGTGATAGAGGGTTTAAGAAAGGCATGCCTTTAGAGATTTACAGGAGTTGGCAAGTTCTACTTCTTTGTGTTTTGGCTAGGGTTTTAGCCAGGAGGGGCTTTAGGAGGTACTGGCTTGGGGCGGTGTTTAAGGTTATGCAGATGTTAGATGTTTCTAGCAGTCAACTCTCTAATCAGGAGCATAGTATTTTGCTATCGTGAATTTGGTTGGTTTCAGTGGTTTTATTGGTCGGCTTGGGTTGAGTGAGTAGATGGACAGACTTTGCTATCATAAGATGAGTATTGAGAGATGACTGGTCTTTGGATTTGAGTTCAAGGGGTTATAGTTTCTGTGGCATTTGTATGGCTATAGGTAGTTATTTTGAAAATGTTTTGAGGGTCAGCAAAGGAGAGGATGACTTTAGGTGCTGCTCTTGTATATGATAGTTGGAGGGATGGTTGGATGGCTCTTGGGCGATTATCAAGTAAGGCTGCTGTTATGGGTTAGTTGTTTAAATGCCATGATGGACACTTAAATCATATTATGTTTATAATGGACAGTTGGTGTGATGTCAGGATTGTTATTGGCTGACATGAAAGGGATTTCATTTGGTTATTATGTTCATTTGGGTGGTAATTATGGGGATGCAAGCTGGATAATGGTACGCAGTCACCTCTGCATAGTGTTAGTGGCGGTGAGCTCAATGTTTTGGTTATCCAGTTAGCTGGTAATGTTTTTTGAATCTTGGCAAGGCTTTCATTGGTTGTGAGGTACAGATTATTTAGTTCAGGTAGTGGTTATGGTGGGTTATGAGTTTATGGTTTGTTACATTAGCATAGGAAAGGGATCAGTGGCCTGTTTTCAGTTGTGTGGGTAACTGGCAACTTTGTTAGTGATGTGATAGGGCTTTAGTAGGTGATGAGGTGCATCCATTTTGGTTAGTGAGGATGGGGTATACCGAATGATGTTTGACATAATGACTTAATGGTGGTTAGGTTGCTGAAAGTTTATCGGAGAGAGGGGGAACAGCCTTGTTAGGCTGGTGGGCAGAGAAGAGGGACAGGCGTTCCTCTTCTCTATCCCCCTCGGGTTTTTGGATGGTCATTCCAATGAACTGGGAAAGGAAATTGAGTGTTTGAAGGTGGAATGATAAATAAGCAAGTAGGGGTAAGGACGCTGCTTATCTGATTGGATGTTAATTCAATAAGGGGTAAATGAAGGGAGTAATGGGACGCTGCTTCATAAGTAAAATAAGTGGGATGTGCAAGTCAGTAAATGGTAAGTGAAGTGAGTAGTGGGATGCTGCTTCATAAGTAAGTGAGTTGGAGGTATGGATGCTGCTTACTGGGTCAGGATGAGCAAGGTACACTGTCCTGATTAACATTACATGGATGTGAATGTTGGAATTCAATCAGCTATATTGTGTTTCAGTTGTAATTAATAAATATTGGATAACAAAGTTATGTTTATGAAAGTTTAATAAAGGTCGTCAAATGTGATTTGCTGTGATGTGTTTATTGAAGGGGACCGGGACAGTAATATTTACTACTTCAACAAGCCTAGCTGTTCTTTTCACTGCTGACACCACTTGTAATTTATTTCTTCCTGGACTAGAAAGAGAATGCATAAGACAATTATTGTTTAACTGCATTTCACCTCATTTTTTCTTACTATTACTGAAGTCAGTAGTAGTAATATGCAAGGCATTTCATTCACTGCTGTACTTGTTAGAAATAAAGTGTTGCACTTGTAGAGGTGTGAACAACATGTCTGTTTGGTGAAAAGGTTTTTTTAAATGTTATGATTTTCATTTAACAATCTGTGAATTGCGTTCAAGCAAAAGGTTTACACACAGAAAAAAATGTAGCAATTCAAGGAAGTTTTCTGTTCCTTAGCTGTACAAAATGTATGCTTTTACTGCTTTCTACCTAAGTCTAAGCATATAAGAGGATGGTATAAACAAGTATACAGAAGTAATACAACTGGTCATTTCACACTAAATGTGCTGGTCAGTCACTTTTATTTATTTATTTATTTTACATTTGTTAACCGGGAGAGTCCGACTGGATACATGTCCATTTTCAGCGGAGGCCCGGGGAGAAAAGCTCCAAGTACATAACAGACATATGAACATTGTTAATGCAAAAAAAAAGGAAGATAGTTGAGTTCTAAATACAATATAAAGATACATCACATCTTGGGGAAAAAAAAAAAACACCAGCAGCATATAAAAAAAACATAGGTCAGTTACAAAGGCGAGGCGCCTTGTTAAAAAGCGGTTAAGGATAGTGAGGTAAGAGAAGGGTAAATGATAGTGGTTAATCAGGTTTGGAATAGGGACATTGCCAGAGAGTATTGAGATGGGGTTTAAGCTTTTTTTTGAATTGTAGGAGTGAGGGTTCTGAGGTGAGCATGGTCGGTAGGGAGTTCCACATTTTACCTACAAAGTTTGAGAATAGAGAATCCCCAGCAGAATTATTGGCTTTGGTAGTTTGAGCTAAGATCTTATTGGAGGAGCGTAAAGATTGCAGGTTAATATAGGGGTGAATGATGTTTTCAGAGCTGGTGTTTTCTCTGGGTGATACAGTATCTGGTGAGCCATTTTGAGTTGGTTGAAATGGAGTTGGCTGGAAAACTCTAACCACCCTAGTTGCTTCAAGTTAGTGCAGTGGTGCGTTCTAAAGGTGGAATTTGTGGCAAATCTAGCTATGTGATTGTAACAAGAAGCAAGTTTGTTAAGGGTTGTCTTGTTTAGGTTTGTAAAGAGGGGAGGCATTCAAAAGAGTTGATAGTAGGTGTGTGCTGGCAATTGTAATTTTAGCATGAGGAGTGAGAAAGTGTTTTACTTTATAGAGAGAGCCAAGCTTTTTATTGACGGTTTTGATGGTAAGATTGAAATGGGTGTCAAATTTAAGGGAGTTATCAATGGTAACACCTAATAGCTTTGTGTGAGCTTCTGGTGATATAGTGATTTCATTGGAGGATGTAATAGAGAAGGTGGGGGGAAGAGTCTTGTTAGTGGGTGAGAAAGTAAGTAGTTTTGTTTTGTTGGGGTTGAGAACTAGTTGTCGACTTGAGAACCATTTTTCTATTAGGTTGAAGGTGTCTTGGGTTGAAGCAGTGAGGTCTGCCAGTTTGGAGGCAGTGCTGATGATAGTCGAATCATCTGCATATTGAATGCATGTGGCATGCTGGGTGATTGTGGGCAGGTCATTAACAAAGATGGTGAAGAGAAGAGGGCCAAGAATAGATCCTTGGGGAACTCCAAGTGTAACAGGTAGGCATGTAGATAATTTGTCCTGCCATAGAACAGCCTGTTGCCTATTGGACAGGTAGGATTGGAACCATTTCAGCATGGAATTGCTGAGTGATAGTTTTTTTAATGTATGGAGGAGTTGAATGTGGTTCACCATATCAAAGGCCTTGGAGAGGTCTAAGAAAAGAGCAGATGATAGTTTATTATTGTTTCTGAAGTTATTGATGGTATTAGAAAAGGATAGTAGGGCTGATGTGGTACTGTGATTTGGCCTGAAGCCATGTTGGGAGTTAGCTAGAATTTTATTTTTGGTGAGGTGTTCCATCAGTTGTTTGTGGACACACTTTTCCATAATTTTGGCCAGGGGTGACAGTATAGCTATAGGTCTGTAGTTGGTTAGCTCTAGTGAGCTACCACCTTTATGGAGAGGAATAATGTGGGACATTTTCCATATGGAGGGATGAAGGCTTCTGACAAGGTATGGTTTATGATTATGGAGACGGGATAGGAAATGGCCTCAGCTGCTTTTTGCAGAAACTCAGCTGGGAGAAGGTCAGCTGCTAGCTTAGTGGGTTTTAGTTTTTAAGAAGAGATGTTATAAAGGATATGGGTACTGGATCGAAGGTAAATAGATGATCTGATGTAGTTGTAGTATTCTGCTGGCATGGGTAGTGGAGTGGGCTGGTTGTTTGTTTGAATTGTGTGGCCAGGGATTGTATAGTTTCTGTGAAGAAACTATTGAATGTGTTAGCAATGTTTACAGGGCACTGTTGTTTGCAAGTTGTTGGAGTGGGGTGGTTGCCTGGCCTGGGTGCAGGAGCTTGTTTAAGCCTGCCCAGAATTTTTGTGGATTATTAAGGTGTTTGTGTTGGAGGTGGAGGAAGAAGTTTTTTTTATCATTTAAGATCATTCTTTTAGTTTCATTTCTAAGTTGCCGGAAGGTTTGGTGGGAGTGTGGGTCTTTAGAGGTACGCCATGTGACCCACATCTTGTTTCTAGATAGGATTTTGGATTTTGTTTCCTTAGAGAGCCATGGTGCGGTTTTGGTTTTAGTTCTAATGGACCGTATTGGAGCATGGGAATCTAGAATCTTGAGGAAGGTGGTGTTGAAGTAGCACTTCCCATTGCAGCCCCCACCCCCATCTCCATTCTGACTTGGGTGTGGTGCCTGATTGAGAGTTCAGCCGTCTTGTACTTATAATTAATACCATGGAAGAAATAACTGTTTTATACAATTACAACAGAAATAAAATATTTGTCTGGCCTGCACAAACAAAATTCATTCTTTACAAAAATTATCTGCATGTAATATAACTTCTACATGAGGTACCGTTCGATTCTCGGCTGGAGCGCCTTCTGTGCGGAGTCTGCATGTCCTCCCTGTGGTGGAATGACGTTAAATACATGCAGGTAGGTGCATGCGTGAAGGGGTGTGCCTTCTTTGAAGGTTGGGCATCGGGCTGGCAACTCGGCACCATAAAAATCCACTGCCAATCATTAACGGACCGGAGTTCCACTGTGGCGACCCCTAACCAGGAAAAGCCGAAAGACAAACAAACATGAGGTAAAGTAGTATTAAATGAAATGTCATGGCAATATATATATATATATATATATATATATATATATATATATATATATATATATATATATATATATCTATGGGTCTGCTTAATTTGCCCGAACTTCCATTTGCCCGACACCCATTTGCCTGAGACCAAATGACCGAAATTTCATTTGATCGACACTTGAAGAAAATGGGATATGCCCCCTTGCTCACTGTAGTGCGACCCTGGAGTTAGAATAGATATTTGGGGGGGGGCACAGCCCCCCACAATGGGGGGTGTGGGGGTGAAGTCCCCCACTTACTTTTGTTTTACTATGCAATATTAAAGCAAAACTTCGCCCCCACACCCCCTATAAGTATATATTCTAACTCCAGGGTCGCACTACAGTGGGGAAGGGGGCATATCCCATTTTCTTGCCAATAATACTTGTCGGTCAAATGAAGTGTCGGTCAAATGAAGTGTCGGTCAAATTAAATTTCGGTCAAATGGGGTCGGGCAAATGGGTGTCGGGCAATTGGAAGTTCGGACAAATGAAGTAGACCCATATACATATATATATATATATATATATATATATATATATATATATATATATATATATATATATATACACAGATATACAGATATACAGTATATATATATATATATATATATATATATATATATATATATATATATATATCTGTATGTATATATATATATATGGGTCTAATTTGTTTAGTTGCATCTCATTTCACTGAATTTCATTTCACCCCAACCACTTCGTTGAAAACTCAAATTACTGAAAACTCATGTCACTGAATCTCATTTTACTGAACTGCAGTTAGTATATATGGCACTGTGTAGAGCACTGTAAGGCAAGTAAAAGGTATATGCCCTTTTCTCCAATGTAGTGTGATCCTGGACTGAATATATAAAGTCGGGGGGGGTGTGGGAGGCATAACACCCCATTTAGTTTGAGTACATATTGTCTTCTCGAGAGAGTAAGTTGTCAGTGTTGTAACTATGTATGTCTATTGTTTAAAATGTACTGTTTGGAAGTTTTTATAAAATACAATATAAAACAAACAAGGTGGGGGGGCTATGCCCCCACACACCTCAGCTATATATACTAACTCCAGGATCGCACTACAGTAGGGAAAAGGGCATATATGCCTTACAGTACTCTTCACAGTGCCATATATACTAAGTTCAGTTCACTGAAATGACCGCGATGTGGTCATGGTGAAATGAAATTCAGTGAAATGAGATTCAACGAAACAAAGTAGACCCATATATATATATATATATATATATATATATATATATATATATATATATATATATATATATATTGGTTTCTGTATAAATACATGAAATAATAGTTTTAAGTGTACTCATTCAGATATATATCTGTGATTTACCGACATATATATGCATGTTGTTATTTTACTCATGCATATACTACATTTTTATTTATACAGAAAATTAAACTTTCCTCCTGAGTCCAGCTCATTTGCTCACTCAACCGAGTACATTGAGATCATATTTTGACCTCAGACACTCCTACCAGTCCATCTGTTCAGCTCTAGCCCAGCTCTATTCCAGTCTAGTGTCACTAGCTCATTCTACCTGATACACAGAGAACACTTGTGAAGGGCAAACTACTTAGGTCCTTAATTTTGAATTATCTTCTGTTTCTCCTTTCTCCCTTTTCACTTTCCAATAAGATAAATAAATAATTTCTAAGCTTGTTACCTGCCTTTCCTGTAACTAGTTTAGTGCAGATACAGATTTGTTGAAACCAGGACTGTTTGTAAGCTTCTGAGCCCCCAAAGCCTTTCTGTGTTGGAGGGAAGCCTTCTAGCTTGTCAATGTGAGTGGTAAGCACTAGGTAGCCTATCTACCAAAAGAGTGGTTTCTGGCCCAGAAATTGTAGTGTATTGGCCATTTGGCAGTTTTTCCATCTCTTTTAACTTACTGGTTTAAAAGTCAGCATTTGCGCTTGTTTCCCATCTGTCCTGTAACTAGTCTAGTCCACATACAGATTTGCTATATCCAGGACTTTTTGTAAGCTTCTGAGCCCACCCAAGGCTTTCTGTGTTGGAGGGAAGCATTCTAGTTTATCAGTGGGAGTAGGTAGCCTATCTACCACAAGATCCAGGTACAGATTCTTATTTTTAGCACTTGAATTTGCTTATTCATGCTCAGCACTTGTTCAGAATATGTTGCTAGCACTAAATAAGCTACAAATAACTACAGCATTCAACCTTCCTCTTTAACTATAGGAAAACTGTTTTTTTACTTACTTTCCTCACTTGCTTAGAGAAAAACAGCTCTTATACTCACTTTCCTCACTTGTCTAAAGGAAAGTAGAGTTTTATTCAGGCATGTCCAAGGGTCAGCTCCCATTGTTCTCTCCTGTCTATCTGATGAATCTGGGCATCTTGGGGCAATGTAGTAGTTGCCTCATATACACAGACAACCCTCTCCTCCTACCACTCAGCACCACAACCTGTGAGAGATGCACTTATCTAGCCAAACTGAAGGTAAAGCTCTCTCCAACCAAGACTGAACTTGACAGTCAAGAGGAGAAGGTAAGCACTTGCACCACACCACACTCATCACATAGTCCCACTAAACCTACACCACCAAAATCCACACATAGAAACACAAAAACATTTGCAGAGGCTCTCAATAATAATCTGCTCAAGCAACAGAGACCTCCAAAGCAGAAATGCAAGCAACCTCCACCCCCAACACAACCCAAATGACACATAGCTCACAGACTCACTGTGCCAATAAACCACAGCCCATAAAGCAAAACAACATATCCAACACGCTAGCCATAGCTGTCTCTATAGTCAGGCACACTGTTGTCCCACTCACCAGGCTAAACAAGGAGAAGGTTACTGTCAGCTGCCTGTCGGGTGCCAGGATCCACCATATAACCCACGCACTCAGGTCACTCCACAACAAGTACAAATATGATTCTGTCATTGTCCATGTTGGTGTGAATGACCTGAGACATACCTGCCTGGACTACATGAAAAGAGACATGGAAGAGCTCTCCGATCTTGTAGTCTAGGCAGGTATGACCCTAGCCCTGAGTAGCATCCTGCCATCACCCAGAATGATACTGCAGTACAAGGACAAAATGATTGACTTCAACAATTGGCTAAGCTTTTGATGTCATTCTAAGGGGATCCAGTATCTGTCTGCCTGGGATGACATGGCCGACAGACCACAATGTTTTGCCAGAGATGGCCTGCATCTGTTGCCCCTGAGATTCTGGACACTGGCTAAGGGACTTGCCACCCCTATAGTGCCTTTTTTAGGCAAGGTTCAAATGACAAATTCACCACCGTAACAGGAACAGTCAAGCAAAAACTAAGAGTAATACTACTCAATGCTAGAAGTCTAAATCTCAAAATGCACTCACTCGAGGCACTCCTTAAAATGGAGAACATTGATATCTGTGCAGTGACTGAGACCTGGTTCAAGGCTCTAGAGAGCACTCCTGCATTACCAGGCTATAACTCATACCACACTTTTCAGCCATCTAACCTGGACCAGAACACGAAAGGCGGAGGTGTGTCCATATTCATTAAAGATATCCACACCTCCAGGTTAGTTGCACAGCATAATGCATCTGAGGTTATCCAAGTGCAACTAACTCTGGGCAAAACTGCAATCCAAATTGTAGCTTGCTACAGATCCCCACCATGCCCCAGGATTCCCACTCCGCTTTTCTTGATATACTGGAAAATATTAGGTTTCAACCAAACACCCTAATAATGGGCGATTTCAACTACCCCATCATTAACTGGGAAAACTACTCATGTACCAATTCCTTTGCTCAACACTTTCTGGAATTCATAAATTCCAATGCCCTGGATCAACTTATCCACACCCCCACCAGGGGCAACAATATCCTGGACGTAGTCATTACCAACATGAGTGATCAGTGTTCCACACCTGAAGTCAACTCCTCGTTGGTCAGATCCAACCATAAGCTAATCACCCTAGATATCTGCATCCCACCCCCAACCACCATTAAGGAAACCACAGTAAAAAATATCTCCAAAGTCAACTTCATGCTTCCTAAGACAGAAGTGGCAAACTTCACGACACCCATACAGATGGACAATACATTTACGACTGCTGAATCCTACACAGATGCACTCTATAAGCACTTTAATGAGTGCATGAATCGTGCTATCCCAAACAGAACCAAGACGCTATCCTCCAAAAAAAGAAAGCCAATGTGGTGGTCCTCTACCATAAACAAACTCTACAACAGAAGGAAGAAACTGTTGCAAAAGAGAGTAAAATTCCATCAGTGGAGGAGCTTCCTGGTCAGCATCAGTAAGAAGCTGAGATTCCTTATAAGATCCTCCAAAGCTAGCTATGAAAACAAAATCGACACTGATTCTAAGGGCAACCACAAAGCATAGTATAGCTATGTCAAGAATCTCAATAGCAACATCCAGATCTGCTCTGAGTTGCAGCAGAATGGCATGAAAATTACAGAACCAGCTGATATTGCCAACATCCTGGCAGATAGATTCAGTGCTAACTTTAACCCCCTCACCCCCTAAAGGGCTCATATCTATACAGGAAGAATGCAGAGTCCCTATAATCATATCTATGCAGGTAAAAGCTGCACACTCTAAAACCAAAAACACAGCATCCATGGCACCGGACAACATCCCAGGCTGCATGGTACATGAACATCAGAACAAACTGGCTCCCCACCTAAGCACCATGTTCAGTCATAGTCTCATGTCAGGCTTTGTGCCCACTGAATGGCACACAGCAACAGTTATCCACTCCACAAAGGGGAGCCATCACTGAGCCTGGGAACTATCACCCTATTAGCCTGATGAGCCGGGACTGCAAGGCCATGGAATGTATCATCATGGAACTCATAAACAAAGTGATTGGTAACCTCCAATCTCTGGAGCCCACCCAGTTTTGGTTTGTGAAAGGCAGATTATGCCTTCTGAACCTGATCGACTTCTTTGAGGCAGTCACCAAAGCCGTAGATGAGGGAAAGGTGGTTCACACAGCCTATCATGACCTCGCCATGGCTTTTGACGCCATCCCCCATTCTGGAATTATACCTAAACTAACTAAACTAGGTATAAATCCCTATGTCACAAGATGGGATGTCAACTGACTCACTGACAGAACCCACACTGTAAAAGTTGCAGACTCCAAATCTGACTTCAAACCAGTGACAAGTGGAGTACCACAGGGTTCAGTCCTGGGACCTCTCCTGTTTGGTATCTATTTCTCTGAAGTACAGGCTAACACAGAAGGCCTCTGGCTAATGAAGTTCACAGATGACTGCAAACTAGGAGCTATAGTCAAGTCGTCAAATGATGTGGACATCCTACAGAAGGACCTCACTGAGACAGATGTCTGGTGTCAGAGGCATGGCCTCAAGCTCAATACCAAAAAGTGCATTGTCATCCCCTTTGGTAAAAGCTCTGTACCCATGAACTACCACATACACAGCAGTCTACTCAATGCCGAATATGTGATAAGAGACCTTGGGACCCAGGTGGAAGTAGTTTCTCCTTTGATAATCACATCGCCACAGTAGTCAGGAAATCCTTCTATGTGGCACACCTCATCACAAAAGGGTTCTCATCCAGGAAAAAAGAGGTCATTGTTCTCCTCTACTCTGCAGTCATTAGACCCATTATAGAGTACAACGCCCCTTTTGGAATGTTCCTCACAAGACATCTGCAGCAGCTGGAAAGGCCCCAGAAGTACCTCACAAAGAGGATTACTGGCCTCAAACAGATGCCCTACACTGACCGTCTCAAAAAACTCCAGCTTTACTCTGTAGCATATTGCCTACTCTGAGGAGATTTCTGCCTAACATATAAAGCTATGTTAAACCCAGAGCTACTGGACATGCTACACCTAAAGAAATCCCATTCCCTCTGAGATACATGCTCTAGGGACCTAAACCTTGTCACCTCAATAAACAGGACATGCTGGAGGGACAGATTCCTGTCCCAGAGACTTCCCATACTCTGGACCAGGCTACCCATCTATGTCAAGCAAAGTTCTTCATTAGCACTCTTCAAGAAAAATCTTGATGTGTAGATGGGAAATAGGAAATACACCCCGGGGATCCCTTCTGTGGCTCTGCTAGACAGGGGCACAGGAAATTAACTTTCTTGGGTGGTGTAAGCCAGGGAACCTTGTTGGCTATGCTAGGCTTACTTAGGCCCTTGGGCCAATAGCCTAGTACCTACCTATGAACCTATGTTATCATATAAGCATTCCATATATTTGTATACAGGTGCAATTCTGTAGACAGATATTTTTATACTTTCTTTTACATTATAATAATACCATTATAGATACATATTTGTAGTCAAACACCTTATTCTAGCAAATAATTTCAGTTATGCAACCTTTTTATAGTTTATTTTTATCTTTAATGTCACCAAAAATGAGAAAAAAGTTATACTTACTATAGAACACTGGCTTTGGTCAAACCACTCAGCCATGCTGGTTGAACCTATACTTCTGTAGGCCATCTTACATGTGGTGGCACTGTTGGCTGGACTGGGTGATCCCTGTCAGGGATGACAGGTGCTCTCCCAACTCCTGCCTGATGTCTATCTTTTTCCATTCAGAGCCATGTGCTGTATGCATGTCTGGATCTTACCCAGGTATAACTCATTAAGAAGGTAGAGCACTATCAAGGTTTCCTTATCTGATCAGCTCGTAGCACAGCCTTGTGCCTTCACTGGTGCTGCCATCATTCAAAGTGCTAAACCAGAATACAGAAAGTATGAGCAAGGCTGTGGTTCACAGGCTTAGAACCACTCCTTCTGGGGCATGACATCACCTTAACCAAACTCAGTTAACCAGCCGGGACATTAGACTAGGTACTCTTATTATTAACAAGTTTGGTTTAACCAAAAATCCTTTGTTACACACATAGATTTGCTTTTTAAAGGAATATATTCACATTTCATTTATTTTGTGGATAAAAGTCATTAAGCAACCATCAGTTTTCTTTATATTACTTATAATTGATACAGTTCCATATTTTTCATGTGCAGTAATGATGCCAATCAAGGAATCGAGGTGGAGAAAGGGTAACTTCAGCCATAAGGAAAACCACATCCTCACAGCAGCCCTGAGGACATATGGGAAATGTCTGTTTGGTAAAGAGGTGCCCAAACAAGCTGAAAGCACAAAAGCTTTGAATCAAGTTATCTTGACCATTTATGTAGTCAGTGGAAGAAACAGCTCACTAATACACTGCAAGAAGAGGGAAAATTATATGTTTGGATGTGCCAGAGGCAAGGCAAGCCAGAATGCAATTATCCATACCAGTACGGGGGGGGGGGTTCAACAATTATCCCATTAACACCAGATGAAGAATACCTCCTCTCCATCTGTGGGGATGAGTATGACACAGAAGATAATGGTACTGGAATAATCCAAATTAGTGGGGACACTGGCTATTACCAATGTCTGCAGCAGCAACATGACTGCTCAGGGAGCTTGGTTTTAAAACAGTAACAAATATTTATATAAATGAATGCTGGCATGGAAGGAATGAATACATTAAACACATGTTAATTCCTTTTAATAGGTGAAACTTCCACATCTTCACAGAATGACAATGAAGGCAGTGTGCATTGTAAGGGTCCCCTTACCTCTATAATAAGAATACTGCAGTATATCTTATTTCTTTATTATTGATGTTTTCAAATGATTTTTGCACTGTCAACAGCAGAAACAAACAGTTCCACTATACCAAAACATGTAGAGGATATCATCAGCAGGACTGATGTTTAAGATGATGATGATATCATAATTATATTTATGAGGTAACCTGAAGAAAGTGGCATGCAGTCCCCAAGTTTAATAACAGGATCTCGCACTTTACAACATGTTAGTAACTGTGAATGAAGTGACAGTATATCATAAAGTTACACATGCTGACATTACATTTACACTTGGACTACAGGATAACCCATGCACCTTGACACCAGTATCTCCAGACCCAGATGGACACTTTCAGGATGATGACAAACATTCAGAGGTAACAATGTCCACAATAACACCTTGACAAATGGGAGACAAGCACAGTAATTTGTTACTGCTATCTCAAGAAACATGTAAAGTGCCATGATAATGTTAGGGCCAGAGCATTGATATACAGAGTCAGCTGGAAATGGATAGAGTCCTCCAGTGTATACCCAAGGGTTTTCAACAATACTTAGAAATGGCATAGAGTAGGGCTAATGTCACAATCACACTGATATGTATTACAGTGGCTCACCAAGTATTTGTGGCTGCCTCCATTCATATGTGAGATAGGACTTGCAGACTCAAGCAGGAGTCAGTTATGGAAGGGGGAAGAGGGTGGAGTACTGTGTGGACACATGGGGGCAGATCACATGAGACTATAAGTGCTACTCAAAAAAGTACTGTAATTAGTTGGGGGGAACAAGTATAAAAAGATTCCATGCAGGCCATCCCAGTGTTCATCTACATCTAGCAGAACCTCTCAGTGTCTCCAGGATCACCTGCATCAAGCAGGTCATAACATCAGACCAGCTCACCATCCAGCTCTCATGGCTTCCCCTCTTCTAAATCACTTGCACCATGATACCTCTCACCTGTCCCTGATTTTCAGGGATGTCCCTGATTTTGACTCAAATTTTAACTCTGTCCTTCTTAATCCCTCCCAAAAATGGTGACTTTTGGAGGAAATTTGGTGAATTACACTTAATGAATAATGAAAATAATTGAGTTCTAGGCTTCTTTTACTTCAGAAAATGTACATTAAGTCATATGCTGTGATTTTGTGAATGTCTCAAGTTAGTAGCACTAATATTTTAAAAGTGTCTCTGATTTTATCTGGCTTCTTCCCTGATTCTGTTGAAATTTATCCCTGATTAGTTGAGAGCTACCATCACCCAGTCTAACTTTAGGAAATGTGTATGACATATTTCACCTTCCCCTATTATGAGTCAAGAGTGACATTTCTGTTACTTACAATTTTTCCTTCACAATCACAGGTGAATGTTTACCTTGAATGGGGAATAAGTTATTTTAAAAAGGAGGGGGGAGGGGGTTAGGACACTTTTCAACTGTACGCATTTAATTCCCGTAATAGTATTGTTTAAAGCCTCATAGAACTGTGGAAAGAAAGGTGTATGTCATAACATAACATTGCAGTACTTAACACCATTAATGTTATGTTATGACATACACCTTTCTTTATCCGCAGTGGTGGTGCTGCGATATCCGCAGTGGTGATGCTGCGGTAGCGTTGTCGCCTCACAGTAAGATGCTGTCCGGTTCGATTCTCAGCTAGAGCGTCTTCTGCGTGGAGACATACGTGAATGGGCGTACCTTTGTTGAAGGTTGTGCGTCAGGCCTGGTAAGCCGGTACGTAAAAATCAACTGCCAATCATTAGCGGACCGGAGTTCCACTGTGGCGACCCCTAACCGGGAAAAGCCGAAAGACACAAACAAACAAACAAACTTAACACCATTAATGTTCTACGCATTTCCATTCTTACACCTGCAAGATACCTACAACTTCAAAGTAGTAATACACAAGTTTTCAGGGAAGCACTAATAAGAAAATTATAGATTAAAATGAGTATCCTGCCCTGTAAACAAACACTGCTGCCATTTCACCCTCACATTTGAACACAAGATAATACTTTTGGGACTCTGAGGCCACAGATTATTGTGTAAGACAAAATAAACTAAACTGATGTGCAGTGTCTCAACAGACAGTATACTTCAAACTGAGAAAACATTGCATAATGTGAAAAACTATACATATATTTTCATTCAAATGCAAGGTATGAACTAATTTTAAATATTGAATTAACAATTTTACTAACTGAAACACTTGAGCACATTCAGTATGTGCATACTTAGGTAAACACCTCACTAGAATTTATTGTGCAAAACAGTTAAAAATGTGATTATTACTTACATGATGCCTTATGACATCACTGAACAGGAATTGGAGAGCACTCAGGAATGCCTTTTGCAATGAATATGAGTAACTGTTTTGAAACAAAAAATAATTATGTAAAGATGAGAAGGAATGTCTCAAGAACGGTGACCGTAAACCATGCATCACACAGCATAGCCCAAAGATACCACTGCATATATCAATTACACTATATGTGTTTCTTACAAGAAAGGAAACACTAAGTTGAATGTCATGGTTCATAGTTCTGGACTATATGCCACCTCTTTACCTGCCACATGGGATCTCTTTCCTTTCTATTGTTGCTGGCTGGTTATTATTAGTTACAGTGGGACTGAAATTGGGACCTGTAGTGACAGCATGGGTCACTTCACCACTGGAACAGTGCACAGTTATGTGCAGAATTCAACATGCAGCAAACATTCTGTATGCAGTAGCTGGGTCAAACTGAAGGGAACCCCCAGAGTCATCCAGGCACCTAAAATAACTATTCATGCAACCAAAGGCACTCTCAATGACAATACGGGGTCTGGAACAGGGTTATGACAATATGAGGTCTGGGACAGGACTATATGATAAATCTGTCCTGTAGCTGCTCTTGGATTGTGCACTGGTGTTAGAGCCTTGGCTCCAGTGGATATCCAGCATCATCGGAAAGACAAAAGCAGACAGACGTGGAGACAAAACAAAGAAATAGTGCTTTAGTATTCAGCTATACATGTTACAACGAATACTTAAATACAATAGAAAAAAGAAAAAAATGTTTTTCCACTTACCAACAAGATGACAACTAGGCAGGAAGAGGCACTAGATTGAGCAAGGATGCTGAGCAGAGACACTGACGATGCACTCCCATGCATCACACACTACCTGGTAATTGATGGAATTGTAGCCCTTCCTATTGTAGTACCACTCACTCCCTGAACCAGAATGGGCACGACTGTCAATGTGGGTGCAATATATTGCACTGAGTACCTCAGGGAAATGTACTACCCCATAAAAGGCCCTCATAGTCCCGGCTCGGTCCTGAAGTGATACTGGAAATAGATGTACTGATGATCCACATGTACCAAGAGTGCATCCAAGAACTGCTGCAGTATACTCAAAGCAGAAACCTATAAGATACCTAATGTGTTCCCAGTCTGTCTCTGGAAGGTTCCCTGGGCAAATATAGTGAGAGCTACATATACCTTAATATCCACAGGGATAGGGACTCCACGCATTCTTCCTGTACCCCTGTGGGGGGTCATATATACTCACTAAGACCTTTATAATTTCCCTGTCTACTCTAAATCTAGATTGTATCTCTTGATTATCAAAATTATAATGGTTTATTATCTGATTATATCTCCCTCCTTACTGGCTGGAAAGCACAGCTGATCGCAACTGTTCTGTGGCTCAGCCAGGACAAGCAGCTCACAATCTGAAATAACAAGGCTAGCAGCAAGTGACAGCATCTTCATGGATTGCAAAGTAGATAGCATATGTGAGGATCCTCTCTCTGTGATGAATGTGCAGACAGAGTGAAAAACAGCAAAAATTCACTCTGTACTGGAAACAGACAAGAGAATGTTTCATTAGCATATGCCGTTTTAACTAATTTCTCATTTATGTATTCATTATCTTCTGATTACCAGGAAAGTCCAACTAGGTAAGTGCCACTTTTAGAGGCGGCCTGGGCAGAAACACTCCAAAGTAATACAAAGACATTTTAAGAATAATTATTTTACCATCTTCAAATATAATTCAAAATCACCTACAGTTTAAATAATTAAACCAAATAAGACATAATGTGGCAACATCAGTTAAAAATAGATACAGCTTATATAACAACAATTTAATGTTTAGAGAAGATGTTAAGCGGTTTAAAGAAATTAAAGGTACGTTGGACTAATATGAACAGGAATTGCAAGTGGAGTTAGAGAAAAAACAGGGTTATCGCATACTTAGAGAATTGGGGAAAAAAATTGACTGAAGTTAAGACATGAGTAAAGAAAGGGGACTAAGGTAGCATAACATATAAATAAATGCTTGTTTGTAGTTAGGGAAATAGTTTACCTGGGATCATTTACATCTCATTTTAATTTTATTTACTTAGGCTTATTCACAGCCATCACACATTAGTGTAAGTGGTTTCTATGAATTGCAGCTTGCTTGCATTCATCTGTGGGCAGCATTAATATGTTTGTGCAATGACTAGCAATACCATCCTAAATCTCTACACAATTTATAATAGATATGATGATAACAAAAGTACCCTTCTGTTGGCTAGACTAGACTGAATTGTTTCTGAGAAATCCATCTTCACTCAAGTAAACATTACCTTTCAAAAACTGTATATTTAAAATGTAGGTGCCATAACCCTAAGTAATGCAGAAAAATGCGTATGTAACATGCTTTCTTTTTTAGGATAGCGTATTTCATTCTAATTTGCTTCTAGCAATGGAGGTTACAATATGTTTTAGAAGTCTGAGTCAGTCCAAAGATTTATTGTTCAAATGTTGAACACTCACAGGAGAAATGTTTCACTGAGAAAATTCACAGGGATGTCCTGGTCCTGGAAGCGATTATAGCTGAGGCATGTTCATGACTTGGATAGCTCAGAAAAGCTGCCGCTCCAAACACTGTTGCTTTTGCTTCTTTTATAAAATGCCCTGAAAATACAGATAGAAACATAGAAAATTAAAATGATAATGTACTGAGTCATTTGGTTTTATATGAAGTAACCTGAGCCACAGCTACTAGGAGACTGTCATTAAAATAAGTATATAAAATGTCAATGTTCATATTAGTTTGGTGTTTATAACATGAAAGACTAGTTCCTAATAAATGACAGTGTATGTCTAGCATGATAGAAGTTCAGGAGAGAGTTCATCATAGAAGCAAGGGAAGGGGTGAGCGAGACATTCAAATCTGATAAAAAGAGTAAGCAAGAGCGTGCAGTATGTAAGTGTCCTTACAGCTATTATCTAAACAATAAAAGAATGGACAAGAAGCTCAGGGAAGGTAATTATACAACACACCTGAAGAATAAAGAAATTAACTTACCTGCGTGCTAGTATAATTACCTTCCCTAAGTTTCCTGCTCCATTCTTTCATAATGTGTAGCCTTTTCTTATGAAATGTAAGAGGATTAATGAAGAAATTAAGTAAGAGTCTTTATTTAATGAGCTACTAATAAGTGATAATTGGTCAGCAATTAGAAAACGATTTGGGGACATTAAGAGAACCAGGGCTGACTGAAGTGTCTGAAGATGTTTTAAGTGCACTAGATCCAGCTGCACAAAGACACTTACGGGCATGAGACTGCATAGGTTATATAATATTCCATAAAGTTAGCTGTGGCTAAAGAAAGATGGCAAGCCTGAATTCCCTAACTCATAATAAGAGCATAAATGAGAAGTCAACAGGTGACAATAGAATTTAAATGTACTGTTGAATGGCTGGAATCAGTCTGAAATTGCATTACCTATGTTAATGCATGAATCTCTGTATAGAATAGGACCAAGAGAATGCTGAAAATATGCTCTATAATGAGGGAATCCTAAAAACAAAATGTTGGTTAGAAAAGAATTGGATTCTACTAGCCTTGGAATCCTGGTAAAATTCTTAAAAGCCAAACAACAACAACAACAACCACCAAGAGTAGTCAGAAAAATAAAATACCTGACAAAGATCAACAATCTGAAATTTTATTGAGGCAGACAAGATTTAGTATTTTGAAATAAGGAAGAAAATTCATCCAGAACATTATTTGCTGCAGGGCCATCCCAATACAGCCTCCAGGCACTCTAATACAATATGCAGTTGACTCCACAATCATCTAATTATCAAACACACTAACTTACCTACAACACATAACAAAACAAGCCTTCTCATCTGGTAAAGTCTGGCTCACAAACGCTCAACTCCTATTGAACCATAGAAAAACTAAGCTACTTCTTTTCTCCGGCAAGCCACACTGCCCCAGTACTACTAATTTCAAAATCTACTCTGCAAGCAACACAGAAATCATACTTGTTCAACACATCAAATTACTAGGTGAAATAGTTGACAACAAACTCAAATTCAACCTCCATATGCAAAGTAGCATAAAAAAAAAATAGGCATCCAAATGACACTGGTCAAAACCTACCTCTTGCTCTCACTAATATATAAAGCGCCAGTCTTCACAAATCTACAGACTTCCCTGCAAAAACAACTTGAAAGCTGCTATAATAAAATTGCACAGTTTGCCAGAAATTCTTCTCATCTAACTCATCATTGTAAAGCCTTACATTCTCTCTCCTGGCTGAAACTCCCCCTCCAACTACAATACATACAACTTACTACACAACATCATCCATAAACTTCTGACTTGTACTGTCCTCAGCCCATTAATCGACACTTATGTACCAAATAGGCATCTTAGTTCTATACACAGACACCTCCTCTCAACCCACAAACCCAAAAAAAGCCCAGTTATAAGCCTCTACTCCTGCTCTGTTAAAAATTATGGAATGCCCTTCCCTTAACCATCAAAACTACTACAAATCTCCACTTCTTCAAATGCTCCTTAAAAGAATACCTAACCTCATCTGCCCCTGTAATAGTCCTGGATGAAGCACACCTACATCTCTCTCTCTAACTCCCTTCTTCCAGTTCCCTTCCTACCTATATATCTTTCTATTTTACCTTTCTTCTATCTGTCCCTTTACCTCTGCTAGCTCATCCTACCTTCTTCTCACGTTGCTCCCTATCTCTTCAACTCAGTCATGTATCTGGTATCCTAGCAGTTAGCAGACATTCAAATATGTCATTTCTCTGCCCTTTTTCGTATTCTGCTATTAATATTTCTATATCATGACTGTCATGTTTCCCCTAAGACATTGTATCCAATATCTGTAATTTGTGATTGAATGATATAATGCTATAATGTCTGTTTAATCTATGCACCTGTTATAAACCAGTGATGTATCTGGAGCCTTCTATATCATGAATGTCATGTTTTTCTTAAGATATTGTATCCAACCTGTGTAATTGATGACTGAATGTTTTATGTTACAATGTCTGTTGAGTCTTTGCACCTGTTAAAAAAATGATGCATCTGGAGCTTTTCTCCCCAGGCCTCCACTGAAAATGCGTATTTTATGACCCAGTCAGACTTTCCTGGTAAACACATGTCAAATAAATAAATAATCAGAAAAACACAAAACTTTGAATTAAACTCCATTCCTCCTCATGACATCCTATTGTCAAGCATGGAATAAAAGATGATCAAAACTGCAAGTAATTACAGCTTTTCTGGAAAAGATGGACAAAGCCATTAATAAAATAAATGAGCTGACAACCAGATGAGACCAACTCCAAGCAAGTAAAAGGAAATAGTAGATCCACAAATGCGAAAAGTTACACTTCTAATACAAAAAATGCAGGAAGGGTTACAAAATAAATGAAATGGCATATTATTTTTCCAAATAGAATAATAAACTAGTGCAGTGCATTGCTGGAAAGACATTTTGAGATTTATTTGATTCTACATATTAGAACATAGCATACAGAAAATATATATGAAAATACTGTGTACCTCAAAATAGTACATTGTTCTTATTGATGGCATTCACACAACCTTTTTGACAAGTCATCAACATATGGCAACAGACAAAAAAATCTTGCTGTAGGTAACAATACAGGCAGTCCTCCACCTATACGTATGAAAAAAGATGAACTGACCAATGAATATTTCCAAAAACTTGCAAACTTCTTTATTTGAACACACCGTCTCGATTTAAAACAGATTGAGCACGCTTTCATCGGAGAAAGGAGATGAAAGCACGCTCAATCTGTTTTAAATCGAGACAGTGTGTTCAAATAAAGAAGTTTGCAAGTTTTTGGAAATATTCATTGGTCAGTTCGTCTTTTTTCATATGTATAGGTGGAGGACAGCCTTTATTATTACCTACAGCAAGATTTTTTTGTCTGTTGCCATTAGTTTATACTGGGTGTGTGGACCCAGTGATTGTGTTAAGTCATCAACATAATTGGACAAGTCTAATAACTGCTAAATGTATCTATACTATGAGCAAAGGCAGGTTTATACAAGAATTTGAGAAAACTTGAAGGGTTGATATACATAGATAAACCATCTCAGTTTTTGAGAATCTAAGGAAGTCGTACAGGCTTACAAATAGTTCTTCAGTATGAGAAGAATGTTATGGAAATAAATGTAAAATCTTATTAAGAATTTCCATACCATGTAAGAGTAGTGTGAGGGGGTATATGAAAGTGGCATCTAGGTAATTGGTGGAGTCTAAAACAAAAATAAAGGCAATAAGTGCAATTGAATACTGCATGAAGGCATCTCTTTTCAAGGACTATGAGGTATGTAAGTACCTCTCCTCTTTATATTTAGCCGGTGGATTATTGGTTATTATATTTCTGTCCCCTCATTTAGTCTCATTCATCATGTTGAATTCGTACCCAATATGTTCATTCCCTGTACACGTGTGGGTGGTACTGTAAACTGTTTGGGTTTTATGTTATGAGGTTTACAAGTATACAGAATGTTAGTTCCAGAAATACTGACAATTAATATTAATGGCCTCAAATGTATCAGGAAATGAAACAATTATTGACAAGTTCAAGGAACAGAAAGGAAGCAATTACATGCATGCAGGAAGTGCATTTAGCACAAGAGGCTGTAACCCAATAGGGGAAATATGTGAGGCTGGATACAAGAGATTTATACAAACCCAGGTACCCTGCACTCTATGGAAGTGTTGAACAGGTGTTAGTATAAAGCTGCAACAACTCTGTTATGAATGCAGAGGAAGAATACTATTATCTGTAATAAATCTTGGAGGTTTAAAATATAACAAGGTGCATCTATGGCTCTTTCAAAGCATATAAAGAATTCCAGACATACATAATTAGAGGATTACAGAAATTAGATTTAAAATATTATAAGATGCATAAATGGTCCTTTCAAAGCAGATAAAGATTTCCTATAAGACCCAACTAAATGTTATTAAAATGTCCCTGTGATACCAACTATTTTATCTGGGGATTGGAATGAAGTTTTATGGAAGGACAGAGATCAATCTCCTGCACACAGAAGGATGAAGTACCTGGATAAAATGTGGATTTATTGAAATCTTTCATGCACAGGTTAGGATTTTTTTTATTTCCCCAGCACCTTACCTGATGGCCCCTCTACTTTGACCCATTTAGTTCTATTCATTCTGGCAAAATGTGAACCAGGTATTCCTAGGTTAGGCAAGAGCTCTCCAGTCCATTTGTTGCTGCCTGGGAGTCCCTACCAGCCTTTCAGTCCCAGGAAAGAGTTGGGTGTTAGAGAGCAGAGCAGCATGCTGTTCTTGTGGGGATGGCCCTGCCCCCCCTTGGCTGTACTCCCCCCCATAGCTCCTCCAAGTCAGTAATCACATGCCATGTTCCCCTCGACTTCCTAGTACCCAGCAATCACTGCCTCCCAAAGGGAAGCATGCCTACATGTGCCATGTTCCCTTCAACCTCCTAGTACCCAACAATCACTGCCTCCCAAAGGGAAGCATGCCTACATGTGCCATGTTCCCTTCAACCTCCTAGTACCCAACAATCACTGCCTCCCAAAGGGAAGCATGCCTACATGTGCCATGTTCCCTTCGACCTCCTAGTACCCAACAATCACTGCCTCCCAAAAGGAAGCATGCCCACATGTGCCATGTTCCCCTTGAATTCCTAGTACCCAGCAATCACTGCCTCCCAAAAGGCAGCATGCCTACATGTGCCATGTTCCCTTCAACCTCCTAGTACCCAACAATCACTGCCTCCCAAAGGGAAGCATGCCTACATGTGCCATGTTCCCTTCGACCTCCCAGTACCCAACAATCACTGCCTCCCAAAGGGAAGCATGCCTACATGTGCCATGTTCCCTTCGACCTCCTAGTACCCAACAATCACTGCCTCCCAAAGGGAAGCATGCCTACATGTGCATGTTCCCTTCGACCTCCTAGTACCCAACAATCACTGCCTCCCAAAGGGAAGCATGCCTTCATGTGCCATGTTCCCTTCGACCTCCTAGTACCCAACAATCACTGCCTCCCAAAGGGAAGCATACCTACATGTGCATGTTCCCTTCGACCTCCTAGTACCCAACAATCACTACCTCCCAAAGGGAAGCATGCCTACATGTGCATGTTCCCTTTGACTTCCTTTTGGGAAGCAGTGATTGTTGGGTGCTAGGAAGCATGCCTACACATGCCATGCTCCCCTCAACTTCCTAGTACTTTAACATATTATGAAGTTGAGGGGAGCATGCCTACACATGCTATGCTCCCCTCAACTTCCTAGTACTTTAACATATTATGACAGCACAGACTCAGGTGGCTCAAAACTCCACTAGGTGAGTTCTTAGTGTCAAAGTAAGATGTCATCCATGTGGTGAACTAGAACTGCCTCCTCTCTCCAGGATGGGTGGGTCACCAGCAGCCACTCACTCCCATTCTCCCTAGCCAGTTCCTGCAGGTATTCATATCACTAATCAAATTCATGTCATTTGTGGTACAGTCAGGGCTTTCTCTCTCTCTCTCTCTCTCTCTCTCTCTTCATCTGTGCCACAGAGATGGCTCACAGTTTAGGAAATTGTAAGAAAAGTGGTAATACAATGTATATGGATTGGGCACCACAAAGCAGTGCACCCACATGAACTAATTTGTGTCTTAAACTAGATGTCACACAGTACCCACTTTACTAATCACTGGGAACTGTTTATTACAATTTAAAGAGTTAAATGGTTTTAATTTTGTCAGAAAAGCAATTATCATGATGTGTTTGCAAATTAGTAAATATAGCTAAAGAGAAGACTGAGACATATTAAAGAGAAAATGGATCAAACCTCATCACATTTTGGACTTACTGAAACTATCGGGTCTATATTAGATCAGTGAAATGGCATTACAGTGAATGTTGTTTCGCTAACGCATATAGACCGAAATCCCAAAACAGTGAAACCCCAGGTCACCGATTCTTTTCCCATGGAAAAAAATCTGTAGACCAACAGAACACAACACACCACTTAAAGCATTGCTAAGTGGGGAGCTTTGCCCCCCACACCCCCCTAACTAAATATACCAACTCCAAGATCGCACTGCAGTGGGGTAAAGGGCAATATCACGGCTCAGACCAAGCAATTTTTCTTTCTCTGAGAAAAAAAATCACTGACCTGAGCTTTGTTGTTTTGGAATTTTGGTCTATACTTGTTGACAAAACGGCATTCACTGTAATGCCATTTCGACAATCTAATATAGACCCAAACTAGCTATGATTTAATAAGGAGGTTATAAAAGCAAAGAATGTTGGGTATCAACAAAAGAATATTATTATAGGATAATCAGGTAGACTTACTTGAGAAGCTATTACTGCATATCTCTCAACCTCTTAAGAGTGAAAAATCTGGACAAAGCCATCAATAAAAGTGGGACAAAGGCTCAAAAATAGGGAGATTTTTTAAATATTGCTCTTACAAACTTAGAAAATAGATTAGAATAGACTAGATAGAACCTTATTGAGCAGGAAGAAGCTAAATGGATCATGAAACTTAGAGCAGTTCATCCAGCTGGGCTAAACGGCTATGTCCCGCTCAAACCTTTTTTAAAACATCGGAAAATAGTTAAAACTATCTCCTAGTGATTTTGGCCTCTAGTGTTATGTGAAAGGAGACGTATTTCCTTACAGAGCTTACAGTTGATTAGCTTATTCGAAGATCGAGAATAAGCCCTTATGGATAAGATTTCTTGCAAGATATGCTAATTGTTCTAAGGAATGTGTTGATCTTTATATACTAAGATTGGCCACCAGGCTATGTATGGACTTGAGAAATTTAGCTGACTGGAAGGTCTGAGCGTAGTGAAGAAAAGTACGGTTTTAGTGCTTTCTAATACGTAAGGAGGTTTTATTCCCCATTGAACCTGTATTTATATAACATCTTTACAAGACTATGAAAAACTGTTGAGTTCCTTTATTAATGAAAAAAATTTCTTAAACATGATCTCCCTACCATGTCGTCTGGCTTTTGGAGGTGTGTGAACTATTGGATAACCTGATTAGCCAGAAAGTTTAGAATGGAGCTATGTGATTCAACTGATTTGGAATTTGGAATGCAATGAATATTATTACATGGAAGGAACCCTGATTGGATATCATTACTTTTTTAACTAGGAAACCCTGATTAGTCACCGGCTCTAAGGAAGGCTTGGAAGCTGAAAGCGCTTACCCGTTCACAGGGTTTCTTTCACATTTTTAAGTTGTGCTTTATGAATCTGTGCTACGTATTAAAAGTTTTGATCGTGTTTTAGACTTTGTCTGTGGATTTAACATGGACATATTGTGGTGATACGCTCTTCTGGTTCCTGTGTTCTTCTTTGCTGTTTGTTGAGCGTACTTCAGCTATTGATTCCCTGGATGTCAGATTGAAATTGGATCCAGTGAGAGGTGTCACCACTAGTTTATATAGGAAATCTATGTGGCAAAACCACATGTTACATTTCTCCAGCATGCATCCAAGACATGTATTCAACAATATTGCTGAGAATCAAGTATGTAGAATATCCAAACTATGTACTGATGATGATACTTTTCTTGAAGAAAAAGAAAAACTCATTGATAATTTTAAGCAACGTGGGTACAAGATGGACAAACATGGATTAGATAACAACAAAGCTATGGAAATACATAAGAAAAAAGGGAGACCTTATCACTCTACAAATGATTTCTCCAGCAATAACAGCCAATACATCACAGATATTGGTGGAAAGAGAACTACTATGTGAGTGAATATGACATATAGTTCTAACCATGCCAATATAACTAAACTAATAAGGAAGTTTTGGCCGATACTAACTACGGATGATAAGATCAAAGATATTGTGGGAGATACTCCTCGTTTTGTATTCAAAAATAAGAAGAACCTTAAAAGGTTATTATGTAATAAAGATGGTATTAAACATATGGCTGGAAATACCGAAATGGGTTTTACAGGCACGAGAAAATGTGTTTTCTGTAAAATATGTAATGTGCCCTTACAAACCTCGACAGTAGATAGAATAATAGGTTCTGCATAAGAGGGAAGGGACGAAACTGCTAAAATGCAGAAGTGTGTACAATGTCTGAAGTCAGAGCTGTGCTGAAAAAATCAAATGTGAGGACTTTCTCACACCTGGAATCATTCCTGTGATCTGCCTGCTACGGCAACACCAATTACTAAACCGGTCTATTTGTAAAAGAAATACACTGAACATGTACATAATTAGGCTCTCATGTGTAACGTGTGCATTACCACATAGTCATACTTATTAATTTATTGTAGTGAGTGTCATGTTAATGTCAGTAAGGCTGTAATGAAGTTTAGAGACTAATCTTGACATAAAGACATGCGTGTCCCATGTGGGACAACCCAAAAATTGCAAATAGTGTCCTTTTGGTCACTCATGTCACCAATGTTTGTGGACTAAAAGTTTTGGAGTTCTGAGGATACGTGGAGTGAGTCAACCGATGGGATGGGTCTACAGGAGTAGGGAGTGGCCAATGTGTAGTGGTGTGGATACACCACGAATCCAACTGGAAAATGGATGACTGCAGTGTTAGGGGGCATTGGGGTGGGTGTTTGGAGAACATGGGATATGGCTATAAATACAAATGAAGCAGCACAGCAATAGTGTACTGGTTATGTTTCCATGGAGGCTTCCAGAATTCAGTGAAACAAATAGTTAAAGCTTTAAATGTTCAAGATATATATTTTCTAGATGTAGTGCACTAACATTTTATCAAAATCCTGTGCACTTCATATTTGAATACACAGTTAGACACATTTTCTTGAAAAATATAAAAAGCAAAATAAACTGACAGCTACAGGCAAAATTAGGGATGACGTAAGCAAATTTATCCTTCTGAGTTTGAAAACTCCAAAATCATTTAATGACATGTGAATGCTAGCGGTCTCATAGATATATATATATATATATATATATATATATATATATATATATGTATGTGTATGTGTATATGTATATATATATATATATATATATATGCCATACAAGTTATCTCTACATGCATTTTATTGCATAGCGAAACAGTGGTGTTTTCCATCAGTGGTATAGTTTGTCAAATTTTATAATGGACAACGTACATTATACTGACTGTTACATAATTCAAGGGGTTTTGTCCTTTTTTTTTTGAGTTTGTGCAACCCTGGAATTAGTTCATTTAATTTCTGGGTGTGTGGGGCCGAACTGTGTTTTTTTGTTTTACTTTTATTAATTGCAAATGTAACATTGATTTACATTTGTGATTACTTTTTCACAATGATTTTAGTGGTGATTAATTGTAATTGCAAGTGAGTTTGTTCAATGTTTTGTGTTACGATCAAACTCACCAGCACATATTCATTAGAAGCTCATATAGATATATATATATATATATATATATATATATATATATATATATATATATATATATACAGAGAGAGAGAGAGAGAGAGAGAAATACATATACACATATCTATATATTTATATGTATATGGATTTTGTGAACTGAATATCAAAATAGTTACTAGAGAAAGTATTAAATCCAGGAAATACAGTAAATAAATTGGCAGGGATTTTTTTCATTGTATTCATTCATTCATTCATTCATTCATTCATTCATTCATTCATTCATTCATTTATTTTTGTAAGAAGGAACTGAATTTTACTTGAAATATTGCTATACACTAGTTATATCACAGGAATGAATATTCTTAACACAGTTTAAAAACATAAGAAACTGCTATGTCCATTAATCTAATAGCTAAGTGGTGTGATCTGTAAACAAATTCCTAGGGATGATGCAGTTAAGATAATTTAAGATATACATTCTAATCAAGATATTTTGTTCAGAATGGCTCTGATAATTTCTAATGTATGTTGGTACAGTGACTCATGGCAAGAAGACATTGTCCACTGTTGCTGGGTACATTTCTATCTTTAAAAGTGGCAAAACACAGTAGAACAGCATATCAAAATGGTAGTTAAGAGTCCAGTACCCCTAGTCCATATACTTATTTGCTGAGACTGTTGAAGGATTCAGAATGTATTTTTCAGACAAAAAAGCAATAGCTTACAATGGTAATAATGGTGATAAAAAGCTTGTTATTAACATCCAGGAAATCTAAGCCCTTACCAGACCTTGTTGAAGAACAGCAGTAGAACTACATTATCAGCTTCTGTTATTATAAATTGCATGGCACTAAGAATGACAGTACGCAGGAATAAACTGATGATATTAAGATATTTGCCTATTGAAACTAGAGTAATAAACAATTTAAAATCCTTATGTGTGGTCCTAATATTTGATATTGTTCTTTCTATTTACCTTTTACCAATAGCCATTTAACCTCTCAGTGATTCTTCCCCAAACTTTCTCCATATGAAAAATATCAACGGTATCAAGAAGACATGGATTATTTGCATGTTCAAAATAAAATGTAAACAATTATTTATTGCTTTAAATGTAATGCCCCTTATTTACAAGGTTATGTGAATCTGCATTCCATCACAAAAATGGGTAGAAAATGGAGAAACAACAATCAGAGTTACACATATAAGGATAAGCATAAGGTAAGAAAAGTGGGAAAGAAGGAAGGGCATATTTTTTGATGGTAAGAGTCCCTTTATTACGATTTTAAAAAAAGCAGTAGATGGAAAACATAATATTCAGCAGAAGTACCATTGTTCCCATGTTGAGAGGCAGACTTAGTAACCACTGCAACCCAATAGTGGCATCACCCTGCATATTCTGAGGTGATCACAGCCTTACCTCCTACTGTTCTACAATCATACATGCAAAAGGATGACAAAATGGAAAAATTATTACATGCATACACCACAACTGTAATCACAGTTTGGTGTAATGGACTGGCACAGATGGCATACACACCCTTCTGCACCCACCATCTGTGAAACTCATCCATATTCAACTCTCACTCCTCTAACACTGAGAAAGAAAATTATGTACCTATGTGTACATGTGCAACAGTTAAGATAGCAGAAGACAATGGTACTGAAAAAAGAAATGCTTGCAGTATTTTTCAGTCTCCCCCATACCTCTGCATCCTACTAATGAAGCAGAATATGCTGGCACTACTTTAGGTAACTGACATTGTACTATGTTGGCACTGCTGAGCAAAACACATGATGCCAGTAACACTACTCACCAAGTTAATATTCTGAATAATGTTACTAGCATGTCAGTCACTCCTGCCACCTTTTGTCTGCAGCAATTGGTGCAACAAGGTTTATCTGCCAATGTATGCTATAGCTGCAGTTTAATATGTAGTAATATACCTGCCACAGGGGCTATAAGAGTAAATGTGTGTATGAGAAAATAATCTTGCCATGTGTGGTAATGGAGAGTCCAGCATAACAGGTCAGCATAGGGTTGATGTCAGCAGGTTATATGAGGCCAACAGTGATGGCAACATAAGAGTGGCATGACCTGATGACACAGTACCCTTGTCTGCAGCACCACTGAGGGAGGGGTTATGCACATCCACCATTACAGTGGCTGACGTAAAGGTACAGGCAGGGCATGTGACCTCACCAGTGCATAATGGACAGCTTCCACCTGAGACTCTTTTACAGCCTCCATCCATGCCTCCAGTGTACAGTATCCAAAATTCAAACTACCTCTTAGGTGCACATAATCACCATGGGAAACAGACATGAAGTGTAGGTGCCACCATGACTCCACGACCATAACTGACATGACTATGTCACTCAGCATAAACCAGTAGATGTGCAGATCAGTGATCTAGATGCAAAAAAAGTACTACCCACAGCATTGTCGAGATGGTGAGTATGATATATAGCTTTCAAGATAGCATGCACTGACTGCATGGTGACAAGGAGTATCATGACAAAGGGAGCACACAATGTCCCAGAATTCCCTGCTGGCAAATATTGTCTTTATACATGCATTTGTAAAATAAACTACAACCACACTTATCAAAAACCACCAAATGAAGTAATAATATATATTAATCAAATAATTGTTTAATTGCTTAAAGGCAAAATTAATTGAATAATTGTTTAATTGCTTAAAGGCTAATATATAAGATGACTATTTTTAGAAAATGGATGTACTCTGTTAAAGGCTATGTTGTAGCCGAGGTGCTAGAGTGAAGAGCATTGGTTTTGGAATAAAATATCTAAAAATTCCTGCAGTCTAATTCCTGGAGTTCGTTGTGATATATACAACCACATTTATGTCTGCTTCTGTCGGTCATGCATTCCATGGCCATGAGAGGGTCTGGATGTGGGAAAGTTGGACATAGACTATCTCAAGTCAGATTACATAGATGGCTGTTGAGACAGCATCAGTGTCACCTGTGGATGAACAGCCTGCAACTCCACCCCCCACCCCACACCAGTTTTGGGCAACATTCTCATCATTAATAATGACATATGTCTTGACATCTGGCATGCCTCATCAGACTACTTGCACATTCTCCCATAGTGCCACCCTTCCCTGTTACCTGTTGGCACACAGCCTGACATCCCCATCATTGGCAATGGCAATCATTAGTATAAACACACAGCATGCCCCCTCAAGGTGGATGTTAAGGCCCCTGTAGGTCTATACCTTCTCTGCCATGGACGGTATCAAGCCCTTACATGCAAACTAAAGCAGTGAACTCTGCCCATACTCATATTATGGCAGCTTTACCACACCTCTTGAGGATGTGACCCCTGACTCCCCACAATCTCCCAAAGTATGTGATTGCCTTGTTCACACCCCATGACCCTACCCATATCATAATGCTGCACTTGCCCATGACTGTGTCCCCCCATCTGTGTAAGTGATGATAATGACTGTGGCCTTCCTACCCCCTAATCACTGTAGGTGCAGTGATACCTGATTCACAGACTGACTAGTTCATGTACTGGCTTGCATAGCCTGAGTGTGATAGCACATGGATCATTTTATTATGTTTTGGTTGTATTACATTTATAGTTTATTTATTTATTTATTCTTTATTAACTTTCTTATAGCTATGATCCACTTGGACCATTTTCTGGCTCAGCCCAGAAAAGCACAAAAAAATATAACTCAATAAACAAGCATAATCCAGTAAGCATAATGCACTAAAAAAACAGTACAGATACGTCTATAGGGTACAGCTACTTTGTCATACAGTCCCAGGGGTTCAATCACGCCTACACCAAGTATACACTAGGTGTACACAATTCTGGATGAACAGACAACACCGACATAACTCACACCTCCTTCCTCCAAAATTTAGTTTTCCTACTGCTATACTTGCAGCTTTAAATACTGACAGGGATTCATAAAGGTTACCGCAAAGTGTAGAGTACACTTAGTGTAATCTTTCTGAGTGACTAGAAAGCACAAAAATTGTGATAAGAATTTTCTGGAATACATATCGTGTACACTTAGTGTAGGCTTTAATGAATCAGTATGTATATGGTAATAAGACAAAGAGACATACAGTAAGACATGTATGTGATCAACTGGTATTTACAGTATGTAGAATTATTTTGATAGGATAAAAGGGGGATTTGGGAAAGGTGAGGAAAATACAGTATGGGGAAGGTAAAGCGGAGGGTTAAATAGAAGGTGAGTGATGGAGGGATTAAAGTAGGTGTGAATTGAGAGGGTGGAGAAGAGGAGTTATATGTTTGCAGTGGAGATATACTGATTGTGATTGTGGTAAAAGGAAGGAGATGTGAGGGTAAGGAATTCCTATCAGGTGGTGCCTTGGGTGCTGTTGAACTTTCATGATATCTCTTTGAATATATATATATATATATATATATATATATATATATATATATATATATATATATATATATATGGTTCCCCTTCAAACCATTGAATGTTTAAAACATCGAAGTTCAGATCATCGAGACCAGAACATCGAGTTTGAAAACATCAAAGGTTTGAAGGGGAAGAAAAAGGTAAGTGTAGGTGGGAGAATGTTTCTGTTTTTGCAGGGCACCAAGGTGCCCTGCATACTGTGTGTGTCTATGTGCCATCTGTGTGATGGCACTACAGATAGGGTATGGAAAATCTCCCGTTTAGCACTTCTGCATATAGCGCTAAATGATAGATTTCCCTTTACTCACTGTAGTGCGGTCTTGGAGTTGGAATCTTAAAAGTAGGGGGGTGTGTACAATTGTTAACATTTATTTTTCTTTTTTTCTTTTTTTTTTGGTTACACATGTAACCTTCAATGTTTCAAAATTCGATGTTCTGGTCACGATGATCAGAATTTCGATAGAAGTGGAACTATATATATATATATATATATATATATATATATATATATATATATATATATATATATAAAATATCTTGCCTGAATGTGAGAAAGAGATAGGTGGAGTTAAGCTCCTTTGAGAGAGGCTTCTATATCTGTTGGGCCATTATTGAAAAGTTGTGTTGGCCTGAGTATAGTTTGTTTTAAGGAATGGATAAGTGGAAGGAGACCTGAGATCTAAAGTTGTAAGTGGTAGTTCTTTTACAGAGTCTGCTTCTGAAAAAGTGAAATGATTTATTGTGGCTTAGTCTGTGTGTTAGGAGGGCCAGGAGAATTGTGCATCATTGTTTTACTGAGAGCTATTTTGCATTAGTTAAGGCTGTACAGTGATGTTCTCAGGGAGGGCTAGGTGATAACTACAAATATGGTTAGCTGTGGTACGCAGTGATGATAGTATTTTTCTTGGATACATTTACTATGATAGACAGTATTCTTGCTGGGTAAGAAGCATTTCTTTCCTTGTGGCATTTGTGCCTTCTAGAGAGAGGAAATGAGAAAGCTTTTTTGTTTAAAATAAGATTCAGTTAAATTTGGATTGTGTTTCATTGATGTGGCATTGAAAGCTCAGAGATTGATCAAACCAGATGGCAAAGTACTTGAAGAATGTAGAAGTTTCTGTCTGTTCATGATTATGGGTTATCATATACTTCTGAAGGATCATACTGATCTTTGGACTGGTATCAAAAATGATGGCTTTAGTCTTCTTTGCATTGAGAATGAGGTTGTTATTTTTGAGCCAGTGAGAGAGGAAGGTTAGACTGCTTCTGAGTTTTCTTTTAATGGTAATGTGGCATGTGTCAGACCATGAGATGACCGTGTCATCTCCATAAAGAATTATAGGGGGTTGCAGGTAGAAAACAGTGAGAGAATAGATTCCTGTGATATACCATTGTTGAGTACAGTGGATGAAGATTTTGTTCTTCCAATTTGTATTTTAAATTGCATGTCAATTAGGAAGCTTTAGAACCAGTGGAGGTGGCTTGAGCTAATATTTGCTGTGTTGAGCACATTATGTAGATCCTCATGACCCACAGGATAAAAAGTATTTGAGCAGTTAATAAAAACTGCTTCTGTGAGTTGAACTTTTTCTATCTGTATCTATATACATATATATATATATATATATATATATATGTGTGTGTGTGTGTGTGTGTGTGTGTGTGTGTGTGTGTGACTATATAAATATATATATATATATATATATGTATCTATATAAATATATATATGTATCTACATATATATATATGTGTATGTAGCTATATATATATATATATATATATATATATATATGGCAAAGCACTACTAATGTTCAAACCTGACCAGAAGCAATTTTATGAGTGGGTATATTTGTTTGATGTAGTCAGTTAGTTGGCACAAGAATGGAGCAAAAGTTTTAGAGTATTTTACCTAGGGATTAGAAAATACTGGGATACTGAGCAAATGTCTTCTCAATTTTTTCAGGCTTTATATAAGGTTTGGATAGGGGTCTGAGATGTATATCCTGTTCACAATTCAGTTACATGATCTCAGTGCTTTGTAACAAGCATGAGAGTTACCCAGAGGTGTTTATGCGTAGGATCTCTATCACATCAGCAAAACGCTGAAAAACAGCAATCACTGATATGTCGAACTTTAAAGTTTTAAAAGATGAAAAACAGCAAAGGAACAGATCAACAAATTTTTCCAGGGAAAAATTTTGCTGCCGATCTCTATGGGCTTTTACTGTTTTTTCCTCCACTGTAGTCGCGATTTTGGGTTGATATATTTAAATCGGGAGGTGCACTCCACACATGGGGAACTTAATTTTTGACTGTTTTTTTTTTGCTCCAGATCCGTTTCTTTGCACCGGACTTTTCAGCTTTCAGATTTTGACGTTCGATATAGGTCAGTGCCAGTATTTGCTTATTTTAACGTTCGGCTGATAGAGTTAGAGTAGACCGGCTTGAGAAGGGAATTGTGATGTAGTGGAGGGTTTTGCATGGCCAGAATAAACCATGGTAGAATTATCTTGAGTGGGTGCCTGTTAAGATCGGTCAGCTGATTTTCTTTATTGGTATTATTATTCACCCTATTTTTTTGCCCACAACATAAGGTGGCACTCTATATGTCCACATGTCTTAATTCACCCACAACTTGCATTTTACTACTGCCTCATATTTATTTGCACTGTGCAAATGGCAATTACCTATCTATAAACCCCAGAAAAAATGCATCATAAAATAAAAACTATATATATTTAAAAACAGATCCAGTATCTGTCTGCCTGGGATGACATAATCAACAGACCACAATGCTTTGCCAGAGATGGCCCCTGTACCTGTCTGCCCTTGGGATTCCGGATACTGGCTAAAAACTCTGCCTATAGTGCCTTTTTATGCACCAGGGTTCAAATGGACAAATTCACCACCACAGGCACAAAGTACAAAATCTGAGGCTACCAGTGCTACTCAATGTTGTAAGTCTAAACCTCAAGTGCAAACTCACTGAAATGGAGAACAGCCGGACATTTGTGCAGTGACAGAGAACCTGATTTCCAAGGCACCAGAGAGCACCCCTCTGCCATTACTAGGCTATAATTCATACCACACCTTGGAATACCTACAAACATAAATTAGTTCATACCACTGCACATTTTATATTTATAGGTTTGGATAAAGTTTTGGCACCGAACCTTGGGGACAGTCTTAAGCACCAAATGCTAACTAATAAAGAGCGTCGTTGGATTATAAATTTGGGAGCCATGTTCAAACCAGGGTTGAATGACCACTGGTAATGACTGTGGTTCTTGATACATTATATGGTTTCATATATTATATCCTTTAGTGGAGACAAAATTATATTTGAGCAATTTCTACTTTATTAGTGTATTGGGTTTTCTTTTTCTTTTTGCTGCCACTTTACATTAGTCAGTGGGTTTTACTAGGGGCCATTGGTTTGTATGTGTTCTAAATATCCTGCATATATTCATTTTCATATGGTATTTAGGGAGATTTATATATGGCTGGTGTTGCTATGTATTATTGTACACTTTTTATTCATGTTTCATCTTAAATGTGGATTTGAATGTTGATTTTGTCATATACTTCTAATATTAGATCGATTGGATCTGCTCATGAATATACCAGATGTATGATTTGGATATTTGTCAGGTTTAATTAGCATGCACTATACTGTTTAAATATGAGCAGTAATTATGCTCTATTCAGTATAATGTTTGGTTTACAGTAATATTAATATATATTTTTTATTAATTGTTCACATAATTCTTTTTGCCCCTTTAGGTTCTTATTTGTCCGGTCTTCTAGTTTGTGATTACAGGATTGAGTATCTGATGATTTACTATTTGATATGCCTTTTGTGCATATTAAGATCTATTTTTTTATTTATTTCAAACACTGTGTCTTTAAGGATTTGCGTATGTCATACACAAAGCACGTATATCAGTACTTGCCTTTCTACTTTCCAATGCACACTGAGGACGCTGTGAGCGAAACCGGCCACCGGTATGTGTTGTTGGGCTGTGGTTGCCTAATAAAAATACTTTTTCACTTTATGCTGACCGAGTGAATTTTTTCGAGTGCTGGGATTTTCTTTGTGGACTTTATATATATATATATATATATATATATATATATATATATATATATATATATATGTGTGTGTGTGTGTGTGTGTGTGTGTGTGTGTGTGTGTGTGTGTGTGTGTGTGTGTGTGTGTGTGTGTGTGCATGTGTGTGTGTGTGTGTGTGTATATATATATATATATATATATATATATATATATATATATATATATGTATATGGCAAGCACTGTGTTCAAACCTGACCAGAAGCAATTTTGGTGAGTGGGTTATTTTGTTTGATGTAGTCAGTTAGTTATACAAGAATAAAGTTTTGAGTATTTTACCTAGGATTGAAAATACTGATACTGAGCAAATGTCTTTCTAATTTTTCAGGCTTTTATAGTTTGGATAGGGGTCTGAATATATCCTGTTACAATTCACATGATTCAGTGCTTTGTAACAAGCATAGGTTGCAGAGGTGTTTGCGTAGGATCTCTATCACATCAGCAAACGCTAAAAACAGCAATCACTGATATGTCGAACTTTAAAGTTCGAAAGATGAAAACAGCAAAGGAACAGATCAACAAATTTTTTCCCAGGGAAAAAATTTGCTGGGCCATTCTCTGGGCTTTGCTGTTTTCTCCACTGTGGTGCGATTTTGGAGTTGATATATTTAAATCGGGAGGTGTGGGAGGGATCACACCCCCCACATAGGGAACTTAATTTTGACTGTATACTCTTTTTTTTTTTTGCTCAGATCCGTTTCTTTGCTATTTTCAGCTTTCAGATTTTGACGTTCGATATATCAGCATTTGCTATTTTTAACGTTCGCTGATGTGATATAGACCCGCTTGAGAAGAGGTATGATGTCATCTTTGCATAGCAGAATAAACCATGGTAGAACACCTTAGGGGTGCCTGTTAAGATCGGTCAATGATTTTCTTTATTTATTATGCTGCTATTCACCCTATTTTTTTTGCCACAACATAAGGTGGCATCCCTACTATCCATGTCTTAGAATTACCCACAACTTGCATTTTACTACTGCTCATATTTATTTGCACTGTGCAATGCACTACCTATCTATAAACCCCAGAAAAAATGCATCATAAATAAAAACTATATATATTTATAAAAAACAAAGGGGATCCAGTATCTGTCTGCCTGGGATGACATAATCAACAGACCACAATGCTTTGCCAGAGATGGCCTGTACCTGTCACCCTTGGGATTCCGGATACTGGCTAAGGCTCTTGCCTATAGTGCCTTTTTTATGCAAGGTTCAAATGACAAATTCACCACCGCAACAGGTACAAGCAAGCAAAATCTGAGGCTAGTGCTACTCAATGTTAGAAGTCTAAACCTCAAAATGCACTCACTCGAAGCACTCCTTAAAATGGAGAACATTGACATTTGTGCAGTGACAGAGACCTGGTTCAAGGCACCAGAGAGCACCTCTGCATTACCAGGCTATAATTCATACCACACCTTTCGGCCACATAACCTAGACTGAAACACTAATGGTGGAGGTGTGTCCATATTCATTAAGGATATCCACACCTCCAGGCTAGTTGCTCAGCATAATGCATCCAAGATTATCCAAGTGCAACTAACTCTGGGCAAGACCACAATCCAAATTGTAGCTTGCTACAGATCCCCCACCATGCCCCAGGATTCCCAATCCTCATTTCTTGATACACTGGAAAATATTAGGGTACAACCCAACACCCTAATAATGGGCGATTTCAACTACACCACCATTAACTGGGAAAACTACTCATGTACCAACTCTTTTGCTCAATGTTTTCTTGAATTCATAAATTCCAATGCCTGGGATCAACTTAACCACACCCCCACCAGGGGCAGCAGTATCCTAGACCTGGTCATTACCAACATGGGAGACTGGTGTTCCACACGAGAGGTCAATTCCTTGTTGGGCAGATCCGACCACAAGCTAATCTCCCTAGTCATCCACATCCCACCCCCACCCCCCATTAGGGAAACCACTGTAAAAAATTTGTCCAAAGCCAACTTCACCCTTCTTAAGACAGAAGTGGCAAATGTCAGGACACCCATGCAGATGGACAATAGAGGTATGACTGTTGAATCCTACACAAATGCACTTTATAAGCACTTACACAAGTGCATGGGTCATGCTATCCCTAACAGAACCAAGATGCTATCCTCCAAAAAAGGAAGCCAATCTGGTGGTCCCCTGCCATAAACAAACTCTACAACAGAAGAAAGAAACTGTTGCAAAAAAGAGTAAAATCCCATGATTGGAGGAACTCCTTGGTCAGCCTCAGTAAGAAGCTAAGATCCCTCATAAAATCCTCCAAAGCTAGTTATGAAAACAAAATCGCAGCTGATTCCAAAGGCATCCAGAAAGCATTCTATAGCTATGTCAAGAATCTCAATAGCAACACTCAGATCTGCTCTGAGTTACAGCACAATGGCACTAAATATACAGGAACAACTGATATTGCCAACATCCCGGCAAATAGGTTCAGTGCTAACCTTACCCCCCTCTCATCCCCTAAAGGGCCCATCTCTATACCAGAAGAATGCAAAGTTCCTGTAATCACAGCTGCACAGGTAAAAACCACACTCTCCAAAGCCAAAAACACAGCATCCATGGGACCTGACAACATCCCAGGCTGCGTTCTACACAAACTACAGAACGAACTGGCACTCCACCAATGTATCATGTTCAATTATAGCCTCGTCTCAGGCTTTGTGCCCACTGAATGGCACACAGCAACGGTTATCCCACTCGACAAAAGGGGAGCCACCATGAACCCCGGGAACTACCACACCATTAGCCTGATGAGCCTGGTCTACAAGGCCATGGAATGTATCATCATGGGACTTATATACAAAGACACTGGTAATCTCCAAACTCTGGACCCCACCTAGTTTGGGTTTGTAAAAGGCAGATCATGTCTCCTAAACCTGATAGACTTCTTTGAAGCAGTCACCAAAGCCGTAGACGAGGGTAAGGTGGTTCACACAGCCTATCTAGATCTCACTAAGGCTTTTGACACCATCCTCCATTCTGGAATTATAGGTAAACTCACTAAACTAGATATAATCTCTGTGTCACAAGATGGGTTGCCAACTGGCTCACTGACAGAATACACACTGTGAAAGTAGCAGACTCAAAATCTGACTTCAGAATAGTGACAAATGGAGTACTACAGGGTTCAGTCCTGGGTCCTTTCCTGTTTGGTATCTACTTCTCTGAAGTACAGCCTAACACAGAAGGTCTGTGGCTAACAAAGTTCACAGCTGACTGCAAACTAAGAACCATAATCAAAACTCCTAACGATGTGGATATCCTACAAAAGGGCCTCACTGAGACAGATTCCTGGTGTCAAACCCATGGCCTCAAGTTCAATATCAAAAAGTGCATTGTCATCCCCTTTGGTAAAAACTCTGTACCCATGAACTATCACATAGGCGGTAGTCTACTTAACACAGAAAGTGTGATAAGAGACCTTGAGACACAGGTGGACAGTAGTCTCTCCTTAGATAATCACATCACCACAGTAATCAGGAAATCCTTCTACATGGCACATCTCATCACAAAAGGTTTCTCATCCAGGAAAAAAGAGATCATTGTTCCCTTCATTAAACCCATTATAGAGTACAATGCCCCTTTTGGTATGTACCTTAAAAGACATCTACAACAACTGGAAAGGCTGCAGAAATACCTCATAAAGAGGATTACCAGCCTCAAAGAGATGCCCTATGCAGACCATCTCAAAAAACTCCAGCTTTATTCTGTCGCATATCGCCTACTCAGAGGCGATCTCTGCCTAGCACACAAAGCTATGTCAAACCCAGAGCTGTTGGACATGCTCCACTTAAAGAAATCCCAATCCCTCCAAGCTACACTCTCTAGGGACCTAAATCTTGTCACCACAATAAACAGAACAATCTGGAGGGATAGATCCCTGTCCCAGAGACTTCCCATACTCTGGAACAAACTACCTATCTATATCAAACAAAGCTCCTCATTAGCACTCTTCAAGAAGAGTCTTTAAGATTGGATGGGAAATAGGAAATTCACCCCGGGGATCACTTCTGTGGCTCTGCTCGACAGGGGCACAGGAAAATAATTTTCTTGGGTGGCAAAAGCCAGGGAACCTTTTTGGATAGGCTTACATAGGCCCTAGGGCCAACAGCCTAGTACCTACCTATGAACCTATGACAAATGAACTATCATAAAATAGTAGTAAAATGAGAAAATCTGAAGATTATCAAATTGAAAAACATCAGAAAAACAAAAAAGGCAACAGAAAAATAAATATTGAAATAAACTTAAATTTGAAGCTGTTAAAATGTAGTACTAGTTTCTTAATCATAAAACAGTTGATTCAAAACAGGATATGGAGGAAATGATCACAGACCAAACATCATTATTTACCTTAATTCGCCATAACTCAGTATTACACTGAGGTTTAATATTTCTGTATTTCAGTGAGATCATCTTTTTTTAAGCTACAGACCACAGTTTAAAACTTTGAATACTGGGTCACTATAGACTGGATATACTACCTATCGTTACTATTAAAAGATAGGTGATAGCATTAAAACAACCTTGTTTCAGCTAAAATTTAGATAACTAATTGCATTCTAAAGCAGGAAGAATTTTATTACAATCTTTCATCAAAGGCCAAACCTAAACACATAGAAAATAATTTTTAAAACTTGTTTACTAGCTGTTTGGACCAGCCTACTTTGAGTTGAATCGAAGACCTCAGTTTTACCAGAGCAGATTGACAGTTAAATACATCTTCAAGACAGAAAGATAACAAGTTGCTAAACCCCTATTTTATCATGACTATATCAAGCTCATTCAGTTTCCAGTTTGGGAAATAAATGTTCTTGACATAGTCTTGGATTAAGAGCTCTTAAACAAGTTGTATAGGTCTGATCATTTGTATACTTTAGATTCATCAGCTGATCACAGATATGCCCATAGGTCTCCCTCATTCCAAAGAAAATATTATTGGGATGATTACAGTTTAATGAACTACATATCATGGGTCTGAGATTGGCTAGCTGAGATAAGCTGTGATAATTTGGTGATTTGTTGGTAAATTTTCTATAAGAAACTTTATTCTTTAATAGCTGAATATGTTCCCTATCCTAAAGTTCTTTCCTTATGAGCCATCAAACGAGATAGACCGAACAAAAACACAAAAACTTTACAAAGCAGAAACACTGTTTCAAAATGTATAATGAAGCATCATTACAAAATTATGTGGACTTCCAACAGATAAACTTAAGATATT
>NC_056730.1:649404431-649551931 GCF_019279795.1 Protopterus annectens | reverse complement strand
TACTTCATTTTATAGTGAAAGAGACTGAAGCTTATAATAAAATAATCATGGATACGTCCTTATCACGTTATAAGAAAATAAGTGTGTTAAGCAAGGGGCTACATATTTAGAAGTACCAACTAAGATCCTCAAAAATGTACTTCAGTAAAGTTAACACTAAGAAGTATGAGTTATCATAACCAGTGATCCTGATTCAGTGAAATACCTGTTTGTGTATCTTTTCTGTCTAAAGACTTTGTGCACTGACCTCATATACTACACCATCCCTGTCAATAGCCTGCCCTACTTAACTGTTAAAATACCATAAAGCCATCAATACATTTTAGTCTTTCTGGAAATTCAGTCATGTCTGCCAGCTCTTGCCATATTTCCAGTAAGATATATATTACAGCAGAAGCCAAAATAAGAACAATAAAGCAAATCAAACAACAGCTGATAACTAGAAGTCAATGAGCTGCTCTTCCCATCTGCGAGACATAACTTTGGGATCTGCCAGGAAATGAGTATGTTCACCAACATAGAACATAAACGTATTTTATACTGCAACGCCATTAACAGAACTGAAAATATTGTGGCATTAAATGGTTTGTAACCTGCTGTTCATAACGAGTAGATACATTCCGAAAATAAAATGGAGAAGATGAAAAGTCACTTTATAGATTAAAAATGCTCTCTTGAGCTTCTCTCCAGTAATATGTCAGTAACATTGTATACTGTGGAAAATTAAATTTTTCAGTAACACTGAAATGCAGAAAATGTAACATTAATGAAATAAACAAAGGAGTGGATGAATAAATACGACTGTAAGAACAGCCTATGGGATAAACTTGTCCTTTCTTGCATCATATAAAAACTGATAACTAGATACAGCAAGAGAGTAAATATGTTAAGCAGTGTGACATACTTAATATTATAATGCTGTTGGTTAAGAAAACTATCATTCTTTCCCCAGAGTGGAGGACCTCTCTTTCTAAGCAATGGCTTAAGAGAGTAACAAAAATTTAAACCTAAACTCTGAGTCAAATTAAACTCTCAATGCCACTATGAATATCTGGACAATAAGTAATAATTGTCATCCCCCACAAGAACTCCTAGCTATTATTGCCTTATCTTACTGTTTTTGCCTTATCTTTTTTTAAAAAAAAATCTTGTTTCCTGCCTTTCTAAGCTAGTATAGTCCAGTTTTCAGGCTAGTGCTGAATTCAGGGCTGTGTTACAAGTTTCTGAGTTGCCCATACCTTACTTGGATAGAGGGAAGTTTGTCTGTTCACCTATGAGAGAGGGGAACTTTGAGCAGCCATCTGTCCCTCAAGGAGTGGTTCCAGCCCAGAAGTTAGTAGTTTAAAAACTGTGTTTGCACAGTTTTGTGTGCCGGGCAGCACCAATTAGCTAGGGTTAAATTATTCCCGGCTCCACTAAGTCTCCTCTTCAGTTTTTCACTTGAAACCAGTCTAACTCTCAACCTAAGCACTCAAAAAGCATCCTACAGTCCAGCACTTGCTCAGACCTAATAGTAAGCACTAATATACCCCGACACTTGACTGCCCAGCAGGGCAAGGCTCTTTATCCACCCCTCACCAACCAAGCGACTAAGCAGCTCACCCTACTATTCAAGCATGACCAAAGGGCAACTTCAGGTGTACTCTCCGGTCCAGCTGGTGAATCTGGGTATCCTGAGGCAATGTTACAACTGCCTCATGTACACAGACAGCCCTCTCCTCCTACTACAAAACACTAACATATGCGAGAGATGTAATTATACAGCCAAACTGGAGGCTAAGGTATCTCCACCCAAGACTGGAACAGACAGTCATGAGGAGAAGGTTAACACTTGCACCACACCTTCAGCCTCACATAGACCTACTAAACCAGCACTGGCAAAAAAATACACATAAATACACAAAATCATACTCGGAGGCTCTAAATAAAAACCTGCAAAAGCATCAGAGAGCTCCAAAGCAGACACCCACAAAACCTGCACCTCCTGTCACAAACCAGACAACACATAAAACACAAAATCAATGTGCTGCACAATCACAGCCCTTAAGGCGAAATAACAAACTAACACACTAGTAATAGGTGACTCAATAGTCAGGCACACTGACGCCCCACTCACTAGACTGGACAAGGAGAAGGTTACTGTTAGCTGCCTGTCAGGAGCCAAAATCCGCCACATAACACAAGCACTCAGGTCACTCCAGAACAAGTACAAATATGACTCTGTCATTGTTCATGTTGGTGTGAATGACCTGAGACATACCTCCCTGGACTACATGAAAAAAGACATGGAAGAGCTCTCTGATCATGTAGCCCAGGCGGGTATGACCCTGACCATGAGTAGCATCCTACCCTCACCAAGAATGATACCTCAGTATAAAGAAAAAATGATCAATTTCAACAATTGGCTAAGCTTCTGGTGTCATTCAAAGAGGATCCAGTGTCTGTCAGCCTGGGATGACATGCTCAACAAGCCATGTTGCTTCACAAGAGATGGCATGCACCTGTCACCCCTTGGCTTTCGAATACTGGCCAAGGCTCTTGCTGCCCCCATAGTGCCTTTCTTAGGTAAGGCCCATCTAATTACTAAGGGGTTCACATCTAGAAATAAAGAGGTCATAGTGCCCCTCTACTCGTCACTCATCAGACCCATCATAGAGTACAATGCCCCATTTGGGATGTACCTCACAAGACACTTCCAACAGCTGGAAAGACCACAAAAGCACCTCACCATGAGGATTACTGGCCTCAAACATATGTCCTATGCAGCCCGACTGAAAAAACTCCGGCTGTACTCAGTGGCATATCGCTTACTCAGAGGTGATCTCTGCCTGACTTACAAAGCCATGTCCAACTCAGAATTGATGGACATGCTCCACCTAAAGAAATCCAAGTCACTGCGAGCTACGCGCTCTAGTGAGCTAAACCTCACCATCACAATAAATAGAACATGCTGGAGGGATAGATTCCTGTCACAGAGACTCCCCATGCTTTGGAACAAAATTCCTAACTACATTAGGCAAAACCCCTCACTAACACTCTTCAAGAGAAGCCTTGATGAGTGGATGGGTAACAGAAAATACACCCCTGGGATCACTTCATTGGCTCTGCTTGACAGAGGCTCAGTTAATTAATCAATGGGGCGACAAAAGCCGACACACTCTGGTAGGCTTATAAATGCCCTCGGGCAGATAGCCTAGTACCTACCTATGAACCTATGATATTGAAAGGAAAACTGCAAAAGCTAGACAAAAACATTAGTAACATTATCTTCAGGAATATTGCTGAGGAAAAATTCAGTTTTAGAAAATAATCAATCTTTTAAATTAGAAAACCATTCTTAAGAGAATTTCAGTAGGGTACACACAATAATGGCCACTTTCTTATTACTGACAAGGACAGCCCAATTATTTCCAATTCATTTTTCTGTAGTTGGACTTGTATTATTAAAAGTAATGACAAAATGTGTTCCAGAACTAAATTTTGTCATGTTCTCCTGTTTAGATTATTCACTGGTAACAACAACAGAAGCAGAAAAAGGCATTGGAAAAAAGAAAGACTAATAGCTAAGCAATTCCAACAAGTGTCTATGAAGACAACACACTTCAGAAACCAAAGTATTATTATTATTATTATTATTACTATTATTGTTACTTTTCTTTTTTTAATTATAAGACTTCATCAGATTTAAAAACTACCTAGGAATTCATGAAAGGGCCTGGTGCAAGTTGTATGGCTCTCACCAGAACGTCCCTGCTTCCATGATGCAGTATTCTACGATTCAGAAACATGTTAGATTCAATGAGGAAAGACCTCATTGTCAGCTAATTTGCATGTCATCGAACTGTAGTTAACACTACTATGTGCAAATTGCTGGTGATCTTCACTTTCCTATAGTTAGCATCTGCTCATGTGGGCATTGGTAGACCCCCATCGGTCACTATCCCACACACAGAAAGTACACATTCAAACACACACACACACACACACACACACACACACACACACACACACACACACACACACACACACACACACACACACACACACACACACAAAACACAGTCCTTGTACCAGTCCCTGTCTTGTCTACCTTTTGCCTATCTAGTGTTTCCCCTCCATCCCATTCCCTGTACTGATGTAAGTACTGCTATGCCACAATGGTGTTTTCCCTGGTGGCAACAGTTTCCCCCCACCCCAGTCCCCATACTGATATAAGTAAGTGCCGCAATGACACAATTGTAGCATCCCTGGTGGCTAGTGTTCCCCCAACTCCTGATCTCCTTAATATTTTAAATGCCATTATGGCACTTGAGGTTAGAGTTATCCCTGGTATCTAGTGGCTCCAACAACCCCCGATCCCTGTAGGACTATAGGTGCCATTATTGCAATCTACTTTAATGTTATCCCTGTGTCTAGTGTCTCCCCACTCTCCGATCCCCATAGTTCTTCCATGTTATCATGATGTAGTGGGGCCAGCCGTGTTGATCTACATGACAGAGTGATTTCTTGAATTGTTTATCATGTAAATGCTTACCTGGAGGAGGTTCTAATTAGCATAAGCCTCTCCCACTGGCTGCCTTATTAGCATTGCACATGGCCACAGAGCCAGCTCTATGAGGTACTGCACATCTTCATGCTGCAGCACTGTGTAGCACCATGTTAGGGTTGTCCTGAATCAGAAAAGGATACCCCTATGTGCACATGAAGGTCTACACATCACGGTACCTTTATGAGTCTAAAGTTACATTTAAATAACTACTAGGTCATATAATGGATACTACATTATTGTGAATCGTAAATATTTAAAGGTAAAAATGTTAAAAGCAGTAACAGTAAAAAACATTTTGTTTACATTTTACTTTCCAACAAAGTGATACAAACATTAATTATCTTGACATTGCGATTTACAAGTTTATGTAATATTTATAGAAATCCTATATTTTCTAAGTGCTATTTAAATTACAAATAACTAATTTTATATATATAAATGTAATCTTCCTCTTTCTCATGAAAAATTATTATTAAAGGTCAGCTTGTTAGATTTTCTAGATTAATCTCCATAATAATTCTGGGATAGAAGTGAAAAATTGATCGATATGTTTATTGAGAGAGAAAATATTTTCAGAAAATGATGTAGAAAGTTTACAAACAGGTTAAAACTTGCAGATCACAGAAATTTATGCAGATGCTGAAATCAAAGGAGAATATTTTATGTATGGAAAGGAGCATCCCCAATAATAACTTTAATTATACAACGACCCCCCCATTAATATTCCAAAACTTGCACACTGATTGGTCAGTGTGCACGTTGTAAATCAGAGTTATAGTAATGGAAAAAGGTCCAGTCTCCCGGACTTTTTCCATTAGTATAACTCTTTTTTACAGCAACGGAGAATGCAAGATCTCTGTTGCTGTTTAGACACTGTCTCACAATGTTAAAAGAGTTTAACATAGCGAGACAACTTTAAAAAAAGTAATAGAGATCTTCCTATCTCCGTTGCTTTTTTAAAGCTGTCTCGCTATGTTAACTCATTTAACATGGCAAGACACTTTGTAAAAAGCAACGGAGATCTTGCTTTCTCCGTTGCTTTTTTCAAAACTGTCTCGCTATGTTAAATGGGTTTAACATAGCGAGACAGCTTTAAAAAAGCAACAGAGATTCTCCATTGCTTTTTTAAAGTTGTCTCGCTATGTTAAACTCCTTTAACATAGCAAGACAGTTTGTAAAAAGCAATGTAGATCTTGCTTTCTCCATTGCTTTTGCCCACAGCTCTGATGTACTGCGTAAGCATATGCATACGCAGTACATCACAACTGCCACAGAATACCAGACAGCTGCGGAAGGGCAGCAAGGAGGCATTATACAATGCCATTATTTAAGAAAAATTTTTTTTTTTTCTTAAATAATGTCATTGTATAATAGCAATAACCCACTTCTGGGTATGGGTAATGCTGGATTTACCCACGGTTGTCTTTGTTTGGCCACTCGGGCTTCGCCCTCGTGACCAAACCACACCAACCGTGGGTAAATCCAGCATTACCCACACCCAGGCTTGGGTTATTGCTATATTAAGCAATTGTTTCATTTATGGTAGGGTTAGACACCAGTTAAAGCAGGTAATGACTGGAGGATAGTAATTCATTCATAGCTTTTGTTGCAAAAACTGGGCTTTGGACCAGCTTTTGTGTATAAACATAATAGGAATGGCAACAACAACTAGAAAATACTAAAGTGAATGATAAATTAATATCTAAAACAGGCACATTTAAACGTGGAAGGTGTAGCTATAGTCCTTATATTTATGAAGGAGACATAACTGACATAATCAATGGTTATGGGATTTTAACAGTTAACGGATGTTTTTCCTTTTCTTCCCAAGGTTTGGTTTATATAGCTATGGATTATGCATGCTCCATCTTTTACGTAGAAAAAAATGAAAGAAAATTGAATAAACAATTGCATGAGCATTTATACAATATTTCTAAAATGAACATCAAAAATGATCTCTGCAAATATTGAACAATTTATAGGAAATTCAAGAAAATTGTCTTCTTTCGTGTTGAAAAAATAATAAAATCTATATAGGCCTCATAAAGGATTAAATAATACAAATTATTTCTGATATTTTTAATATTAAACTTAACTTCTCATGTATTAGGGGGTCCTGGGGGACCTGAACAAACATTTTTATACTCTAATGTCTGAGATAGATGGCTAGTGGCTTTTAATGGTTAGGTGAATCCTTAAAATACAGGCTCTTGTGCCATCTTTCAGGAACTCAAAATGCCTATCTAAATTTTTTTTCAGTGTCTGATTTCAGTTGTGCAGTTTTCTCCTTTTCTGATTCTTGATAAGTCTTAACAGCACACTACACTCGCTTCTGTCTTAACTGGGCTTTAGTTTTAGCTTTACCTAGGTATATACCTACCAATCACTGATTCCCTTAACAGCCTAGCCCCCCCCTTTTAACACTAGTGAAGAAATTCCATTTCCCCATATAAACCCCATGACCAGTCTTGACATGTCAAAACCATATTCATAACACTTCTGAAATCCTTCTGGTTAAACAGTGGTAAATACGTGCTAAAAATGTCTATTTCTGATATAGTAGCATTTATTCTCCATGTACCTTCCTTGATTATCTGGTACTACATTCTCCAAAACAAATTTCAGAATTTTGGAATCAACAGAGCAAATCCTATTTTTTTCCAGCTAATGAGAAAGAGTCTGATACTGATATGACCATTCTCCAACAATCTCTGTTTAACCTTGCACATTCAGTTGGGTTTAAATGCAAATGCCATAACATCAGCCTTAAGTCCTTTTGATAGATATGTGCTCTGTTTTGGTGGGGCTGTCCAGGCCATCAGCATTTGATGAAATGCTTCCCATGTAGTAATGTATATAGGCTGTTCCCCTGTTTTCTTTAATCTGCAAATAGCCTTCCTTTACTTCATGTTTAAAGGCAGAATATAATGTGGTTCTTGCTGTAGGTTGTGTCCCCTGACTGAATCACATCAATGACTCTACATAGCAAAGATGCATACAAAACATTAAAACACATTAATAATGAGGTGGCTAATAGTTACTGACGAGTCTCTCTGGATGGCTCTCTAGTTGGGAAGTACCCCCCAAGATAGGGAGGTGTGTAGCCAATGGACCTGTTATGGTTTTCACTTCACATTTTGATCACCTCTTTAACAGGGCTGAGTAAAGCAGTCAGAACTAAAGTATCTGTTCTGCATTCTTTAATATCCCCATGAAACCAAGCCTTTTTTTTCTAGTTTCTCAAGAATAGTTCCAGTGTCTCTGATTTTACATATTTTATCAGATGCCATTAGGCCAGAAGAACATGTCCTTCAATAACTATGTTTGAAATCAGGTAGCGATAGAGCTCAGCTGACAGCTGAAACACCATGTGCACCTTCTTCAGTCATATAGTAGATTCTGGGAGCCCTCACTAATGTGCAGATTCTGGGAGCCCTCACTAGTGTGCAGATTGTGGGGGCCCTCACTAGTGTGCAGATTCTGGGAGCCCTCACTAGTGTGCAGATTCTGGGTGCCCTCACTAGTGTGCAGATTATGGGGGCCCTCACTAGTGTGCAGATTCTGGGGGGGCCTCACTAGTGTGTAGGCTACTGCTCCATAAACCTAGAACAGTCATTACTCTCCATTCTCTCTGGGAATACAAATATCTTAAAGTTTTTCATATGGACACGGTCTTCAGCATCAGTGTGTTTTTCCAGGATAATCATATTCTTGCTTCAGTCTTCACTGTTATTTCTTAAAACAGGGTACTTTCACACTCACTAATTTTGGATGGAGTTAGAGTGGGAGTTCAGCACTTCGTCCATCTCTCAGTTCCTGGCAGCACTAATAAGTTTACCTTCTAAATGTTTTACCTCATGACTATCTTCTGGAATTCCAGCAATATTGTCACAGAGAGCAGGCTTGGAGGTCTCTGGTGATGGTACCACTGTCACTCTCCATGCCTCAGGATTGCTTATTCAACTTGCCATCTGACCTATTGGTGAGTACTACAAAGCAAGATACTAAGGCTGAATGCTTCTTTTTGAGATGTATAGAAGCTTGTGAAATCTAGCAACTACATTTCATTTGAAGCACCCAAAGCATTTTTATTTAATGCTGAAAAGCACTGATGCTAAGTCTTCAAAAAAGAACGACTTGAGGAAGATGCTTTCACTCAGGTGTTATAGAAGACGTCCACTACACCATATAGCTAGTGTTATTATGTTTTGTTAAAAGCTGGCCTGTTATCTTTATGCTCCAGACATGACTTCTACATGATTCTATGTTACATATAGTAGGTAGTATATGAGGTCCACCTTATCAAACTAAAGATGCCTCTTTTCAGACAGGATACATACTGTGGAGCAGCGTTGTTTCATGAAGTAGCAAGTCACCGTAGCTGCTAAGTAGATACTAAAGTTACAGTGACTGCACCCATTATGCCAAAAGTCTAGGGACATTCCACACTGAATACAAATTAATTTACTATAATTATCTCTTGGAGTATTCATTTACAATTTCTTAAAAGTGTAGACACTGTTTAAATCCAGCTAATAGTGACATGGCTGTAAATCTCATAAATAGTACTGTTCTCCCAGATCCTTCCACAAGCTGCTTACCATATAAACACCACAAGTGCAAATGACCTTATCAATATCTTTTATTTGCATCCATCAATTTCATTTAACAATTTTTTTGTCTGTGTCTGTCATCTGTGTCATTTACTATATTTTCTTCCAGTTTCATCTTTTGTCTTTTTATTGACAGTTTGAAGTTATAAATTCAAAATGCATGATAGTTACCATAGTTTTACATGTAATAAAACAATCAAATACATTTAAATAGTTAGATAAATAGATCCTCTGTGCATTCATGCTGGAAAAATATGGAAACAAATCCTATAACATTATTCATCTTTTAATCTTTCAAAACATTTAGACTGATTAAATGTAAACCACTATTTCTCTAAGTATTCTCTTTCAAAGGCTGATTCCACCTTGGAGTATCAAACCTTTTGCTAGTAAATTAGCCATTATAATGAGATTTGCAATTTCTGCATATCACTCTTTAATATTACATCAGATCCATTCACATAAAAAAATCATGTAATTCCCAAGTTTTCAACCACCATTGATAAATCCTGGGACAGGACTACCGACATGCTGCCAAGTACCTGGGAACCCACGTTCATGTCAACAAAGTTAGGCTGTATATTTCCATATCATTTTAGATGGAAAAAAGTATGCCCACATTTTTTTTGTTGGATTGTGTGATTTCTAAGCAAGCATATACAAGATGTATATATTTTCCATCTCTCAGAATATTCAAAAAATAATAAAGAATGTCATATATCCTTTCCCCATTCTGAGATTTTATGAATTGATTAATTGTTTGAATTAAATAATACAATAAAAAGTCTATATATAATACAGTAAAAATTCTATATATTATATATGATATAAAACACTGGAGATATCTGTTTGGCTAACTAGTTTTTTTCTGTAATAACAAAAAAGATGTCTTAAGTAAGAAAAGTCCTATAATTCTAGCTGTAAATTATTATTTCAACCTAACCATGTTTAGGCGGTAACCAGCCTGAAAAGGTAAATAATGTCATGGAAAATTAATTTGGCTTATTACTGACTCATACCTCCCGAGAAAAATTAGTAAAATATGTAAATGAATTTCTTCTGAAATACTAGATTCAAAAAGGTATACTCAAGTGGATGATTATAGTTACCATACTGAATTGACTATCAATAAAGCAAAACCATTTCTATTGGAATTCCATTTTATGTAATTAACATGTGGATAAAAGTTGAAGGTTCTGGGTCCTTAACCCTGTTTCCAAAATTAGCTTTAGTAAAGTAAGAATTTCAATACACCACTGAAAATGGTATCTCCCAGCTGGACATTCTTAGCAAACAAATATTTGTAAATAAGTGATAATTACAATTCTTTTCAGTAGAAGAGTTTGTATTGTGTTCACCACTACCACCTCCAGTTTAATTAATAAAACTGAATGAAGTAGAATACAAATTTTACAATAATATGTTTTCCTAATTCTGTAACCTCATTTACCTTTAATTAATTCTTGCTAGCAATTAGTAACATCTAAATAATTTCTAAGTATAGTTTTTGATATAAAGGTGAAAACAAATGTTGATTTCACACTTCCCTTCTTCTCCATTCTGGATCTGCAGGTCTGTAGGTATATGCACACGTGTGTGTGTGTGTGTGTGTGTGTGTGTGTGTGTGTGTGTGTGTGTGTGTGTGTGTGTGTGTGTGTGTGTGTACACATGCGATCATGACTGTGTGTGTGTGTGTGTGTGTGTGTGTGTACATGCGATCATGACTGTGTGTGTGTGTGTGTGTGTGTGTGTGTGTGTATACACATGCGATCATGACTCTGTGTGTGTGTGTGTGTGTGTGTGTGTGTGTGTGTGTGTGTGTGTGTGTGTGTGTGTGTGTGTGTGTACACATGCAATCATGACTCTGTGTGTGTGTGTGTGTGTGTGTGTGTGTGTGTGTGTGTGTGTGTGTGTGTGTGTGTGTGTACACATGCGAACATGACTGTGTGTGTGTGTGTGTGTGTGTGTGTGTGTACATGCGATCATGACTGTGTGTGTGTGTGTGTGTGTGTGTGTGTGTGTGTGTGTGTGTGTGTATACACATGCGATCATGACTGTGTGTGTGTGTGTGTGTGTGTGTGTGTGTGTGTATACATGCGATCATGACTCTGTGTGTGTGTGTGTGTGTGTGTGTGTGTGTGTGTGTGTGTGTGTGTGTGTGTGTGTGTGTGTGTGTGTATATATACACATATGATCATGACTCTGTGTGTGTGTGTGTGTGTGTGTGTGTATACACGTGATCATGTGTGTGTGTGTCTGTGTGTATACACATGTGATCATGAGTGTGTTTGTGTGTGTGTGTGTGTGTGTGTGTGTGTGTGTGTGTGTGTGTGTGTGTACACATGCGATCATGACTGTGTGTGTGTGTGTGTGTGTGTGTGTGTGTGTGTGTGTGTGTGTGTGTGTGTGTGTGTGTGTCTATGTGTGTACACATGCATGCATTTCGTTATATGTTAATTAACAGAACAGAAAGTCAGGCATAGTTATAATAGTTATAATTACATTGTAAGTATGTTACATTTAAGGCTGAGGCTGAGTATGGCTCATAAATTAACATCTGATATTTAAAACAGAACAAGGGACAAATGGAACTATGCATGTTAATGATAGCATTATGCATGTATAGATATTTTATTTATTTTATAACAAGAACTGCCAAATATATCCATCCCATACCAGGAAAGTCTGCATTTAAAATGCAGTAGTGGGCTTGAATGGAAATAGAAAAGTGTTTTTTATACCCAATTAGTGTCCATTGCGGTTTGTTTCTAACAGTCTAATTAATATGCAGCGAACATGTGCATCAGTACTAGAGGCAACAGAGCAAGTGGTCTGCTTGCAGACATGATGTTAATAGGACGCATTTTAAATAGGCTCAGTCATGCAAAGCGAATACTGAAATGTACTTAGATTAAGCCTTCTGGGATCAATGTATTAGGATGGTGACCTGATGAACTCACCAAGAGACTTAAAATAACCACGTTCATTTAATTCTTCCATTGGTTAGTATACGTTTTTGCCAGCTTTTAAAGTTATAAAATCAAAATTGTATAATATATTGTGAAAATAATTTGATTTATCTTCAGATGGCTATTTGTGAAGAGATTTTATCATTTCTCTCAGCGCATTATAATGAGGGCTGATATCCATCTTCAAGACTGCAGGTGTTAATGTTAAATATAAAACACAAGCCGGGCATAAAATTAGTAGACTACAAGAAAAAATAAATAACATTCTGTAAAGGATAACTAGAAATATCTGGGATGAGTTTCCAAATGACCTTAAAACGTAAAGTGAAAAATGTTTACAAAAGCAAAAGAGCACATGGTGTGCATAACTATTTTACATGATGTGTGAGATTAGGTAATCAGCTAGGACTAACAGAGTCCGTGCTGAAGACAGAGATGATAAAACACTGCACAACTGCAAACAAGGGACAGCAACATAACTGAATGAATCAACTGCTATTTAAAACTGAAAGGAATTGGTATTTGTAAGTAATAGATTATTGCTGAAGGGAAGAATTCTAAGATATCCAGAAGTTTGTGCAGCACATGACCCACAACAGTACGAATACACAAAACAAAGATTATGACAAACAAATTTAGCTGTGTGTTTTGACAAAGAGTAAATATGGCATTAGATCAAAAAAGAGAGAGGAATATGACCTACTTAGACTATAGAGTGACATCTAATGCTCTATCAAATAGAAGTTCAGTAAAGGAATGATGTATGTTGGCTAAACATTAGTTTCCTTAAATGAAAGGGTAGTAGCCATCAGGGTACCTCAGAGGTCATAAACAGAGCTGGTTCCTTTCAGTGAATTTATAATTGACCTTATTATGAATAAAGTCAGACTCTGTCTCTAATAGACAGAGGTCACCTGTAAATGGCTCATCTCCCAGGCCCATGCTTACACTTATCAAGGGTATCAGAACTTGTCAGAGATTTGGGATCCATGGCTAGGCTTAGAAAAGCCCTTGTGGTCGTTAGCCTAGTAAACACCTATGAACCTATGACTCTGTCAATGACAAATCCATACTGCTAGGATAAAAAAAAAAGACCAGAAAATAAGTGAAGAAAATTGAGAATACATGTGACATGATACAGGACACTGCGGATTAAAACCAGTTCAAAATAGTGCATCTGGAAAGTAAAACATTAAAAAGATGGTTACACACCTGGAGGGTAAATAGTAGTAGTAATAGTAGTTGTAGTAGTAGTATGAGTTGTAGTAGTAATAGTAGTAGTAGTTAGAGTAGACCCAGTAGCAGTAATAGCAATAATAGTAGTAATAGCACTAGTAGGAATAGGAGTATTAGCAGAAATAATGCTAGCAGTAGCAGCAGTAGTAGGAGTAGGAGTGTTAGCAGAAATAATGCTAGCAGTAGCAGCAGTAGTAGGAGTAGGAGTATTAGCAGAAATAGTGCTAGCAGTAGCATCAGTAGTAGGAGTAGGAGTATTAGCAGAAATAATGCTAGCAGTAGCAGCAGTAGTAGGAGTAGGAGTAATAGCAGAAATAATGCTAGCAGTAGCAGCAGTAGTAGGAGTAGGAGTATTAGCAGAAATAATGCTAGCAGTAGTAGGAGTAGGAGTATTAGCAGAAATAATGCTAGCAGTAGCAGCAGTAGTAGGAGTGGGAGTATTAGCAGAAATAATGTTAGCAGTAGCAGCAGTAGCAGTAGTAGGAGTAGTAGTAAGAGTAGTAGCATTAGCAGTAGTTGTAGCAGTAGTAGTAGGAAGAGTAGTAGCAGTAGGAGTAGTAATAGGAAGAGTGATAATAGTAGTAGCAGTAGCAGTTGAAGCAAATAAAAGAAGAACAGGGAGCTGGGGAATAATCCATTCTTGCATTACATAAATTAAGCAAGCAAGCAAACAGTGTGAAAAAGTTGCAGATGCAATAGCAGAATAGATAGAAATAACTATAGCCTGGCATCTGTCAGTTAAAGTTGCGTATTTAAGTTATGCGCTTTTAACAAGTTGCTATCTATAGTCCAGGGTTGGATTCCCTCACACTCCATTTGCCATTTACCTCCTATGGGACTCTAAGCAATTTACTTAACCAGGCAATATTGCAAGACAATTGAGAAAACAGACATATTTAGTGGTCTCCTGGATTGCATGCCTAGTATTTAGCATGTAAGTAATCAATGAAAAAAAAAATTTTAGTAGTTGGCAGGGACACATCTACAGCAATATATGTTTTATAGAAAGAATACAAACTGTTCAAAGGATGATAATGACAGCTGTGCATGGTCTGTGTCAGAAGTCATATAAAGAGAGACTGTAACAGCTTAACACATACAGTTCTGAAAAAAAGAAAGTAGGAAGAAACAGCAGAATCATATAAGTGGTTCAAGGAAATCCATAGTCAAGCTGGGTGTCACATTTTCCAAAAGACAAAGTAAATGACAGACAGACAGAGAGATGTACGAGAACGAGAGTTTTTAACCCACGGGCACAGGGTAGACAGCTAAGGAGGTTCTTCCACAAACAGAGTGTTGGATGACTGGAAAAGAATGTTTGAAGAGACATAAGATAAAATCAATGACATAAGTCAAGAATGCATGGGGCAGTTATAAGGCATTCTTACAAGGACTGGGAAATGCAGATAAGCTGCCAGATCAGTAGGGCCCATAACTTTTTCAACAAATAATGAACACATAAAGTGTGCCATATGACCCTTCACCCTTGCCAAAATCTATGCTTCATATGCAACAAGAATTTTAAAGAGTCCAATAAATCCAAAAAGACGGCTCACACCAGTTGCAGCCAAACGTTTTATTCAGAACAGCAGTGAAAGCTTGTAAGCACTTTCATCCCAAGTTTAAAACAATACAGGAACTTCATCAGACAAGCTAAAAAGAGCTAAAACTGCATTGATTTTACCCATGAGAAGCATGGCTAAGCTTAAACATGCCCCCCCTCGAGTTCTTTAGCCTAGTAATCATCTATAACAATATAAAACAATTGTCAATGTGGCTGTTGTAAAAAATCTCCTAATAATATTATCTCAAGCCTACCTACTGCCTACCCTACTCTAAGCCACCCCTATTTTCACTAACCTCCAAAAAAATTTGTCAACCAAACTCGAGCTTACCTACAACAAAATTGCTAGATTTGCCACAAATCTCCCCTGTTGCTCACATCACTGCCTATCCTTACAAAAACTCCACCGGTTAGAACTTTTATAATCAGCCCCTACTGCCTCAGCTCCTTCTGACTCATACTATCCTCAATCAACCTGTCCATCTCTAGCAACTCTCATGTCTCTTACGTCCCCAACCGGGGACTTCATAGCTCTGACCAACACCTCCATCAAATCACAAAACCAAATAAATCTATAGGAAAAATGCTGTACAGCCATCAGTTAGCGCCTCTTGGAACCTACTGCCTCTCCATATCAGAACCATCCAAAACCCCTGCAACTTCAAACTTGCTATAAAGGAACATCTGCTTAACTCCTAGAACTGCCCCTGTAAGAATCCTACTTGAACTTTGCCCAGTCTGCCTTACCCCCCCTCTATCACTATGTCTTTACTGATACCCACTGCTACCTGTATTCTAGGTTTTCCAGCTCTTTTGATTTTTCCCTCCACTATACTCCTATCTTCACTTTTTACCTCCTCCTCCTATCTCTCCCTCCTCATACACTCTATACCCCTCCCCTTTTTCTTTTCACCAGTACCTGGACCTCTCTTTCCTGGCAATCATATCCCTCACTACACTTCCACTTAGGTTATCAAATTACCCATCCTAATGATTATTCTCATGTTGAATCAGTGTTTGTATGGCTCATAACAGCTTATATCTATGTTTAATTTTTCTTTTCAAACATTGTATAAAATTAATCTATTTTTCTGTATGATTGTTTGATTAAATACTTAATTTGATTATATAAAATTTTATTGCTGTAATGGAGCTTTTCTCCTCAGGTCTCTGCTGAAAAAGGGCATCAGCCCAGCCAGACCAACCCGGTTAACAAATGGCAAATAAATAAAACAAATAAATAAAATTCATAACTGACAAAATTACTGTCATGTCTATATGAGTCATATGAGTGCATGCATAATGGGCCATAGATGACATCACTTTGGTACATTTCAGCTGTTGAAAAATAAGGCCTTTAAAAGAATCTCAAGACATTGCAAATTAAAGCTAGCCCCATGGTGTAGAAGGAAAAACCCAGTCTACATGACAGGCAAATACAGCTGGAATAATGGCTTGGGTGCCTGTATCAGCTGGTGGGGTTTGAATGAGAGTAAGTGGACATTGGCAGCTCATTCACCTAGGTGGAATGGAGGTGGTCCTGGCTCATCACATAGGTTACACCTCACAGTAGAACTAGGTGTTCACCCTGTAGTGTTCAAGCCTAGAGAGCTTGTGCCACTGTGTACAAGTCACACAAATGAATGAAGAGAAGCTAGCATGCAGAGGCATGTTTCCCATTGATGGACAGCTGTAATGCAACTCAGAAGTGCTGCCATAGGGAGGGAGGGTGTGCCACCAGGGGAAATGGTAGGCTGTTCCATAAAAGGGCTAACTGGTCCACACACTACCATCTGGCTCTTTCCACATAGTAGATGAGTTAATGAGGGATTCCTGGGTAGGTTTGAATGACCCATAGTGCACTTATCTCAGCTTGGGATTTTTGGCTCCTGCTGTCACAGAACAATAGAGCAATGGATGCACACAGAGGAGCCACTGGCCTCAGTCCTGTGGGGGTGAAAAGGATTAAAAAAACACTACTACCTACCTGCAATAATATTTGCCAATTCATAGCCCTTGCCCCAAAAAGAGACCACTATACCACAATTTCTAAAGACAAATAGCTTTGATTGTTCTTCAGAACCAAATTACTAAAAGCAGGTCTAGTCTTTAATCAACTTTAACTCATTTCCCATCAACACCCAACGACTCAAGAGCTTGCCTAACAACCACAACTAATTTTCATCCCCAAACTTCAGACTTTTACATACTTGCTCCAAAATTCTGGACTTCCATCCCAACACATATGAAACCCATTCCCACCTTTGTTTAAGCTTCATTCTGAACGTAAACCCACTCTTCTTAAACAATCCCATCAAAATGCTTCTATAACAGATGTGTCAAAACCACTCCCCTTCCAAATACTCCTGATTAATGCACTCGTTCTCTGCTCGTGATCATTTCCTTCACTCACATCTACGGCCTCTTATTTTCTTTTACTCCCCTCTAGCTCATCTTGTCTCTTTATTCATCCTTCTCCTTCCTACATGTTTTCACATTCTCCTCAATCAACCATCAGTTCTACCCATTCTGCAATCCTCTTCTTCCACTTTGTGTGCCTGTTTGTATATATTGTAAATAGCTGTAGTTGGTTCAAAGCACCTGTTCGGTGCAATTATTATAACAATGCTTGCCATATTCATATATAACTGGTCATACTGTTTGTTATTCATTTTTGTCTGCAACATTGCATTTCTAAGTTGAACTTGAAAATGACCCAGGAGGATTAGTGTTCTAACCCAGTCAACCTGAAATAAAATTGTTATTCTAAAACATAAATGTTAAGAGCTCTATAATAACTGAAATTAAACTGTTAGAAAAATCTGTAAAATAACATCCACCTAACTGTCTCAATGCCCTCAAAATGTAGAATTCCATACCTGGTGACATTTAATGTCTTATTATTAACTATAATAGATATAGTGTCTGCAATTTAACATTTTTTGTATATTTGGATGGTGTAGATGCCCCGTCTATTTGTGGGAAAACAAAAATAAGGTCTTAAGGAACAATAATTTTAGAACACATAAGAGATGTTAGCAGTCATAGTACAAATAATGCTTTGACAAGGGAAGTACAGTGAGGCAGATCATATGTGCAATTACAATTTATCCATGTTTGATAATTTAACAAGGACTGACTTTGGTAGGATGATGCAGATAGATTACATATCTACCAACATTATGGCAATATGTACTTGAAGCAAACAAGCACGGGGTACATCTTCAAACATGGTGTCAATCAGATTGATTAGCAAACCATCTCTATGTCATAACAGAATCGTAACATTACATAATAAAGTAATCTGTTATTGGAATATGTTAATATAAGACTCATCAATTATCCATTATAAAGGAATTAATTGTAAGTATAGAGACTGGATATCTGCACTTAAGAATGTTATATATTGTTACCCATTTTAAACAATTATTTGTCTAATTGTGTTTTTATTCCAAAAGTGCTTCCCTACAGGATTTTATTATTTTAATAAATAGTTTAGTTCATAATAATTTGTTCTTTATTTGTGTATTCATTTATTTGGTGAATGTGCAACCTGTGAGTTCATTAGCCTTTCTTGAATATTATTCCTTTGGGGAAAATAAAATGCCCATTATTGTAAACTAGAGTACAGTTTTCCTGGAATTCTTACAGACAGATAAGAAACCAGTATAAAGTGTATTGTTACAGCCTGTAAACAAAACTATTACTGTCCTAAACAAGATAGAGTAAGACTCCAAAGAACTTCTAGAAAGGGTTTGCACACTACAACACTGAGGCAAATCATCCTTAATTTGAATCAGCAGTGTGAAGTGTTCACATGTTACCTAATGCTATCTTCCTGCAATCACTGGCTATAACACAACACCCCTTTTACCTCAAAAGAGCCCAAGCAGAGTTGGATTCCAAGATGGTGGATGGCTGGTAAACACTCTATCCCTACAGCTCCTCAAATATCAATCTGAATCTTCGTAATCAAGTCTCGCCAATCACCAATCTCTGCCCAGTGCGGACTAGAATAACTTCAATTAAGCATCTGGATTAAAGATTTGGGAAAAATTTTCTGGTATATATCCCACAAACTTTATTTTGAATCCTGAGTACTGCTGCAACAGACCGCATGGTAGCCTGAGGCCTTGTATTAACTGCAACACAGTCAGTTTTCAACAAAGTACTGCTTTAAAAATCCACCTTAATATGCCCAACGACCAAGATCAAATGGACTCACAAACAACTAAACCCAAAATATCACAACTTCTTTCACCTGAAAAAGATACCTTATCCAAAAGGCAGTGTACTCAAAAACAGGAAACTGTGACATCTAATTCTAAAGCAAAGCCTGAGGGAGCCTATTCCAAAGATGATCTGAAATCAGCTTTAATGCCCATGCAGTCTGCCATCCAAAACTTTTCAGATCGAATGACAAAATTTGGAACTACATTGGAACAAATTGTTTCTCGCCTAGAACATGCTGAAACCAAATCTGCAGCAAATGAAATGAAAATAGAAGTTCAAAAACAAGTAATAAATAATAAATCTGTCCTAGAAGAAATGCAGCAAAAAATTACAGACTTGGAGGCACGCAGCAGAAGAAACAACATCCTTATATGAGGAATTCCAGAAAAATACGAACAACCACAACTTCATGATACCTTAAAAATGATCTTTACCACATTGTTGGAAAATCACCTTACTTCCAAGGATATTGTGATAGAAAGAGCTCTCAGAGCTCTCCGAAGATCACAAAACCCTAATAATTGATGGCAGGTCTATGAAAAAAACCTGAACTACCAACATGTTCAAGCAATCCTTCAAGCAACAAAACAAAAAGGTACTCTTTTATGGCAGGGTTACAACATATCATTTGCACAGCATCTACCAATGCCTGTTAAACAAGAAAGACAACAGCTGGCTCCTTATTGTGCTTTTCTCATCTCAAAAAAAATAAAATTCCAAATGAAGTATCCAAGCATGCTCTCATTCACAAATAAAGAGCAGAAATACTTAATAAAAAAAATAAGTCAGAAGCGAAAACTGTCTTTATCAAGGCATTTGGAGAACTTCCCAAGTTCTAAAAATTGTTTTTCCCTAATAACAGCCTTAAAACAAGAAAAAGTTTACCTGTATGCTGTGTTGTTGTTGTAGTATCTTTCAGCTTTTCCCGGTAAGGTATTGCCACAGCAGACCTCCGGTCCACTAATGATTGGCAGTAGATTTTTACGTACTGAGTTGCCAGCCCTGATGCACAACCGTCAATGAAGGTATGCCCATTCACGCATGTCTCCACACAGAAGACGCTTTAGCTGAGAATCGAACAGGACAACGTCTTCTGTGTATGTCAGTTAAATATGAAAAACAAGCTCAAAAATGCCTCTAACAAATCACCACAGAGTTTGCTGCATTCCTACATCATAAATCCGTTTTTTTTTCTTCAAAATCAAACAGTAATGGATCCAAAGAACAGGCCAAGCGCTCCAGTGCAGCATTCTAAGCAAAGGATGGTCAAAGCATATATTGTCCCGCCGGAAAATGCATTCTACATTTGTTGTTCCTCTTTCCTACTTCCTGCTACTAGAGGGACACATTAAGCAGTGGCAGTACTCTGTTTACTTGCTCCTAGCAAAGCCTGACTTGGAGCTGGGTAAATTCCCTGCAGTTAACTTGTGTTTTGGGATTAAAAATACAAAGAAATAAAGCATTACATCAAGAACTCGCATCGGGTTCATGGTTTAGGCAAAGGAATTGAAGGACTGCTGTGCAAGAACAGAAAATGCAAGGTTTGGAGGGCAGGACTGACATGACTTAATGGCAAGCAATAGCTGCTCTAACTTGCACAGTTACTATTGTACTAGATGTTACAGTTGTTAATGTAGTTTAGTATGTTAACGATCTAACTTCCAAAATATAAATGCTAGCATTGCAAAACACAGCTTAGGTAACCTGATCTTTAAAACTATATTGCTATATTTATTTCTATATATAGACCGTAGTGATTGAAATAAGTAGTAACTGTAAATAAAAAAAAAACTGCAATAAGATGTCCAGGACAGGGGTATTGTTGTAGTTGAAAGATAAGGAAAATGCTATTAAGAAGCTATACATGTAGAAATCTAACTGGTTTGCAATACAAATACATATAGCCAATAGGGTAAGAAAAAGTAAGTCCTAAGTAAGAGAATATTACACCAAACATATGAAGTTATAGCTGCTTTAGTTTACAAAGTATTTCTAAATATCTGCTCATAATGGGGCATAGTAGGGTTATGTTTTGAGTGTGTGGGGTTTCACATCTTGTGCTCAGTGTTATTTGTATATAGTGGGTTGATATGTTCATTTGTATTGCATCGACTTACTAGTTATTCCAGTCTGACTTATATTGCAATAGTTTGGTTTATTCATGTCTTATCACATATCTAGCTATTTCCTCTCTTAGACTGGGTAGCTATGTGGTTAGGCACAGGGGTAGTTCTAAGAGTTTTAAGTGCTACAAAACAACCAAGTATGCTACATTTCTGTTTAAACCTTTCTGGTTACATGATGAGGGAAGGACTTTCAAAGCATTTTTTAACAATGCTGACTACTATTCTCATGATTGAATGCTGTGGGTGATAGATTCATAGAACATGAAGGGCTTGCAGGATATTAAGAAAAATAAATTACTCCTACACCTAATAAACCAATTGCAAGCAAATATATTTCTCCAAGAGATGCACCTGTTAAATGAGGATTGGAACAAGGATAGAGATAGACCCTGGCTAACCTCAATTATTGCTTCTGGCAGTAAATCTAATTCAAAAAGAGAAACTATTTTGATTAAGAAATCATTTAAAGAGGGAATTATTGAATGTGGTATGAGCAATATTGAAAGATGGTGTTATTTTAGTTGTCTCAATCCTTTATCCTGCAAGTCTACACTGTTTCTCAATATTTATAGGCCTTGTTCAAACCAACAGGATTTCATAATTCAATGATATAACCTTCAGTCAAAATTTCCTAATCATGACTATTAGTGGGGGGAGATTGGAGCATGGTTATCGATCCCTTAAATCAAAGATCCAACACGAACAATTGTTTGTGTCTTTCGGCTTCTCCCGGATAGGGGTCGCCACAGTGGAACTCCGGTCCGCTAATGATTGGTAGTGGATTTTTATGTACCAGGTTACCAGCCCTGATGCACAACCTTCAATGAAGGCATGCCCCATTTACGTATGCCTCCACACAGAAGACGCTCTAGCTGAGAATCGAATGGGACAACGTCTTGCTATGAGGCGAAAATGCTACCGCAGCACCAAGATACAACACGAACAATAAATATAATAAACAAGAGATACTTGCCTTAGAGGACTGTGTATTAGAATTCTCCCTATCTGATCCTGCTCTCTTGAACAACCAGCTCAACCAAGGGGATAAGTTCACGTTCTACTCTCCATGCCATAAGTCATGGTCCAGGATTGACTTTTTTCTGATATCAAAATCTCTTCTAAATGAAAAAAACAATATACTCAACCACTCCAAGATTCTAATCAGACCACTCCAAAATAACACTAAAACGTATCCTCTTAAAAAAACACCCTAAATCAAAAAACCTTACAGACATGGTCCCTAAACCCTAATCTTCTTGACAAAGAAGAAGTAGTAAAATAAATTAATAATTTACTGGATGAGCTCAGTGCCAATCTTTTAACCTCAAGTATGCCACTAGACATTCTGTGGGCAGCCACCAAAACTAAAGTTAGGGCCTCCTAATTCAAAAAGCCTCCTACTTTAAAAACCTTGTAAGAGAGAAAGAATCCAAAAATTAAGCAGAAAATCCAAGTCATTGAAAAAAATCACTCTAAGAAAACTTTAGTCCTTATTTAGAAGCCCATCTAATTAATCACCAGAAAGAACTATACTCAATCCATGTACAAAATCTCTCATTCTGAGAAATGAAACTCCTTGCTAACTACTCTGAATGGACTCAACAACCCTCCAAACTATTAGCTATACTCATAAACATCCATCAAGACCCCCTTAGGATTCTACAAATTAAATATAATAATGAACTACACACAAATAACCAAGATATTCTGACTATTTTCAAAAAAATATACAATAATCTATATAGTCCGCAGGATACAATACACCCAGAGTCCTACAATGACTTTTTTTGCAGTATCTCATTTCAACAAATTGAAAAACATTAAATTGAACTCCTGGAAGCCCCTTTAAGAATAGAAGAAATTGTGGAGGCAATTAAAAGTCTAAAAACCAACAAAGCCCCAGGTCCCGATGGCTTCACTTCTAATTTTTATAAAAAATTTGCTTCTAAAATATCTCATATCCTTCTTAAAATCTTCAAATATATTAGTAAATTTGGATTTAGGGATCTATATCTAAACAATTCTAAAACTAGCTTTATTCACAAACGAAATATGGACAAATCTAACCCATCTAACTACAGACCAATTTCACTTATTAACATAGACATTAAAATCATGACTACGGTTCTAGTGAATAGACTTAAAAAAGTTCTCCACACAATAATTTCTGCACAGCAATCAGGCTTCATGAAGGGTAGACAAACATGGGACAATGTACTCACTTTAGATGTTGCCATCTAACTTTCTGCAAACCATAAACTTCCCTACTACCTTATGGCACTCGATGCCACAAATGCTTTTGATAGAGTCAATCATGAATTCTTGTTGCTGACTCTAAAACAATTTAACTTTCCAACTAATTTCATAAATACAATCAAAATCTTATATAATTCCTCTTTTACCACTCTGAATATTAATAAACTATGTTCTTCTAAAATAAAATTAAATAATGGAACAAGACAGGGCTGTCCCCATCACCCTGCCTCTTTAACATATATATCGAAACCCTATTTATATACTTAACACAAAAAACATTTCACCACATTCCCAGTATTTTGGGGACAAATCTGGTATTTTCAGACTTCGCTGATGACCTCATCATATATTTCCAGTTACCTAATACTGACTTAAAAAATTCAAAGCACTATCGAAACCTTCTCAAAAACTTCCAGTTAGGAAATTAACCCTTCATAATCTCTTATTTTTCCAATTAACCCAAGCAATCATAAAGAGCTTCTCTTTCCTATAACCAAAATTAAGTTAAAATATACCTTTAAGTACCTAGGGATAATATTTGGCCATAATCATAATAACTCCCTACAAAATAATCTTGCCAAATCATGGACAAACATCGAAAATGATATAGACAGATGGAAGAACATGAAACTCCCCTTTTTATCTAAAATATCAATTATAAAAATGAACATCCTACCCAGGTTACTATACCAATTTAATGCAACAAACAGCAACATCCATTTAATCTTCTTCAAAAAGATAAACACAACTTTAACTAAATTCATTTGGTTCCCTAAGACCCCACAGATCTCCCTACCAAAATTAATGCTTCCCTAAACAAAGGGGGACTGGGAATATCAGAGTTTAGATTATACTACAACATAAAAAAACAAAGGGGGACTGGGAATACTAGATTTTAGATTATAACACAAAATAATTCGTGCCAACAGAATCATGTTAATTGCAGACCATAATCCAATTAACTCTACTCATTCATCCAATGGGTTGGTCTTTGGCATGCACATGTAAAGCTGTGTAATATAAATCCCAAATCACTACCCTTCATAAATAAATCTGTATTAAAAGACATGAAACTACATAATCTTATCAAATATAAAATACATTTATTCCAGAAGCTCTTCTCCTCACTAGGTCTAACAAGCACACTTATTCTCTTACAACCCATTCATTTAAATCCAAATCTAAAACTGGGTAATAAAATGATAAATCTTGACCAATTACCCCAAATTAAAAACTTAAATGTCTGGGATTTCTATGCAATTAAGGATAACTCTCTAAAGGACATCAAAATAAAATTTGAACTCAATAACAAATATACAATAATTTTGAGACAAATCAAAGAAGTAGTATCAACTTTGGGTAATTTCCCTAATGAGGTTCAGGAAGAAATAAATATTACCCTATCCCTCCTGAAATGTCTAAAAATTAAAAAAAGAAAATGTTATCAATTACATACAACTTTACCTCAACCATTAAATATCAATCTTCTATTACGTCTGTACAGTACTGGAGAAACAAAAACTCCAAACTAACAGATGTTCACTTCTCTCAAGCAATTAATAATACAATCAGGTTTTCTCCCTTCAAGAAATTATTATATACCCATTTAATGGTAAATAATAATGCATATTATACGCCGGAGTGTCTTAACAGCTTATTTCCAAACACTTCACCTCTCTGCACCTTCTGCCCCACAGTGACAGACAACCTCCTGCATATTCTGTGGTACTGTAAATATGCACAAAGCTTATGGAACTCAGTTAGAATTAAACTTGAAAAAATAGGTTATGTGAATCTACCCTTTCATGGGAATTTGTTATATTGCATGTGGGTCACAAGGGCCTACCCCCTAATGAAGTGAGAGTCCAGATTGCTCTCTTTATGCTAATTAAGCTTTATATTACACAGAACTGGTTGGACTGATCTAAAACAAACTGGGAAAATTTTACAAAGATGGCATCCAAGTATATTTTAGCCCATAAACTAACTACAGATATTAGCAAACACATGAAATACCTTAACTTCTGGAGTACAACCTTGGACTGTATTCTGAAGTAAAATAAAATGGCTTTACACTGTCTCTACTATACTAATACTAATGGCAGTCCTTCCCTCCAAAGTTTTTAACTCATTAAATCCTGTTATGGATACTTCAAAGTGTTAATTTAAATTAATAATAATAGTGGAAGAATGTAGCACTATATGTAAATAGTTGTATATGTGATGTGATGTGCATCTTATCTTCTTCATTAACTACTGATTTTTTAAATTTTGTGCCAATAACGATAGTTTGAATTAATAGAGTTGAGAATGCCATGTATCTTTTAATAGTATAGTCTTTTTTGTCATATTAAGAAAGTAAGCTTTAATTGTTTTGGTTAGTTATGTGAATGTTCATTGGCTTTATCTGTCTCTGTATGCTGACCAATTTCAGTAAAATAAGTTTCGTAAATTCTATACCAAAATAATGAAACAAAAATAAAATAAAGTTATGAAAAAAAAAGCCCAAGCAGAACTGATTAACTACTTACCAAGATTGTTAAAGATGGTTTCCTTCTCATTAGATGTACTACTTCTAGTTTTAATAACTAGAAGTATCTCAGAAAGGGTAGTCTCTACATTGTGGAAGGAGACTTATCCCTCCTCATAAATTTAACATTTCTGGTGAAGTTTCTAACATTAGAACTATCTCCATAATAATCATTTATTAAAAATCCTAGAAAGAATGTATCATTTTCAGAATGACAGATTTCCTTTGCACACACATCATCTCTCCTTCACAACTTTTTTTTGGAACATCTATGTGTGGCATCAGTATAGTCCTATTCTCACTTTTGAGCTTATAAAGGACTGCTTTAATAATTTACAGGTTGGTGCAGCAATTTTAATCATATTTTAATACATATCACACTCATCAACAGGCTTAGTACCACAGATCTTAATTCATGTTTATCAAACATCACCCAGAATTTGAAATCTCTTCAAAAAGTACATTGTAGAAGAATATAAATGTACTTACTTTGACACTCCAGGTTAGCTATAATATAACAAACATCACAGCTTGCAATGTACCATATTTGATTATTTTATAAACCCATTATTTCAATAAATCTTACAAAGTTACCTATGCTAATATATTCAAAATACCAACACAGCATACTAAACTCTACCAACTCCTAATCCTCACACTGAAAGTTGCTTTCCTATCAAACCTTGCAATCCCTTTTCTTACTTTTTGTCATACACTGACTATGCAGTTCTGACTGAGTGTCTTGATGTCCACCATTTTACTACAAACATTCCACTTTGAACCTATTTACTCTATCCTTTTTGCACTATCTCTCCATACTTACTCCTTCATATCTGTTCCTTACCTCTTACATGCTGATAGAAATTCTCCAAACTGATTTCACCATTTCTCTCAGTACTATAAATGTCTTTCAATGCTTAAACACACAAATTGGTAATAAGAAACTTTAATATTGCATTCCTGTTCATCTATATTGAACTGTGGAGACTATAATACTGTACAATTGCAGAAGGTAGGCCATAATGAATGGAATACACACCACTGTTAGGTTAGAGCTCAGTGTATTTCTAAGGTTCCAAACTTTATAGGTGTGTTGTGTAGACAATTACAGCCTTGTATTTATTAGATGTTTAGCAATATAAGTTGCAATTACAGTATGCTGACACTCTAACAATGGTAATGTCTTGTACATAGTAGATATGCTATATAAACAACTACATTTTGAGTAAAATTCCAGTCTGTCATATAACTTTGATAGACTGTACATCCATTATTGTTAATTTTTATTGGAATTATGTGTAAGCATGGCCCTCATCATGCCTAAAAGGGTCACTTGACTAATGTACTTACCAGGTTAACAAATGTAAATAAAATAATAATAATAATAACAATAATAATAATAAAATATTCCTTTAGTCTCTTGGTTTTAGTTAATTCACGTATCCAATGTTCTTTCATTTTGTTTCATATACTACTTTACTGATGAAGTATTGCTTACATTTACTATCTCACCCATACCATCTGAAGTCATATAATTCAATTTGATGAAAGCTAGAAACTGCTCACAATCTGTCCTCCTCTATGTGATTATAATTCCTCCCAAATTACAATTTAACTTGGAGATGGTCTGGTTCTAGATCATTCACTTATCCAGTTCTTAATGCCAAATGTTTTCATTTGCATTTTACTATTAACATTATTATTTGTACATGCTGTTAGTTCTTTTTTATGCATTTGTTTATTTGCCTTTTGTATTTGTTTTGTTTATTCTATGTATTTTATTTTGCATATATTACCATTGCTTCATTAAAAGCAAGTAAATAAACTTGAAGATGAAGATGTATATTCAATGAATGTAGTAATTAATTGACAGGCAAATGCTTTAAAGTAAAATAAACATTAGAGTGGTTTAACCCTACCACCTCCGCAAAGGTGTTATCCAAGACACCCTAGATACTCCTTCCAGAGCAGAGCAAAGATTCCAAGCAGAATCTATTTAATATAAACGTTGGTTGCAAGTCTTAGGGCTAAATTGAAATGCATTTCAGGCCAAACGTCTCATCATTTATAGTCATCAAAATGCGTTGCCCCTTTAGTTTATCATTCCTTATTCAAGAAGATTAATTCTGTGAGATAGACTGGAGTTATTAATGATGTTTTCTGAACCATGGATGAATATACAATTATGGCAATTAAAAATACAGACAGAATACCAGGTATCTGCACATAATCAAACTATTCCTTACTCCAACCACAAGAGTTAAAATGCTTCTACATCAGTCCACTCTAAACTGTTTCTTGACACTATCCTCTTTGCTAACCTAGCAAACCATTAACAAAACAAATTAAAATCAGTTTACACCAAATTGCCAACATTTTGTTCATTTGTATAAATTCAAAGAACATCCAAACACCAAAAATTTAAAAAAACCTCACACGTAGCAGCAGCTAATACATAATTACAATGAAAAAAATGACAAAAACAAGCCAGTTTTACCATGCAGTTTTCTCACTGTATTCCAAACAATACAATTAGCATTAAATAATGCAACTTCATGACATGAATATGAATTCCCCAAGAAAAAGTTTAAATATGTACTAGAGTGTTAATAACAAATTTTGCCTTCCAGTTTTGTGGTGAATTATCCACTAATCTCACTACAGAGACTTCTAACATCTAGGCTGTTAATAGATGCCATATTGATGACATCTGTTTGTGGGGGCTGTAAATAGTTAAAAAAGTTCTTTTATTACCAAACAAAAATAGAAGAACATATAAAAGTGATACAGTACTGGCTTAAGATGCTATAAAGCTAGTCATGTTTCACTTTTTTCAATAAGTATATGGATATCCTTTCATTCCATGGGGCAAACAATACTCTTTGATGAATAACACATTTTCTTTATGATCAAAGATGCAGATCCACCCAATTTCATTGGCCTCCTTAAGTGGTATCATATCTAGAACTACAACTGTAAAAAATGCATTTGTATGCATTCTCGTATGTTTAAGTAGAATGCTGCTGGGTTGGTAACATGTCAAATCACACCAATGTTCTGCAATCCTTTGCATAAAAAGGCAACTATATATGGATCCTTTTATGTAGAGAAGACTTCCAGCCATTTTAAGCAAAGGATATTAGAACATTTGTGTGATTTTATACATATATATATATATATATATATATATATATACATATACACATAAATATATATATATATATATATATATATATATATATATATATATATATATATATATATATATATATATATATATATATATATATATATATATATATATATATATATATGGGTCTACTTCAAAATACTGAATTACTATAACATTGAACCACAAGACACTGACACCATAACATTCAAAGTTCAAAACACTGAAAAGTTAGAACATCGAAATGACATAACAATGAAAATTTAATAACTGAGTCTTATATCATTGAAAGTGTTACATGATTATGGTTCAAAGTGTTAATTTTGTGGTATCACTTTAAGAAGTCGTATGCAGTAAACAAATATAGCAGATGGTATGTTTTGCAGTTTAAGAGAAATTGTCAGGTTGTATAGTAAAAGTTTATCAGATAATTGTTAAGCATTGTTGCATCTGAGTGATGAATTTATTAGTTTGAAAGAAGTCATGTTACTGTTGTAGAAAGTGATGGGATACGTGAGTAGGGGAGTAAGTTTTTCTTTTGGCAGTATGTACAGTATGTGTTGTCAGGAAAATAGAGGTACATTTTGGAGAAATTATTTGTATGTTTTGTAGGCGGACTGCAACACAGTGGGGAATAGGAAATTTATTTTGTCTCCACTGTAGTGTGACCTTGGAGTTGGTATATTTCATTTGCAGGGTATGTGGGGGGCTGTGGGTAGTGCAGGGGGGCCCCTGTGGAAATGTTGAAATAAGTGCATTTGTCGGTTTAGTTATGTTTGAGGTGGAGGAGGTATTACTAATGTGTGATTTGTAACATTCGATGTTACTGGATGCGATGATTTAAATTTGCAGTGTTATGTGGTTTCATTGTTCTAAGTTTTCAGTGTTATGTGTTTTCAGTGTTATGGTCTCAGTGTTTTGTGGTTCAACGTTATAGTAATTCAGTGTTTTGAAGTAGACCCATATATACATACATACACACACACACACACACACACACACACACACACACACACACACATATATATATATATATATATATATATATATATATATATATATATATATGGGTCTACTTCATATGATCGACAGTTCATATGGTCGAAACTCATATGGTCGTTTGCATGACTGGACCATCCATGTATCAGACATGACCCAGACAGCCAAAAATAGAAACCAGGTGCTTTCAATTAATACCACTGGGCATTCTGCAAACCCAGTAAGTGAGGCTCCACTGCACTAACACCATCAAGTTAACAAGGTATACTAATATAGGGGATGTCATGCAAATAATCCTGTGGCAATAGGTGGTAAGTCTAGGTCTGGAGTGCAAATGGTTCTGGGTTATAGTACACAGTGAGCAAACTTTCCTTTTACTGTACTGACATTGCAGATTATACAAATGAAGTGCAACATAGACAAGTGTTTTCTCAACCTTCTTGTGGCAAGAGCTGTAAGTTTAGGACTACTATAAGCATGGTCCTGGGTTCGAAAACAGCATATTCCATACCATTTTAATGTTGTTCTACATCAGTCACGTCATATTTCGTCTCACTCATAACACCTGACATAGTGTAGCTGATATTAATATTTACATGTATGAGGGCTGAGACACTACTATTGTGTCAGTTATTTACCTATTTATTTATATGGGTATTGTGCATATATTATCAAAAGTATGACTGTGGGTATAATGTGTACTATGTTCATGCAAATATATTTCTGCAATCCCATTTGAATAACAAAGTTACACAAGTGGCTGTATATCAAATAACCTTGGAAATGAATTGTTTTTTATTTTTTATTGCCCACTGTTGCACATCACTTGCCAATGCACAAACAGATGCATCCTGGCTTACCATGCGCAACTTTTCAAATGTAGCAAAAACAGTAGTGTGCACTCTCAGTAAGTGCAATATATGCAACTGGTGGGAAAACTTGATATTTACGTGGAATTGGTGCAAAATGTTCATTATACATTGAGCTTGATCTTTAAGAAACACAGCTGAGGATGGAGAGGGTGTTGTGGTGTTCAAGAGTCCAAAAACTTTGTTGTGCTCCTAGGTAAAGAGGATGACCCACACCTTTTGCAGAGGGACTATTCAGGTTCCCAGTATAAGTATGAAGCCTAGACTAGTTTGGCTAGGGCTATGACCAGAACGACAAGTATCACATGCACTGGTGAGCAGTGTTGTCATCATTATGATGATCTTCGTAGAAGGAAGAGGGAAACCTTTGATCAGTGGATCAAGGAATGTAGAGCAGGGAACACTCCACAGATGTGTAAGTATAAAATGCAGTGAGCAATTGTAAAAATTATAGCTGAATGCAGTCAAGACTGGTATTCATATTGGCATTCTGTTTTTTTTCTTTTTTCCATAGCTGCTGAAGATTGAGCCTCAAATATGAGGTCGCATGGTGAGCACCTGGCAATGTTGAGAGAAACATGTGGTATATATGCATATAAAAAGTATGGTTATTGTAGCTTTAACAGTTAAAGACAGATTACTTGTTCTTTCAGACAGTTGCATATAATTCAGTATGCATATCTCAACTGTAAAATAAAGCATGCATGCCTTACTCTGTAGCACAAAGCAACCATTTCACATTCTCAAAGAACAGTAAGCATGCATGTATAAAGTGTAAAAGGAAAGTATGCATGCATTCATTTGTAATCCAAAAGTAAAGCACAGTATTACAGTACTCAGTGGTTGAGGGTTCAAAGACCACATTTCCCAAATATACAACAGTGCTTATAATAGTGTTATGTTTTCATCATTATATACACATAGGATCATAGGATTATATGAAGTTACTAGGCTATTGGCCCTGAGGCTTTTACAAGCCTATGTTACAACAAGTCAGCACCCTATGCCACTGTCCATCAGGGACATAAGTGGAATCCCAGGGGTGTATTATCTGTTCCCCATCCAGTTATCCAGGTTGCACTTAAAAAGGTTTAATAAGGTACTCTACTTTATGTGGAGTGGGAGTCTATTCCACAAAAGGGGGAATTTCTAGGAGACAAATATGTCCTGCCAACAAGTCCTATTGATGTCACAGACCAGGTTGAGGTCTTGCATGTAGGTTACTCGAGTGGAGCTTCACTTGTGGATATGCAGCAGTCCCATCGTCTGAGATTGCTTTGTATGCCAGGCAGAGTTAACCTCTGAGGAGTCTGTAGGAGACTGAATAGAGGGACAGGATTTTTAGCCTATCTGTGTAGGGCAGATGTTTGAGGCTCTGGATTCTCCAGGTGAGGAATCTCTGTGGTCTCTCCAGCTGCTGCATGTGGTTTGTGAGGTACATCCTGAAAGGGGCATTGTATTCAATAATTGGTCTTATAAGGGAAGAATACAGGGATGTTATGACCAACTTGTCCATGCATGAGATACCCTTACTAATGAGGTGGGCCATGTAGAAAGCTTTCTGTGCAACAGAGGCAATATAGTGGTCAAAAGTCAGTTTACTATCAACCTGGGTTCCCAAGTCCCTCACGACTGATTGCATGCTTAGTGCCTTATTATCAATGTGATAATTTGTGAGGACATCAATGTCCTTGTTAATGAGGTCCATGATAATCTAATCCATGGCCTTGAAGATCAGGCTATTTAGGCTGATGGGTCTATAATTTCCTGGTTTGGTGGATGCTCCACCGTTGTGCAAAGGGATGACAGTAGCTGTCCTTCACTTTGCTGGGACGAAGCTGGTACTCAGGCTTTGGTTGAATAGGGTGCCTAATGGTGCTGCAAGTTCCTGCCCAAGTTCATGTAGGATGCAGCCTGGGATGTTATCAGGTCCCATGGAGGCTGTATTTTTTTGCTTTGAGTGGGAAGTGATGACTTGCTCCCTAGAGATAAGGGGAGAAGGGCAGGTACCAGGGATGGACTGTTTTACTGATGGGGCAAAGGAGTGAAGCTTTCATTGAACCTGTCTGCCAGCAGGTTGGCTACATCTACAGTACTGTTAGTTAACCATCATTATAACAAGTTGCTTTCAGATTTCAATACTTCTGGCATGAATGGCCTGCTGTCAAGTGTAATAATGCATATGTGCAATATATGCACACATGAATGCTTGCTGGCTGCAATCTGATAAGTACTACAGTGTCCATCTGTTAGTAACTGGGTAGTCTTCAAACTAATAAAGACATTTCTTAGGAGCTGGTAGTGTTAAAAGTAAAACATAACAGAATAGAGTGAAATAATTGTAGAAAGCTTTTGTATATTAGCTATGAAGTTAGTAATGTTTTCCTGTTTTTTCTCTCACCCACTCATTTCTCCTTTTTTATTGTTTAATTTGTTTTCATTTTGTTATTATGCATAATTTTTTATTTCTTTGTTTTAATTTATTTCTAATTTGTTTGTATTTGTTGTTATATAAAATTGGTTTTATTATTATTGTTACTATTATGTTTAGTTTTCGTTTTTCTTTGATCATCTATTTATTTTATGTGTCTATTTTTTTTTACATTCTTTTGGGTTTTTTGTTTTATAATTCTATTTTAATGATTTTTTAGTACTGCAGCACAGCAGGGTAGGTATGTCCCACGTGATCCTCCTAGTGTCACTCTACTGGCTACAGCACCAATGCCCAGCATGTCCAGGCTACAGCCAGGCAGTACCCCCTGCACTACCTGGGCCCTCAGGTAGTTCTGTTCAAGAGGCTAGGCTTGTGTTCCCCTCTGGGAGCAGTGGTAGAGGGGGTGCATTTATCACCAGGAATGAATTGCCAGGTGTGGTGCATACAATTTTGTACCGCACAGTGAACACACAACTACAGTAGATAGAGCACCTGCTCTGCATCCTGGTACAGAGTACCCATCGAAGACGCACACATCAGGCACTGCAGCTGCTGGTGCAGTGAGGGGACAGTGGTGACAGTCCACTGGGTGAGAACTCAATTCTCACTGTCATTCATCCTGACATCCATGAGACCTCGATTTCCCCACCATCATCCTAACCATGGTGCTCACACCCTCTTGTGTCCTTCACCATCTGTGTATCATGTCTTGTATGTCCTGTCTGTCTGTCAGAAATTGCTTCCTCACCTTGCCAACTTGCCTGCCTCAGACATGCCTATGTGGGTCTATATTAGATCATCGAATGCTTAAAAAAGTGAATGGGGATTAATCAACCCTATGTAAGTGAAAGCTTACAATGTCAGACTGTCAGAACGGCGATTTTTTTTTCCAAGGGAAAAAAAAAATCACTGTTCCAACAAAAAAATAAAAATAAAAAACAAAACACTTTAAACATTACATTAAGTGGGGGGCTTCACCACCCACACCCCTCAATGTGGGGGGCTGCACCACCCATATCCCCCCTACTTAAATATATCAACTCTGAGACCGCAGTACAGTGCTGAAAACGGCAAAGTAATGAAGCGGCCAAGTGAATTCTTTCCCAGGGAAAAGCTTCAATATTTTGCCTTTGCAGTCTTTTAAGTTTGACCAAGACGCATTCGAAAGAATGCATCTTTGGTCTTTTAATAGGAACCCGCCTATGTCCCTTCCCCAACATTCCCTCTCTCACCAAAAAAAGGGCACCTGTCCCAAAAAAAAATCATCCCATACATAGCTCTCCATTTCACACGTGTCTACTTGACACACTTGATTCAGTCCAATTGGCTATAAAACATGGATTTTGTTGTTGGCACCTCTGTCTCTGGAGGTGACAGTGCAAAATTCAGTTAATATTGTATACATCTGATATTTCTTTCCTGTTTATGAAATGGATATCTATGGTTCTTTCCTACACCATTCCTGCACATTCCTGTCCTCATTTTACTTTGTTTTTCCCCTTGCTTCCTACTCATTTCATCACTTTCTTATCTTCCCCATTTCCTTTCTTTAAAGAATCAGTGTACTATGGTACATGATGTGCAGCATCACTAGGTAATGGTAAAAGGCAGTAGTATCAGTAAATGTATGTAAAATTATCATACACACTTGTACTATTAATGCTTACACCCCATTTCAAACCCAGTACGATCTGCTTCCAACAACAATGCATTAACCAGTCAGGAAACAGTCAGTTCATTAGCAGGTATATTTTATATAATCAATATTAACTGTCACATTTTATCTTTATATTTTCCTTTTGTACTCCCCAGTGTTTGCACCTTATAACACCAATGTATTTTCAACAGTAACTGTGTATGAAGCATCACTGCACAATAGACGTGCTCCCTTGGAATGTGCCATTTCACCTGACACTGCTTACCTTCTGGACACACAGACTCAAAACTTAAGTAGTGTAGGTGTTCTTCTGTTTTAGTATTATTTTATTAGCCTACCAACCACGTGTTTGTACACTACTGGGCCCCCACTTCTCCTCTTCCCCAGTTTTCCTTCTTCCCTCCCCACCTGCTGGTTTATGCTAGTTCACAATCACATATTGCCCCTGTTTCTGCTATGACTATACATTCCTGTTAGCCTCCCTGCTCTTCTGCATCCCTTCTTGCAATTCATTTTGCCTCTTTACCCTGTTCAAATTACAAGTGATCTGTTCTTACACTCACATCCTATGATTGACTCTGGCATGCTGACAAGGTCCACTTCATGGTTCTAAACTTCCATCTCATCTCATACAATACAAAGAACTTCGTAACCTCACCAAGAAATTGGTTTACAATGATAAGAGGATTTTCTATAACAACCCTCCACCATAAACATAGACAATCCCAAGAACTTCTGGCATACTATCAATCAAATTTTACATCCAGGCAAACCTTCTTCCCCCAACCATGTTCCTCTAACTCACACTAGAAATTGCCACTAACTTTGACTCTTATTTTGTTGAAACTATCAGCAAATTAATTCCACAAACAATCCCCAACACAAACAACACTCTCCCCATTATCCCTCCTCCTCTCACAAGCCCCTCTCTGTCCTTTTCCCTCAAAATTGTCTCAACTAACTACATTAAATCCCTACTTCTAAAATGTAAACCATGCTCCCCCTCCATGGACAACCTTCTCCCACTCTTTCTACAGAAATTAGCCACCTCTTTAGCCCTCCCCATCTCTATACTCATTAACTGCTCCATTACAGAGGACAAAGTACCAGCAATCTGGAAACACTTCTACACCTTACCCATTCATAAAAGAGGTAACTCCTCTGAACCTTCCAATTTAAGACCCATTGCTATTCTATCTTCACTTTATAAAATTCTGGAGAAATGTGTACACAAAACAATCCTTCAATACCTCTCACAAAAGAACCTACTTACTCCCACTCAACATGGCTTTTGCCCTAAACACAGCACCTCTACTGCCCCAATTTCCTTCACTAACACCATATCACAAGCTAGAGATCAAAACAAACTAGTCTCTTGTCTGTTTCTCAATCTCTCCAGGGCTTTCAACATTGTCTCCCACCCCCTCCTCTTACAAAAACTCTCAGAACTCAACCTGTGCACCTCAACAATTTCCTGGTTTACTAGTTGCCCTAACAATGGACTCCATTCTGCAAATGGCTTTCCACAATCTGTCCTACACTACCAGTTAAGATGGGTGTCCCACAGGGATCAATCCTTGGTCCACTATTATTTAATATCTTCACCAACCAGCTGTATAAATCATCTCCACAGTCATCACTCATTCAATACACAGATGACTCCACTGTTATTACCATAGCAGATTACTCACACTGACCTACAGTCTACTACCCAGGCATCATTCCTGTCTATTGAGAACTGGCCCACCAAGAACCAGCTTATACTAAATCCAAAAAAGACAAAACTCTGCTATTTGTTCCTAAAAACATGAGTGATCTTAAATCTTCCTTCTCAATTATATCCCACAACAACACCCTTATTAATGTGGAATCACAGACCAAACTACTTGGGGTCATCATTGATGACCAACTGAAGTTTGACCTGCACATTCTTAACAATATTTTAAAAAAAAAAATGGGAATCCTTTACAGGAATAAGAAATTATTATCCAATGAAGCCAGATTTGCACTATCCCATGCCTACCTTCTCCCCTGCCTACTCTATGGCTCACAAATTCTCACCAACCTTCAAACCACCCTCCTGTCAAAACTAGAATTCACCTACAACAAAGCAGCTAAATTTGCTGCAGACCACCCCTACCACTCACACCACTGCCTAGCTCTTAAAAAGTTAAACTGGCTAGAGGTACCTTACAACCTACCCCTCTCTTAGCTTCAAATGATACATTCTATACTGTATCTTCCCTCCTTCTGTCCCAGCATTTCCATACTCATCTCTCCCTACTAACCACCAAGATTTTTCCATAGTGCTGAGCAAAACCTTCTCACTATCTACAAGCCTACAACCAAAATAGGTCATAACCTGCATAGCTCTGTCCCCCAATGTAACTTGTTCAAGGATTGAAAATCTAAAATTATGTCCTATGTTGTTCTTTATATGGCTAGACAATGCATTTTTCATATCCTGCTTGTTGATGTCGTAGAAGTGTTGATACATTCTACTCCTGAGGGCGTTGACTGTCTTACCAACATAAAAACCATCCCTATATATACAACAGCCTTACTACTACAAGTATATTTCTTTTTGTAGGTGTATTTCCCATAATTTGGAATATATAGTTCCATTCCTTCCAAAATGTGCTTACATTGTGAACAAAACCCACATTTGTACATACCCCTAGTCCCAGAGTAGACTTCTTGTGCTCTTTCAAGCATATTTTTGATAGTTGTATCCTTTTTGTATACTATATTAGGACTTGTTCCTACAATGTCCAAATATTCCTTATTGGTGTTAAATAAATTCCAATTATGATATATTAGTAATATTTGTGAACTGCTGGTTATATTTGAAAATAGCAGCTTTATTAAATGTTTTATTCTCCGTTCCATATTCCCCTTCAAAAGGAGTTTCAAACCCTTTTCCTAATAAAGGAAAAGGGATATTTGTTCCTTTATTAGGAAAAGGGTTTGAAACTCCTTTTGAAGTGGAACATAGAACGGAGAATAAAACATTTAATAGAGCTGCTATTTTCAAATATAACCAGCAGTTCACAAATATTAGTAATATAATATAATATAATATAATATATCATAATTGGAATTTTTTTAACACCAATAAGGAATATTTGGACATTGTAGGAACAAATCCTAATATAGTATACAAAAAGGATACAACTATCAAAAATATGCTTGAAAGAGCACAAGAAGTCTACTCTGGGACTAGGGGTATGTACAAATGTGGGTTTTGTTCACAATGTAAGCACATTTTGGAAGGAATGGAACTATATATTCCAAATTATGGGAAATACACCTACAAAAAGAAATATACTTGTAGTAGTAAGGCTGTTGTATATCTAGGGATGTGCACTGAGTGTCCCTGTTTTTATATTGGTAAGACAGTCAACGCCCTCAGGAGTAGAATGTATCAACACTTCTACGACATCAACAAGCAGGATATGAAAAATGCATTGTCTAGCCATATAAAGAACAACATAGGACATCATTTTAGATTTTCAATCCTTGAACAAGTTACATTGGGGGACAGAGGGGGTCCCCTGAATGACTATTTGGAAAATAGGGAACTTAGATGGCAGTTAAAACTAATGCAGCACAATTCCCAGGGTTAAACACCAGTATTTCTATCAGCTCTGTCCTTAGGCTAAAAATGGAAGGTTATTTATAAAATTGTTTTATAAAAGAAAACAAAAGAAACTTTTTTTTCATATAACATATCATTATACACACATTTTTCACACACATAGACTTCAAGAATTTTGTAAGTTAGTTCTGATAAAGAGTACAGTCATTTTAGTCATTTTAGGGCATAAAAATGCTTTTTAATGTATGAAAAGGTTTAATCAATTATGATGTCATTAATTAATGAATTTGTTGAATGTGGGTTATAAAAAGGGTCAGTTTTGTGTTGTTTGTCATTCTGAAGAAGTTTTTATTAAAAAACGAAAGCGCTAAACATATTATATAGTGTGGATCCTGTCTTTCTTTCCTTGTGGTCTACAGTTTGTTACAGGTTTTGGATTTCTGGACCTCTGTATAAATATCCATACAACAACTGCAGTTTAGACATTTTGTAGTACTTGGTTTTACTAAAAACATTTTTTTATGCTGCCAGATTGTTTAAGGTCCTTGTAGCGCAACCTTCTCTTTAAATTATTTTGATTTCTGTAGGCAAAAAGTGGTCTATCACCACAAATTTGTTGTAACTCTGGCATTGCCATCAAAATTATCCAATTTCTTTCTATAATTTTCTTTACTTCAGCAGTTTTTATATTATAAGTAGTTAAATACCTTATTTTATCATTTTTGTTCTTCTGTGCTAATAGTGCATTAACATTAATATCCAAAAATATGGGTTTAATACTATTATGTCTTTGATCACAGACTTCCTCACAAACCTTTTTCACCTATCCTAAATCATATCCACTTTCATAAAATTCTTGGATCATATCTTCTGCCTGCCTAAAATCTCATATTCTGTATTAAGTCTACTTAATCTAGTCAACTGTGCTCTTTGCACCCCTGTGAATACATGAGGTGCATGCTTACTATGCCTATTTACATAGGGGTTTACTTGAACATCTTTCTTATGTACCCTAGTTTCTATTCTTCCTTCTATTTTTCTTATCTCTACATCTAAGAAAACTATATTTTCATTTGAACTCTCCATTTTAAACTTTAGAAAGCTGGTAGGAGAGTTAAGATCAGCAATGTATGCATTTAACTCTTGTAATGCACCTTTCCAAACAAGAAAGCAGTCATCTACAAACCTTTGGGAAAATATAACATTACTATTCAAAGCATTTTGTTTAGTATAAAAGAATTTCTTGTCCCATTCATACAGTACTAAATTAGCATAAGGGTTGGCCCATGGGAGTACCCATGGCCACACCTGCCAACTGCAAGTAAGGTTCAGTGTCAAACAACAAAATGTTTTTAGTTAGTACTAATTCCAATAGTGTACAAACAGTTCCTATGTATCTGGCCTGTAGACCTGCTTCCACACTTGAGATAGTCTCATATAAACTTATGCAAAAAATCTGTTGTATCTTTCAAAATACTAGGACATTTTTCTAGATATATTTTCAGCTGTTTTTGCAAATACATAGAAATGGGCTCAGTTATCCAACCACCCCCTGAGACTATTGGTCTCGGGGGGGGGGGGAGTTGAGCACATCTTTATGTATTTTAGGAATACCATATATCTGTGGTATTCTAAGGCATGGGACAGACAAATAATTAAACAAATCCACATTTATATCATTCACCAATTGTAATTCACAAATGGCCATATTTATTTCAGAAATATGTCTTTTTACTTCTAGAAAAGTTAATTTTCTAAAGGTCTCTACATCCTGTACAATTTCATTTAAAGATGCCATATATTTTACTCTGTCCATTATTACAGTGGTACCCCCTTTATCGGCCTGCTTTATAATAATGCTTTCATCACTTTCTAACTGTTTAAGGGCTATATTTTCTGCATGTCAAGTTATGATGTTTTTTATTACTTCTAGAATATAATTCTCTTAATTCACTTTCATAGACATTAATAAATGCCACTAATAATGGACAACATGCTGGCATAAATGTACTTAATTTCTTACAAACATTCTTTTCTTGTGCTGTATCTGTTCCAAGAATCAGTTTTAAGCTTAAATTTCATACAAACAGTTTCAAGTCTGTTAGCACCATTGTGATATCATCACTACTTGTTGGGATAAATTTCAGTCCCTTTCCCAACACAGATAAATGTAATTCAGTTAACTGATAATTAGATAAATTCACAGTACCTTTATCTTTGTGCATTAATGTCGAGCAGTCTTGCTCTGTTGAGCTGGACTTTTGTTTTTCCTTTTTGTCTCATTTTTAATGCTGTATATTCGACGCTGTGTGGACCTCCTTCTTTTTTGAGCTCTTTGCAAGCTTCCTACCTTCTCCAGAAGGTTTAACTGAAAAGGAAACAATACTGGTGCATTTTGCTGTTTATTTTGTTGCTTTTTGAAAAAAACTTAGACATTGCGCTGCTTACAACTTGTTGTAGGAGTTAACTGCTCATTTTCATCACTTCCTCTTGTAATCTCTGATGCTACACCAATGTTTTGTGTCTTTTGGCATTGGATTCTTGAGTCTGAATTCCACTACTGCTTCTTTACTCCATTTATTACAGTACAGACTCTTTTTGTGACATTTGACTTCTGTCAGTACTGCGAGTGCCAGAACTGAGGGAGTATTCTTCCAGACAGCCAGTAAAATGGAAGAAGTACATGAGTTTGGTCGTTCTGTGAAAGCTCTTCTGAAAGAAGGTAATCCTTTACTATTAAAGACTATTACAGCACCAGCATCTGTGGTAACTGCTGACCAGTCTATAGATGCTTTTGAAAGAAGATTGGATTCATTAGAAAAGAAAGTGCAGGCATTTAAGGAGCTCCAATGGCAGCAGTTAAGCTTTCAAGCTTATTTGGTGCTGGGAATAGTGCCTCGTGGAATGAGGCTGCTTAAAATGCCTTCTTATGCAAACACATATCCGGAACTTTTAAAACAGTGGCAGCAGTTAAATTTAAAGTTAAGTGCAGATTATATGCGCTTAATGAAAACTTCTTTGAGAATATTATGAAAGAACTTAAAGATGAAATGTTCAAACTGGAGAATGAACTGTTAAATATGCCCTGTTTTCCTAGTGTATCAACTAAATATCAGAATATGCTTCATAGAATGTATATGTTTGATACTAGGCTAGAAATGAAAAAAAAGGAATAAAATAAGTTGTGACATGAATGACTTCAGACAAGGGCACATTTTTTCTTGGCCTAAATCAAATTATGTAAAAAAACAACAAAATAAATTAAAAACTAATAACATCAGCATTTTGGACAACTTTGAACTGGTTAGAGTTGAAGAGACAGCTCTGCTAACCAATGGGAACATCAAGTCCTCTGTATTAGCCTCTGAGCCTTCCAACAAACAGAAATACTTGGTTCTGTCCATAGTGACATCAGCAGCTGGTGTAGCATCAGAGATTACAAGAGGAAGTGATGAAAATGAGCAGTTAACTCCTACAACAAGTTGTGAGCAGCGTAACGTCTCTAATTATTTTTTCAAAAAACAACAAAATAAACAGCAAAATGCACCAGTAATGTTTCCTTTTCAGTTAAACCTTCCAGAAAAGGTAGGAAGCTTGCAAAAAGCTCAGCAAAGACGGAGGTCCACGCAGCACCGAACACACAGCATTACAAATGGGACAAAAAGGAAAAACAACAGTCCAGCTCAATACAGCAAGACTGCTCAGCATTAATGCACAAAGATAAAGGTACTGTGAATTTATCTGATTATAAGTTAACTGAATTACATTTATCTGTATTAGGAAAGGGACTGAAATTTACCCCAGCAAGTAGTGATGATATTGTAAAGGTGCTAACAGACTTGAAACTGTGCGAAATTTAAGTTTGAAGCTGATTTTTGGAACAGATACAGCAGAAGAAAAGAATATTTGTAAGAAATTAAGTACATTTATACCAGTATGTTGTCCATTATTAGTGGAATTTAGTAATGTCTGTGAAAGTGAATTAAGAGAATTATATTCTAGAAGTAATAAAAAACATCATAACTTGACATATGCAGAAAATATAGCCCTTAAACAGAAAGTGATGAAAGCATTATTATAGAGCAGGCCGATAAAGGGGGTACCTCTGTAATAATGGACAGTGTAAAATATATGGCATCTTTAAATGAAATGGTACAGGATGTAGAGACCTTTAGAAAAAATATTTTTTATAGAAGTAAAAAGAAATATTTCTGAAATAAATATGGCCATTTATGAATTACAGTTGGTGGAATTATTTAATTATTTGTCTGTCCCATGCCCTAGAATACCACAGATATATGGTATTTCTAAAATACATAAAGATGTGCTCAACCCATCCCCCCCGAGCCCTGAGCCCTTTTCTATGTATTTGCAAAAACAGTTGAAAATATATCTAGAAAAAAATCTTAGTATTTTGAAAGATACAATGGATTTTTTGTGTAAGTTGAAAGAGTGGTATGTCAAACATCAAGAGATAGATTATATGTTTGTTACATTGGACATTATGTCCCTATTTACACTAATACCAAACAGATATGGAATAGATGCTATACGAGACTATCTAAGTGTGGAAGCAGGCCTACAGGCCAGATACATAGGAACTGTTTGTACACTATTGGAATTAATACTAACTAAAAACATTTTCTTATTTGACAATGAACCTTACTTGCAGTTGGCAGGTGTGGCCATGGGTACTCCCATGGGCCAACACTTATGCTAATTTAGTACTATATGAATGGGAGAAGAAATTCATTTATAGTAAATAAAATGTTTTGAATAGTAATGTTATATTTTACTAAAGGTTTGTAGATGACTGCTTTCTTGTTTGGAAAGGTACATTGCAAGAGTTAAATACATTCTTTGCTTGTCTTAATTCTACTCCCAGCTTTCTAAAGTTTAAAATGGAGAGTTTAAATGAAAAGATAGTTTTCTTAGATGTAGAGATAAGAAAAATAGAAGGAAGAATAGAAACTAGGGTACATAAGAAAGATGTTCAAGTAAACCGCTATGTAAATAGGCATAGTAAGCATGCACCTCATGTATTCACAGGGGTACTAAGAGCACAGTTGACTAGATTAAGTAGACAATACAGAATATGAGATTTTTAGACAACAGGCAGAAGATATGATGCAAGAATTTTATGAAAGTGGATATGATTTAGGAAAAGTGAAAAAGGTTTATGAGGAAGTCTGTGATCAAAGACATAATAGTATTAAACCCATATTTTTGGATAGTAATGCTAATGCACTATTAACACAGAAGAACAAAAATGATAAAATAAGGTATTTAACTACTTATAATATATAAACTGCTGAAGTAAAGAAATTTGCAGAAAGAAATTGGACAATTTTAATGGCAATGCCAGAGTTACAACAAATGTGTGGTGACAGTCCACTTTTTGCCTACAGAAATCAAAATACTTTAAAGAGAAGGTTGTGCTACAAGGACCTTAAACAAACTGGCAGCATAAAAAATGTTTTTAGTAAACTAGGTACTACAAAATGTCTAAACTGCAGTTGTTGCATGGATATTTATACAGAGAATAACATTTTTAAACACACCACAACTAATAAAGAATATATGTTTGATTGTTCAGCAAATTGTAATACTCTTAATGTTGTTTACTTAGCTACTTGTACTTCATGTTCATCATTCTATGTTGGAAAAACTATAAGGAAATTAAGAGAACGTATATTTGAACATAAGTCTGATATTAGTAGACACATCAAAACTAATGTATTAAGTAAACACGTTTCTGAAAAAGGCCAAGAACATCAATTTAAATTCAGAGTTATTAATGTAGTATATGTTAATAATAGGGGTGGTAACATTAACAATATTGCTGAACTTGAAGAGTATGAATGGATAGTTAGGTTACAGATAGTTTCTTTACCTGGTTTAAATAATGCTGTTAGCTTGAAGCCCATTTTAGTAAAACAACAGGCAGAAAATGTATAGTTTTATGTACATGTTTATATATATATATATATATATATATATATATATATATATATATATATATGTTAGTGGTATGTGCATTTATATTTATATATAAATTTTTAATGATTTTACATAAGTTTTTTACATATACATATGCATTGGTACAAAGTGTATATTGTAATATGTGGAGGGGTATCATTATTATTCTGTGATAGGCTGGATGTAATCATGTGTTTTTTAAGAACTCCTATTTAAATGTATTTTTTACTTTCATGATAATAGCACTGAGGAAGGGTGTTTGTGACCTGAATGCTTTGCAATAAACATTGGTCTTTGTCTTTTGGCATTGGATTCCTGAGTCTGAATTCCACTATTGCTTCTTTACTCCATTTATTGCAGTACAGACTGTTTTTGTGACCAAGCTTGGAATAAATTTCCACTGGACATTCGAAACATCGGTCATCTATATCATTTCAAAACAGCTACCAAAAGCTACCTAAACAAAACCTGGATCTGTCACTGTAACCACCCTGCTTGACCAACTTCCCCCCCTCCATTCAACTCTTTCTCTCCTAACCTTTTCCTTCACCTTTCTAGTCCCCTTACTGTATATCAGCCTTAACATAACTAGGTCCTGACTACATTAATACTCTACTAGCAAAGTGGCTATTAACTGAACTAAGGCCTCACTCTCTTTAAATATTGTACTGGAGAATATTTATAATGTTAATTGTAAATACTTTGAGATGTTTCCATGTATTATATATGATTTTTCTTTTATTATTTTTGAGTATTCATGTTATACTGTTCACAATGTATTTGATTTTATTTACTTGTGGAGCTTTTCTCTCATGACTTCTGCTGAAAAAAGGGCTTTGGCTCAGTCGGACTAACCCGGTCAAGAAATGTCAAATAAATAGATTAATTAATAATAAATAAGAATAGTAGTGACTAGTATTAGCTACGGCTTTATTTGGAACCAGTCTATGTGGCCAAAAAGGAAACTTAGCACTGTCTGAAGTCAATTACTACCTGCAGCCAAAGATTCAGTTAAGTAGTAGGTGTATGCAACAGCAGTGAAGTCTGCAATTTTCTATACAGTGTATAAAATATACCTGCTATACAGCTGACTCTGCAGCACTGTTTGTTAATGCATTGATCCAACCTTGTTTTCGTTCAGATGGTACTGGGTTCAAATACATGTGTATGTAACAGTTTCACATACTTTTAAGTGTAAATAAAAATTATAAATGGGGATACATATGAATCTGTGTCATCATTTTTGTGGAACATGGTAGCGATTCCGCGATTTCAAATACAATTTTATATAATAGCTATAATTGCTTTTGCCATAAGCATGCATTGTTGCATGATGAGCACCATCATGCACCATCGCATACAGATTCTCTAAAGAAAAGAAACGGGGAAGCCATGAAAGTGGTGAAATGGGGAGCAAGCAGGGGGATAAACAAAGTGAAAGGAAGGCAGGAATGTGCAGGAAGAATGTAGGAAAGAACCATAGATATCCATTTCTGCAACAACAAAACATGATAATATATGAAGAATATTAGCTGAATTTGGACTGTCACCTCCAGAGAGAGAGAGTTGTCCAGAGCACAATCATATTGTATAGCCAATTGGACCAAATCAAGAGTGTCATGACGACATGTGTGAAATGGAGAGCTATGTATGGGACAATGTATTTTGGGACAGGGGACCTTTTTTCTTTTTGGCAGAGAGAGAGGGATGTTGGGCTAGGGACCTAGCTATGTGTGGGTATGGCAAGGTGAGTAGCTGAGGAAGCAATGGCAGACAGACAGGACATACAAGATGAGACACAGGGATGGTAAAGGACACAAGAGGGTGGTGAACACCATGGCTAAGGAGGGGGAGACATCAAGAGCCCATGGACATCAAGTTTGGAGACAGTGAGAATTGAATCCTCACCCAGTGGACTGTCATCACTGTCACCTCACTGCACTGATGGCTGCAGTGTCTGACGTCAGCATCTCCTTGTGTCATTCAGAACAGCCATGAAGAGTAGTGTTTCCACATGGCATAGGCATGCACCAACTGTGTGGAGCACAATCCTATGCACCAAGCCTGGCAGGTCATTGCAGGTGATAAAATCACCACCTCTGCCACTGCTCCCAGAGGGAACCACTGGCCCATCCTGTTGGGCAGAACTACCTGAGGGCCCATCTAGTGTAGGGGCAGCAGAGGAGGATGCTATCAGGTTGTGTCCCTGAGGTGCTGGGATGTGGTGCTGTAGCCAGTGGAGTGTGCATCTGGAAAAAAAGGGAAAAAAAGAAAATAAGGGGTGGGGAGAGAGGGGAAAAAATGGAGAACATTAGTAACATCATAAGTGATATACAAAGCAGTGATACAATTATTTAATTCTATTATGTTACCTTTACTTTAAACAGTACAAACTGTAAACAAACATTTTTATAATATTTCTGAATATCCAGTTAATAACAGATGCACACTATAGTACAGATTTCAGCCAGCAATCCTTGATCTGTGCTTATATTGTCCATATGCAGGCTCCAGTCCTACTAATTACATTTTCCAGCAGGCCATTTCTGCCACTGCTAGAGAAGTCTGCAGTTACAGTGCAATGATAATGAAAACATAACAGTACTTGTTCTTTTGGTAATTGTGGTGTTTGAACCCACAAATGCTGACGACTATCTACTACCTTAGTGTTCTTTGTTCCCACAGAGTACTGCATGCATACTTTCCTTTCATAGTTGCGAGATGTATGCTCTGTTTTATAGTACTGTATCTTTCCTTTTACAGTTGCAAAATGTATGCTCTGTTTTACAGTATCTGCCTCAAACAATAAATGTAGACAAAGCCATATGTAATAGGGGGTCAAAGTCTAAAAAATTGGGATGACTCTTACATACTTGTTCTTACAAACTTATTAAGGTGATACAGTAACATTTCTGACCTTGCATGACATTTCTGAAGGGTCTGAGGTCTGAATCTCAAATGTCTGACATTATTTAGTGATGTCATTCCTCAACCCTTTTGGAATTATTTGACTGAAAACCTCAATTATATCTGTAACTATACAAAGACTGGACATTCTGTAGAAAGCTGTACAGTTGACAGGTATTACTGCATTACATACTAACTAAGCTCATACCTCACTACATCTTACAGCCACAAGTGTGGACCAAGCAATAAATAATGGGGGTACAAAGGTGCACAAATAGCAACACATTTACATATTCTTCTACAAACCTAGAAAAGTGATACAATAACAAGCTTTGCATTAACACAGATGTTCTGACAGGTATGAAGTATGAGACACAAATGTCATTTTCTGACTGCAGTCCTCAATGCTTTGGCTAAGATTTGCCAGACAAACAATTTATGGGAAGCAAGCCAAAATTAAGACGCAACAATTGGAACATTCTGCAAAACCCATTCAGTTGATGGGTATTACGAACCAGTCTTTAACTTTTAATGCTACAGTAACAATACTGTTGTGATGCACACAATACCTCAATGCTTTGGCTAAGATTTGCCAAACAATTTATGAGAAGCAAGCCAAAATTAAGATGCAACAATCGGAACATTCTGCAAAACCCATACAGTTGATGGGTATTACGAAGCAGTTTTTAACTTTTAATGCTACAGTAATAATACTGTTGTGATGCACACATACCACATGCTCCGCATATCCTTGCCACTCTAATTTCATGGGCTCTAACATTAAGATCATGATCTGCCTCAGCTGTGGAACAAACAGCACAGAATAGAATACCATTATGAATACCAAGCCTAACTATAAACAGCTTTAAACTATTACCAGTAATGTCTGAAAGTCATACTTACACATCTGTGGGATGCCACCAGTCTGACATTAATTGATCCAATGGACAAGGGTATCTCTCGTCCTCATCCTGAGGTCTCAGTAGTGGTTCCTACACTGTTCAATAGTCTGGGGGATAGTAGTAGCACTGGGCAGAGCCCTGACTAGATTATTCCATGCCTCTGTCCTTGATTGTGAGCCATGATAGTGCCTCTGCAAGAGCTGGGGCCCATGTTCATTCACTAGGAGTCCAACAAACACTTTGGACTCCTGAACATCCCACCTTTGAGCCTTAAATCTCAAACCCTCTCCAGAAATGGCTTCCATATCTGTCACACAGCAAGACCAGTATAGAATGATATTTTCCTGCCAGTTTGCATGTATCGCGTTTACTCAGAGGGCACACTTTTTGATTTGGCAACATATGAAAAAGTTGTGCATCTCTTACCATCACACAAACAGGGCGCAAGGCTGCAATGTGTTTGCATGATGATAAGCAATGCAGAAGTTTGGTAACTAATGCAATTTCCACGTTATCTGAGATACAGGCAATTCTGTAATTGTGTTGGTCCAATGGGAAGTGCATACCAAGCCACATAGGAGGAATATACTTGCCTGAATATATTACACATTATACCCATAGTCATACTTTTGCTATTAACTAGACAATACATAGATTAATAAATAATTACATAACTGACACAATATTACTATGTCAGTCCTAAGTCATATAAATATTATATAAGCTACACTAGGTCAACTGCTATAAGTGAGAGTGGCTGTAATGTGAATTGGAACAACATTAAAATTGAATGGCATACACTGTATTCAAACCCTGGATAATATGGATGTTAGTCCTACACTGACAGCTGTTACCACAGGAAAGTTGGGAAACCCTTTCTGTATGTGTCAGTTCATTGCTAAATACTGCAATGTCACAACAGTAAAACTAAGACTGCACACTTTGTACTTGAACCCAGGACCATTTAGACTTCAGACCTAGACTTAGGACCTGCTGCCACAGAGTAAGTTACAGAATGTCCTCTAAGTTAGTATTGATCGTTAAGTTCTTACTGTTCACCACAGCACAACAGCACTTTGCAGGTTTGCACAATGCACAATTACATTAATAAAAAACATCTGTTTTTTTATTTTTGGCTGTCTGGATTGTGTCTGCTACCTGGGTGGTCCAGTCATCCATTTTGTGCAATGCCGTTCTACACACAAAACTGATTAGCATAGCCAAACCTGTATGTCCTAAGCAGTGCATTTCACAAACAATGCCCCGCACCCCATCACCCACTAAAGTAAGACAGAAGGAGAAAAAAAAAGGGTGGGGAAATACAGTTTGTTACGAGACATGAGGTATGTCTGGAGAGGTCTGGATTTCAAATCTCACTCCAATGCACCTTTAGAAAACAGGATGGGTGCCTTATCCCTGTTGGCCACACAAACAGCTTGGCAGCAAACAACTTTAAGTTATCCATCACACAACAATCTTCCACAATGTATTTTAACTGATATCAAGCCATCAGCTGTTATTTATACATGTAGTATATATGAAATAGATTTGGATGTACTGAACTTAGTGATCACACAACCTGTTAGGACTATTGGTTGAAATTATACCAGTCTGGGTTGCTTAGCCATTCAGCAGTTATCTGACCAGTATCCAGAGATATGCAGTGTGAAAGCCAGTCTATCTCATTTACCTTACATTGTGTGTATATGAACTGGGAATAGTATGATATGCAGTTGTCTGCAAATGAAGGCCAGGTTGGATGGCACAAAAAGTCATATACTGGCATGCACTCATCTTTTGGTGGTGGGAGCAAAGGTGGATTCCTGTTATGGTACCTGCAAGGTACACTGTTCTTTTGAGGGGGTGGGCCACACTGAGGTCATGTTATGCACAACTTCTCTATGTAAAGATATTCCATGTAAAGATATTCTGTGTAAAGATATTCCATTGCAAACATATGATGCTAAACTGAGGCCATGTATTGATCACCAGTACTTTGGAGAGTTTTGAATGAGTGAGTCTTGCATGACTGAAGACTACTACTTTCTAATGGACATATACAAGTGAAATAACTCTCTGCTGTCACATGTTACTTGACTTTCTGTACACATCTCCCACCTTTTACCTGCTTACTGTATCACATAATGAAATAAAAGAACATGCCATAATAGTATTATACATTACAGTACATGTTCAGGACTTACCTTGTAAATGCTGTGTCTGTACTCTACACTTTTTGAAATCCCTAGGAAAAACCAGCAATGAGTCTGCATGGATGCTTTATATCTTGTTGAATAGCCTCACAAGATTGGTTGGATAGCATGCAATTCATCTGCTTATGCAGTAATTAGCATCTCTGGAACACAGAATAACAGATGCAATCCATTAATAATGTGCTCCATTATAGAAAGGCAAATGTGTAGCTAGCCAAACTCATGTTAGGAGAGTTAGTATAGTTTTGAACTCACTAAGACAACCGGTACATAACATTGAGAATACCTGAAAAGGGAATGCTGTGTTATAAATATGTACACATGTTACATGGACAACTCCTTTGATAGCACTTTTATCATTTCAAAAATGTTTGGTTAGCACAATGGATCCTTAGCCTGTCATTTTGTTTGAGGGGGGGACAAAGATGAGTTAGTGCTAGGGCCCTAACTAGACTAGACTGTTATTTTGGGTGGGTGAACATATTTTACTTACTGCTATGGCACAAACAGGATATGTTTCTGTTGTTAATCTCCTTGCTTTGTATTCTCCATCTTGTTATTTTTTGAAATATGCAGACTCTTTCATATTTATCCAGAGGGGAAGACTGACAGCCTTCCTTTACTGCTTTATCTGTAAACAGTTAATTTGTAGTTATGTGATCCTTATATGTATTAGCATTCTTTTGTCTTGTAGGACACAATATGTCTGCTCATCATAGGCCCCCATTTACAGATTCAGAGAATAATCTGATAATTGATGCCTTAAGGCAGCATGCTGCTGTGCTGCTGTCCAGGTGTGGACCAATATGGCTGGGCGTACAGCCCTCTGGGATGAATTAGTGGCCACTGGGTGACACAATCGCACATATAAGCATGTACGGTACAGAACAACAGACATGGTAACTGCTGCACATAGCATGCAGCTGCAGTGGCATGCGATCGTCAAGTCACAGGTGGAGGCCCTGCTGCAGAACACCGTCTCACTGCCACTGAGGAATTCCTGGTGAACATTGCCACACAGGACAGCTCCCAGCAATCCATGGCCAATATGCTCTGGATGTGGGCACAACTTCTGCATCCCAAGAGGGGTTTCCAGGTATGTTTTGTTAGATGATAATTAGAATACTGTGGCATAATGCAATAAATTCAGTAATGTATATGTCTGTGTCAGCTGTTTGTTGGGTGAGTGGATTTAGGATTGTTACAGCTATAAGCTGAATGTAAAGTTCTCAGACAGATTCTTGTTGACATTTGGGGTAATGTAGATATAGAGGTGTAAATGTATTACCTCCTGTTTTATTGTTAAATGTGATGATGTTGCCATTACCTTTTGCTTTACTTATTTCAGGACCTTCAGGAATATAGAGATGCAGGCCTCATGCAGATGGTAAGTCTAATACATTTATGTCAGTACTGTAGATAAATTTCAAGAGATCTCATAATGCATCCTCTCAGGCCTGCTGTACATGACAGAAGTGTACTTTTTTAGCATATATTGCAGCATAGTAGTGCAGGTATTAATGTATTCCTGTGTTTCTCCCTTTTTATCACAGGTGAGCATGACAGTGGGAGTGTGGGTAATCTGACACTTGATCTCAGTGTCTCAGTAGACACTGATGATGATGGTGGTCAAACTGAAGCTCAGCTGGGGGATGCAGAGGTTGAATCTGGCACATAGGTTGGCATTCAGTGATCCCCCCCTTCATTTTCCGTGGCTATGCCTACTCAGTCCACTGAGGCCAGAGATATTGGACAGGCTGAGGTTGAGTACATTGATCAGGGAAGTGTGGCTACTGTGACTTCAGTGCCTGTTGAATCTGTCCATAGTCAAAGTGTTGGCAAAGTGTCACACAGAAGGGTCGATGGGGGTGCTCGGAGGATGCCTACTGCCTTTTCTCCACTTGGTGCAAGTGTCTCTTCCTGTGCCACTCAACGGATGTTTAGGGCCAACATAGAGACACAGACATGTTATGAAAGGCACTCCAGACAAATGCTCAGGGTTCTAGATGTGGCACAGTCTGACATCTGTGACTGCCTCCACCATGTAGCCAATTCAATGGATCTGTTGAATGACATGTTGTAACATGGAATGTCTGTGATGGAACAAGGGGTTTATATCATGGACCGTGCAGTGCCTGTGATGACATATCTGTTGGGAGGGGGACATCATCCATGTGAGTATAGGTCAGCCACACCACCTGCCTCTAGCCAATGTGGCCATGCCCAATCACACTCCCCTAGTGGCAGTACTTCCCCTGCTCCATCAAAGAGTGTGCTGTCCACACCCATACATGGTAGGCCATGGGGTTGTGATCCTGGGCATTCCTATGAAAACAGCATGTCCAGCAGACAACAGTCACATTCAGGTATTAGCACTGCATCTGACCTTGGGCGTGGAGATGCCAGTGCATCTCCTGGCAGGGGTAGGTCTTGTGGTCAGGAGCGACAACGATGAACTGACAAATCTATCATGCATTGCTCACACTCAGATGCAGGACCCCTACAGACACACACACACAACAAATGGAAAATCCAGCTGCCAGCAACTAATCCAAGAAATACTTTTAATATTCCACTGAAAAGTAATGTAAAAACATACACGATTTAGTGCTTTCATCCAAAATCTAGAGCATTATCAGAACCATAAATTAAAAATAGTGTGCTCAATAAAAACCAAACTAGCTAACACACCTACACAATGAACCAATCACAATACAGCTTTAAAATGCCACGAAAATTGTCCACAACAAATGGTCCAATCCCATCAATGAACTACCAGGTTACGTGATGTAAAATGGTGCAATACTAAAGGTTAACAAAAAACTAAAAAAAAATAAGACTTTAAATTGCATTATACTATGGAAGCTCATCTCTTCGGTTCACTAATAATAGAAACATTATCATTAATCCCAGGTCACCTAGTAGCATTGAGTTTTAATTGCCAATGTAACTCACAATGCAGTAGCCTATTTTTCCAGTCTCGTGTAAATGCACCCATTTTAATTTCTTCAATAACAGAAAAAGCAAAATGTTGAAACACAGTAAAATTGAAGGAATGCCTAGCAAGTGCATTAGTAAAATCTGTGTGCTGTATACAATAATTGTGTCGATAAATCCTTCTACTCAATGCATTGTTCATTTTACCAATATAAAAAAACAGAACATTGTACACATCGGACCAAGTACACAACTCGCTCAGAGGTACAGGAAATGTTTCCCCCTTCCTTGGATTCATTCATTATAATCTCAGATACCTTCCTAACATGTAACGACATGTAATGTAATGACACTACAAGCAACTATCACATTTAATTGTAGCATGGTAGACTGTCTTATGAGTCATCACTGGTCTCTCCAGTAAATTCTTAATATTAGGTTTGTTCTTAAAAAAATGGGTCCCCTTCTCCCAGTATCTTGGTGTCATCTTGACATAAAAAAGTCCCAATTTTTTTGAATGATTCATTATTTCCTTATTGTTCAAAGTATAATGAAGCACCATACACTTTTGTCCTGAAAATTCAGAAAAAAACTGAACTGGGATGGGAAGAACCATTTGTTGTGACAGCCCTCCAATTCTCTGTCAGCCCTGCTCTAATAATGGGAGCATATTGACCAAATCTACCTATACAAACTTGCTCATAAAGTGTTTGAAACAGGCCTAGGGTTATCCATAATCAAGAAACATTTTTTTTCAAAATTTCAAACTCATAAAGACAAGTTGGGTCATCAGAGGTTAATCTGGACACTTTTATCAGTTTGCTTTTAACAATACCTTTCTTTTGATGCTGTTGATGACAACTGATATAAAAAAGAAAGAAATTGCAATAGGTGGGTTTCCTATATATTTTTGTAATAAAACCCCCCTTCTTGGGATCTTGAAAGTTTTACGTCCACCCTCATCATTAATGTAATATGTAAACCTCAAGAAATCAGTACTCATTTCCAGCTGTGCCATAAAGTCTCTGAAATGTGACTCACTGTCTTGCCAAATGTACAAAAGGTTGTCCAGGTATCAAAAATAAAAAAAAAATTTAAAAAAGTTTCATTTGTTATTTGGACAGTTTTATCTGGTTCCGGGCTTTCACGGACTCTCTATTTTTTTACACTTTTTTGTTCTTGGTTCCTGAATATATCAATTCCTGATTCCCAAGAAGTTTTCCAGGATGGGTTCCAATCTTCTGGTGTGGTTGAACCAAATAACTTTATCTTGCTGATTGAACAACTTACGCAAGTATTAACACAGTACGGGCAGAACAACAGCAAAAACAAGACTTGTAACAACAGGGCTCCCCCCTTAAGACCTTGTAATATGAAGGTATTCATGTTTTTTCTACACAAATATGTAATTCTGCAATGACTGCTAATGATTTCTCCTCTACCTCAGAAAAACACAGATGATTGGATGATGTTGATCCTACTAATCTAACAGTTATGTTCGATTCAGTGAGGGGCGTTATTTGACATTGTTTGAGCAGATTTCTGATTTGGAAAAGAACCCATATAAGTTTAAGTCATTACAATTGGATAATATCTTCTTTACTGAAAGTGTTAGTTGGAGACACATCCCCAAAGGTCTGAGAATTTATAAATTTCCTCAGGGGTGGAGCACAACAGTTTGTTTCATTAGGAGCTTCTTGAATTTTTTGACAGAATTGGGTTAGAATTTACCTGTATGATTGTGAAAGAAAATGAGAGACAAATCAACAAACCTAAGGATACTATAACTAAAGTAATGGAATCTATCACTGCAGGATTTGAATGTTCCTAAGCACAGGTTTCATTTTAACAAGGTTTTTGAGGTAACATACTGTATTTTTATAGAATATATGGGCTTTTAAGCTAATTGATGGGCTAATTAACCTTGTTAAATGAAACCATGGATTGATTGGTTGACTTGTATATAAAAGAAAAGAACAGGCATTGTGTTTTTATGCATTGAAGAAGAGTTTTACTCAGAAGCTCTGCAGTTGTATTTTATTTGCTAGTTCTATATTAAACAGTATACTGAACATTGGACTTCTGGTTTTACTACAGTTGTTTAATGATGATAGTAAGACAGACATCAACATGTTAAAGAGAAAGAGTTTAGTGAACTCTCCCCTGCATTCCGTGGTCAACATGTTTGAAAGACTTTGCGAGAAAGAAATAAAGGAGCTTCTAGGTAATAAAGGTCACAACACCTTTTTTAATGTATCTGTGAGGTTCAGGGAAATTTTACACCAGATTAGCTCTGATGGTAATCTCAGGTGTATGAAGCCTGATTTGGGGGGGCTCTGGTTATCATAGTAAACCATGATTATTCTGGTCATATGTACAACCTTTTGGCAGACAGTGAGGTTTATTCTATAGTTTCAATTAATTAAATCAACTTTGCTTATAGAGCAATCAAAGTAGCTCTTGATCAGCTACTTTTGTTTAATGATATTTCGCAGGAACTGTATGATTATTTAAGGGTGCCAAATCCAATTGTTCACAAAATCTTTGGCATTCCTAAAATTCACTCTAATCTTCATGACCCGCCCTTGACACCAGTTGTGGTGGCAAGAGGATCTGTCATGGAACCATTGGCCTAGTTTATTGATTTTAAATTAAAAAACATGTTTTCTTCATTTCCCCACATTATACACGATTCTTAGGATTTGCTTGACAAACTTCATGGCATCGATGTAAGTAAAGAGTTTATTTTAGCCACATGTGATATGCAAAGTTTATTCTCTGTGATCCACCATGAAGAGGGCTTGTTTTGGTTCCAGGAGATGGTTAAATAAGCATGGTCAAGTGTCTGTTTGGTGATGCAGCCTGGATATAGGACTTTATAGAAATTGTCTTGATAAACAATTTCCTGTTTTTCAACAGTGAATATTTCAAAAAGCAGCTTGATGTTGCTATGGGGGCAGCTTGTGGCCCTGTATTTCCCAATGGGGTCTTACTCAAATGGGAATTGGACACACTTTTCAAAGTACCAGCCTTTCGGAAATGTTTGGGTTATTTTAGATACCTGGATGACCTTTAGTTCATTTGGCAAGACAGTGAGTCACATTTCAGACGTTATGGCCCAACTGGAAATGGCTATTGATTTCTTGAGGTTTATGTATTACATTGATGATGAGTGTGTCAATTTTCTGGACGTGCAACTTTCAAGTGCCCGAGAAGGGAGATTTATTACAAAAATATACAAGAAACCCACCTACTGCAATTCCTTTCTTTTTTATACCAGTTGTCACCCACAGAATCAAAATAAAGGTATTCTTAAATGGCAACTGATAAGAGTGTCCGGATTAACCTCTGATGGCCAAACTTGTCTTTATGAGTTTGAAGCCCTGTTACAAACACTTTATGAGCAGGTTTGGATAGGTAGACATGCTCAATATGCTCCCATTATTAGAGCAGGGCTGACAGAGGATAGGAGGGTTGTCACAAAAAGTTATTCTTCAAATCCCAGTTCATTTTTTTCTGATTTTTCAAGACAAAACAGTATGGTGCTTCATTATAATTTGGACACTTAGGATATTGAGCGAATCATCCAAAAAATTGGAACTTTTTTATGTCACAATGGCACCAAGATACTGGAAGAAGGGGGCTGATCTTTTGTTTATAAGAACAAACTTAATATTAAGAATTTACTGGCAAGATCAGTGATGACTAATAAGATGGTCTACCCTGCTATAATTAAATGTGGTAGTTGCTCACAGTGTCGTTCCATTGAGACCCAATATGTTGGGAAGGTATTCTAGATTATAATGAAGGAATTCAAAGGGGGGGGGGTTTCCTGTACCTCTGAGTGGGTTGTGCACATGGCCTGATGTGTACAAGGTTATGTTTTTTATATTGGTAAAATGAACAATGCATTGAGTAGAATTTTATTGACACAATTATTGTATACAGCACGCAGGTGTACTAATGCACTTGCTAGGCATTCCTTCAGTTGTACTGGGTTTCAACATTTTTCTTTTTCTGTTATTGAACAAGAATAGGCTACTGCATCAGGAGTTACACTGACAAGTAAAACTCAATGCTACTAGGTGGCCTGGGATTAATGATAATGCTTCTATTCTTAGTGAAATGAAGAAACAAGCTTCCATAGTGTAATGTGATTTAAAGTCTTATTTTTTTTATTTTTTCATTAACCTTTAGTATTGCATCATTTTACATCACATCAACTGGTAGTTCATTGATGGGATTGGACCATTTTTTGTGGACAATTTTCATGGCATTTTAAAGCTGTATTATGACTGGTTCATTGTGTAGGTGTGTCAGCTAGTTTGGTTTTTATTGAGCAGACTGTTTTTAATTTAAAGTTCTGATGATGTCCTAGATTTCAGACAAAAGGGATAAACCATATATGCTTTTACATTACTTTCAGTGGAATATTAAAAGTATGTCTCAGATTAGTCATTTATTTGGACAGTTTATCTAGTTCCAGGCTTCTACGGACTCTCTTTTCTATTTTTTTATACACACAACAGTTACATGGTTCAGCTTGCCTGCTTCCCCATTCTTACTCGCACGCACACACACACACACACACACACACACACACACACACACACACACACACACACACACACGTGCAACAACCTTTGTTGTCAGCCTAGGCCTCCTGCCACCCCCCAACAACCTCCTGTGCATGTGATGATAACTGTGCCATATCCCTGATTTCTCTCTTTTGGATTCAGGGAAACTAAAGCTTTGTGTCTGATACACAGGGTGTTTAGCTACGTTATTGCTTAGTATATCTACATTTGTGTTGTTTAAATGATAATTGTACCTGTGAATTATATTTGGCTTGTCAAGTTGGACAGTGAATAGCATCATCATTTCACTACTTTAAAGTGTATTCTCTTGTAAGGGTTGTGAAGTCAACAACTGCAATGTGTCTCATTACTTTCTAACTGTTCTCTTTAATGATTATCCATTACAAACATATGGTGCACATCATAAATCAGGCCATCACCATCACATTCAGATCTCTAGATTACATGACAGCACTGTAGTATAATCTCATCAGAACAGTACAGTATCATGCTCTCTGTTGTATGCAGCTCATCAGAAACATGCATCTGCAATACACCCCACAGGGCTTTTTCATCAAGCTAACACAAAGCCATAAACCATGCCATTATATATGTATACAGATTAAAACACGTCACTTTAATCTGTCTTATATCACATGACATGATGTCTGCCTGACATCCAGGCCACTGTCTGATAATGGCTTGATGAGATACATGCATATACATTACTCTGATATAGCTGATGACATAAGCATTGTCTGTTGAGTATATGGGAATAACAGTGTCCCCTCTGCTGGTGTAAAATGCTGCCCGCAATATCAATTTATAGGTAACCTATGTGCACACAGTTGGCTGCATAAAACCCCTACCTATCTAAGTACACAGACTACAGAACACTAAATGCAACACGTGCCACACCGCAAGCCTGACTTGGAATGTGTCAGCAACCCTTTATAGCTGATGACATCAGCAGTGTCTGTTCAGGTTAAGATATGTGTCCCACCTGCTGCTATAAAATGTTCTCTGTAATATCAAGTTACAGCTCACTCACACACACACAAACAACCAGTCGACTGCAGTGAGATTAGAACCCCTATCTATCTAAGTAGACAGACTACAGAACATGGTACTTAATGCATCCACCATTGCACAACTCCAATTTATACAGGAGTGCTGGTGAACCTATAGTAGAACCTATATAGATCAGCAGGCCTTGTAAGAGAGAACAGCTTGGGAGGCTGGTATGGGATGAATGTCTAGGGATGAGCAGCTATTAAAAAATGGCCAGCCATGCCATGACATTGGAGAGGTAATTGTAAGGATACCACTTGTACTCTGCTGCCTACAGTCAGACAGACACTCAGTCAACTGAAATGAGACCAGAACCCCTACCTATCTAAAGTGCTCAGACTACAGAACACAGTACTTAATGCATGCTCCACAGAATATGTCTGATGTATATAAGAGTGCAGGTGAACTTACAGTAGATGACATCAGCAGGCCATGTGAAGAACAACAGCTTGGGAGGCTAGTATGGAATGAATGTATAGAGATGAGAGGCTATCAAAAAATGGCCAGCTATGCAATTGGAGAAGTAACTGTAAGACAGCACTTATATTCTGCTGACTAGACACATACACACACACACACACACACACACACACACACACACACACACACACACACACACACACACACACACACACACACACACACACACACACACACACACACACACACACACACGCACAGTCAACTGATGTGAGAACAGAACCCCTACCTAAGTGCACAGACTACAAAACACAGTACTTAATGCACATGCCATGGAACAAGTCTGACTTATACAGGAGTGCAAGTGAATTTATAGTAGATGACATCAGCAGGCCATGTGAGGAACAACAGCTTGGGAGGCCTACACAGGCACATAGATTCATAGAGTCATATGAGGCTAATAGCCTAATAGGACTAGGCTGCTTAGAAGCATAGCTGTATAAAAAACACAAGTACCCTTACTGAGCATATTTGGATGTTAGTGTTTAGCAGAGCAAGGTTGTGAGCACCACCAAATGGCACTGTCAGTGAAGAACCACACAACATTTTAAATTACACTTTGTAGTGTGGTTGATGTATGTGTTGAAAATAAAATAAACTTGAGACCCCAGGGTTGTTATGCTTGTGTGTGTGTGTGGCCAACACATGGACTGAAATCAGACAGTATCATATATACATTTCCATAGCACATTGAGCCATATCTTTGAACATTTTATAGCAAGAACTCTGGACAAAGCCATACATATTGGGTTCAAAAATTACCAAACATAGGGACATGTTTTACATGCTGCTCTTACAAACTTATACAGTTGATAGAATAACATGTTTTTCATTAATGTGAATTGTCTGAAGGGTAGGAGTTTTGAAATTCAAATGTTTGTCATTGTTTTCTAGCTTCAGTACTCAAATATTTTCAAATTATTTGCCAGAAAATCAACTTTTTATGAGGAGCAGGGCAAAATGTGATGGACAAATCAGGATATTCTACAAAAATCTAAACTGTTGAAAGGTATGCACTGAGCAACAGATTTGCACTATAATTAACTCAGTGTACACACATGCAAGATATAGCTGTTTGCACATAGGTAAGCAGTGTACAAACGCAAGCCACATTGCTACTATGTGACAGTTACTCCACGTTGGGTTTTTGAAAAGACCAAAAGCATTTATTGAATATATTCAGTTTCTCTGTCTGTGTGTCTGCATACTATGTGGTCTGGTTTCAGCAATGCCATACTTCATGCAAGCCACATAAGCACAGCCAAACCTGCAGGTACTTGTGTTTCAGCTATGCAGTGCATCATGAAACCAGTGGAATTTTTAAAAAAGAAAGGTAGAAAACAAATGGAAAGGGAAACATACGTGAAATGAGCAAGAGCAAGGTATAACATACACAAAATGATACTACACATCAGATATTTCTACATAGTTCAGGATTTGAATTCTCACACCACTGCAGATTCAGAAAACAGGATGGATGCCTTACCCTCTTTGCCACATAAACAGCTTTGCTGCAAAGAACTGAAGTCATTGTTCACACAAACAAATGCACTGCTATGTGATCTTCAGATGTGACTTGTATTTTTAACTGTCTTTAATATATCTGGATATAGTGCACTTACTGATCACACAACATTTTAGGATTCAGCTTGCAAATATATAGTTTTGTCTTACTTGTCTGTGTTTCTTGGTACTTCGTCAGTTATCTGACCAGTACTGTGTGACATTCACATGTGTAAGGTATTCAATACCTTTGGCCTTAAAATGTGTGCGGATATTAACTTAGAGTTATATGATATGCATTTGCTAGCAAGTGAAGGCCAGGTTGGATGTCACAAACAGCCATATACTGTTCTTTTGAGTAGACCATTGCTAGATTACTCTTATGGCAAAAGTAAGGCTACACTACTCTTGGGGGTGGAGAGCTCATGTACGGTTATGTCACAAACAAGCATAGCCTGTTCTTTTGTTGGTAAGCAAAGTTGTTACTGCTATGGCCCAAACAAAGATATGCTGCGCTTGTTACTCTCTTTGTTCTGCTTCCTGCCTATTGTTTGATTTTGGGAAGGGTTGTGAAGTCAGAAATTGCAATGTGTATCATTACTGTCTAACCTCTCTCTTTACAGATTTTCCAGTACAAAAGTATGGTGCAAAAATAAGATCGTGGTAAGAGCATTAGTATACTTCAAAAGTAGGACTGTGTGAATCTTTGAAACCTGAGGTCTGTTACTTACTAATGGACACATATGAGTAAACTAAAGGTCTCTCTGCTGTCACATGTTGAAATACTTTTTTGCACAAATCCACAGTACTATTTACTTAATTATTGTTCCAGCCTACTAAATACAAGGGTATGCCATAATATCATTCAAAAACTACATTCTGTGTTCAGGGCTTACCTTGCAAATCCATCAGTGGACACATTTTGAGTTTAGGGATGACTCTGATGCAAGCAGTACAGAGCCAGTACATGGAGAAGTACAGATTATGTGAGTTGCCTGGCATCAGTTTTACTATGTGTGTGAGTAGGAGAAAGGTATTAGGCACCTAGGTGGTCAGTGAATGTGCTATGTGTTGTCTTTTAGCCAAAGCAAGGGCATACTGAGCATGCCTACATCTGCCTGCAGGCACAGCAGCTGATAGTTCACCCTCTGAGCCCTCCTCTGACTATGGCTGTGGTGATCTAAGCATTGGTGGGGGGGTGCACCTTCCCCTAGCTGATCCTGATGCATCTGTTTTTGCAAGATTAGATTATGTAGCATAGCACATGCTTTGAAGACTTATGCACTTGTCTCTGGCTTATACTGCAGGGTTCCACCAGATGTATCCAAGCACCAGAACTGTCACTTCAACAACCCAAACACATGATCTTTGATGTTTCTGGTTTGTGCATGTGCCTCATTATGGCGTTCTTTTGTGGGTGTAGTTGCACTTCTGATGGGTGTCATCAACCACAGTTCCAGTGCATAGCCAACATCCCCTACTTAAATGGCTCTGTGGGATGTCCCCCTAGCAAACATCTGATACAGCTGTGATGTGTTCCAGATATGGGAGTTATGATAACTGCTAGGGTTGCCAGCACACACATTTAAGATTATTCCCTGGGCATTGGACACAACTTGGCAGCTGATGGAGTGGTATCCCTTTGCAGTTCATGTAGCATCTACCCTGCTCACCAGGTGGTGCCTTGATGTGTAAATGATTGCAGTCTATGGTACGCAGTACTTCAAGGTAGTGCGCTACAGAGTAGAACTGTTGCATACTGTTAGCCCTCTCCTCAGAACTATGGGGAAAACATATGTGCTCACTGGCATGTATAAACATAGCATCCAGGATTTGGTGGAAGGTCCTGGATGCTGATGCCTGTGACACATCCATCATGTTCCCAGTTGGTCTTTGAAAAGTACTTGTAGCTAATATTCTAAAGGCTACACAGACCTTATTTTTCACTGGGATGGGATCCCTTCAATTGGTTCTGGCTCTGAGTTGAGGGTAGCAGAACTCACAGAGTTTTTGTAAGGTATCCCTGTCCAGCCTGTAGCTCTTTACAATCTCCAGATCATGTAGCATCTGATAAGTTACCCTGGGCTTGAACACTCTTCTCCTTTTCAGCCTAGGCCTTTTGTCATCGGCACCATCAGCATTGACTTCAGCCTGTAGCACATAAGTATGCAGAAAAACTACAGCAGCCCTTAACAATGTGTTAAAATTTCCTTTTGTATACTCCAATGGTATTGAAGTATTTAGGAAAAACAATAATGGATGTTACATGGATGCTTTATAGCATGTTTAAAAGCTGCACCATGTTGGATTGGTTCATGAAAATAGAATTCACCTGCTTATACAGTAATTAGCATCTATTACACACACCTGCTGTTTGCTCATCAGTCCACTAGGCACACCTCCGTGCATGCCTGCACAACCCCAGGATGTTATGCATAAATAAAGTAAGCATGGCAAATTTGCAATTATTTTCCTCCATTCCCATGATATCGCGCAAATCTTTTAGTATACAAAGGAAAGGTTGCACACCCTGTACTCAAACACAGAACCATCTCCACTCTAGTCCTAGCCATACACATGATGCCACAGGACTATGTGCATGACAAGCACAACAAAAGCTGCCATTCATTCCTCCATTTCCTGTGGGTGAGCTACGCGCACCATCACACAAATGAGGGCATAAAAAAATGTACAAAAATTATTTGAAATGGACAGAGAAGACACATTTTACAACAAAATTCCAAGGATGATACAACCTGTGATTTGTGCATAGCTTGCATGCGCTTTCACTCTCCACAGACCAACCTGTACAACTTTAAAAAGTGTAACCTGACACACACCCCTGATCTCATCGCTCACTTTTGACATCCATTGAAAACAAAAACACTGTGGTAGTGCCTACACAAAGTGAACATCTTACAGGGTTACTCTTTTTTGGGATTCAGCAATGAGTTTTTACCTAATTTGCATCTTCACCATGCTGAAGGCCTGAAATCTACACAGTTAGTGACTGTGTCAATGGAGAAACTGCACAGGAGCACACTGTTGTAAACACAGGGAGGATATTACTTTGCTCATATATCTGCTACATACTACATATGTTTATGTACAATATAATACTCTGTTTCAGGAGGCATAAACATTTTAGCAGCATGCATTATGCACAATTATATTTTCTTTTGTGGGTGATGGAGCAAAGGTACATTTATGTCATGGCCCTTAAAATGTAACTCTGATATTCTTTCATCCACATTGTGTAATTAGGTCATAATATGTGTGGGGTTACATGTTGAGGTCAGTTCTGTGCAAATTTTAAGAGCTATTACTTTGCTCTTGTTTCCGTGTAGACTCCTTTCATGGCTGTATTCAAAAAGTGTCCGAATACACGGGCAACAGGAACACAGAGTCTACACAGTTTGCTTACAGCTTATTAGATCACTCTACTGTGTTATTTGGCTTCATTAGCATAAAATTCAGCTATTTATGCTGACATTTGCATGCTACAAAAGTTTCCCGGTTTGTGAGTGAGTGTGCGCTGCTACATAGAGTTTAATAAATCTAAAACTTGCTGCAGCCATGTACACATTGCGCTGTGATGCACACCCAGTGAAAATTATCGTGTAGGCTTTCATGAATCCCCCCATACCTATTTATGTAATGCTTCTGTCCACTTTCAAGTCATTGAGATGGACTCAGTTGTCAGATATATTCTGAAATGGACTGTCATACACTAAGAAAAATTAAATATGGTCATTTGTACACAAGTGTATTCTTTCAATGTATGCATTATATGCATTCCATGCTAAGCAGTTAATTTCTCAATTTCAGGGTTCCATTCTGTCACTAAAAGGTAAAGATAAAGATGTATCTTTGTGTATAATTCCTTCAAATGGTATATCAAGATATACATTAAATACACCACAGCATTCATTTGTTTTGGGAAGAAGTTATGCATTTTGTAAACTGAGATGTGTAAGAATTTAGGTATTACAAACCACTCTGTGGTACATTTACCATGTGTTTATTTTATTAAGCTAAAGATTTTGTTAAATATTTTTCCCAGAATGTTAGGCAAGCATGAAATATTTTTGCTTAAGCCTTTTAGTTAGTTAGTTAGTTAGTTAGTTAGTTAGTTAGTTAGTTAGTTAGTTAGTTAGTTAGTTAGTTGGTTATTTAGTATAGAAAATGTAGGCTGCCCAGAAACAGGCAGCTTCTGGAGTGGGGAGGGAGTTGTATTCTGGAAGATAGTATCCAGTTCCAAAAAGTCTGGTTACTCTCAAGTTTTTTCGATGCATTGTCTTTTATATAACATTTTTTTTAAATAACAGTGTCTAGTTGCATGACATTAATCTTTTTTCAGATGAGCAACTGAAAAAGTACCTTTTTAAGCAATGTCTTTCTCTTGGACATTCTAACATAGCTTACATTAAGGTAGCACTACTCAATACTAGCAGTCTGAGCAAAAAATTACCCACACATGAGGCTATTTTGAGACTTGAATGCATACTATATGTGTAGTTATTGAAACGTGGCTTCATAACAATTATAGCATTCACTTCTTTCCAAAATACTATGCTTATCACTCATTCGGGGGGGGGGGGGATATGCATGTTTAGCTGCTCTGTGCAAATTTCTGATGACACCAGTTTGTACCTCCTGCACAGCTTGCCCCCACTAAATAAAGTCATTTACTACAGTGCTTCCAACTATAGATCCATGTTAATATCTCAGCTAGCTTCCTAAGTTGAATTATATTCCTATTAATCCCAGTATGCTAATCCTGAGTGACTTTAATTACCAATCCATTAACTGGAACTCATACAGCAAAAATAAATATGACAGTAGTTCCCTAATTTTATCAATACTACCTCCCTAGATCAAATAATGTAACCTCCCACTAAAGTAACAACATACTAAACCTTGTCCTCACAAATGTTGCCTCTGCCTGCACCGTTACTAATTTTATTCCCTCCTTAATCAAAACTGACCACCACACACATTTTTTTTTTGTGGTTGGCATGGTCCATTTCTAAATGGCCTCAGCTTTTTCAGCCTATAGATTCATACCTCTCAGCCTATTCTATAACCCAAATAACGTGCTTCTGCCATGCTTAATTTTCATTTAGCTGAACAGGTGGTCAGTCCAGCTTGATGCAGGGAATTCAAAATGGTTTGGACTTTATGGTAATGGCTTCTCCAATCTTCGGGGAATATTATGACATTATCCAGGTAGGTTGTTGCATAACTGGTATGGAGTCTTAAAATCTTGTCCATCAGCCCATAGAATGTTACAAGTACTCTGAGGAGACCAGAAAGCAGGACTCTGTAGTGGAAAAGCCCATCTGATATACAGAATGACATGTTTTTATTTAGATTCTAGGACCACTGAAATTTGCCAATAGCTTTTTTAGGTCTACAGTGAACATAAACCTATCCTTTCCAAATCTTTCAATCATTTTTTCTACTCATAGAATGGGATATGAATCAAATTTAGATATGCTATTTAACTTTCTGAAGTTATTCCAAAACCCTATAGATCGATCAGGCTTCAAAACCAGGATATTCCATTTATTTTGAGCTTCTTCCATGGCCACAGGTTTAAGCATTTTCTGGACTCTGTTGGAGTAAATTGGCTCTACCAGCCAACTTTGAGAATACAATCTTATTTGTGAATGCAAAATATTTTACTTCTTGTTTTTGAGACATGAATAACATGTCTTCTGTTTGACTTCAGGATATTCTGTGGTGGACTTAGCTTCTCCTGCAAACATAATTGCTGCAGAAACTTCAGTTTCTCCACAAGGTACCAAAAGTGTTAGAGCTGCTCTTGGTTCCTTTTTCCTTGTTGTCCAGCCTTAATTAAAATTCACACAATTTCCTTCTCCTATCACTTCAAAAGATTTTTGCCACTCTATAAGGAACTTTTATCAGCTGTGGGTATTAATTCATGTACTTTATCTCCTGGTTTGGATTCTCTGTTATGGACATTTCTGTAGTATGCTTTGTGTTGTGTCTCATGGGCTGGTTTTATAGGTTATGTTACTATAAGTGCTAAAGTGTCTAGCCTATCCTACAGGTCTGAAAGTCTTTTAAACACTTTTAAAAAAGGTATTTCCTCCTACCAGGTTTCTGCTGCTATACCTGGCAAACCTCAAGGATATCTGACATACAGTATTTCAAATAGTGGGAATCCCAACTGAGGCTTAGGTTACTTCCCTTATATAAAAGAGAAAATATGAGAACAGCTGGTCCGAGTTTCTCCAAGCCTCTTCTATCCCTCTTTGCAACATAGGTTTTTAATGTTTTATTAAAGCATTCACATTGTCTGACTGTTTAAGGGGGTATACAAATGCCAATAGGTGTTTTAATGTAAAACAAAATTTAGTAAATTTCTTGCACGGTTTTGTGGGGTGCCTTGGTCAGTAAGAATTTTTTGGTAGATTCATACCCTACAAAAAAAGCAGTACAAGTTTCTTTAATGCAATGTAATGTGTCCAAATGGGCAACAAACTATAACTGAATAAAATGGAAAATAAAAAAATCCGGACCACGTAGTGAAGTAACAGTTCTTTATTAAAATACACCAACCAAATGACTAAGCACTTTTGCTATAAAAATAGCTTCATCAGAGTCAAGTTAGGTTCATATTTCTATCCACTTAAATAGTACACTACTACCAATCATCATTTAGCAATTACTATTGCCTCAAAAAAACACATAATTTCCTCTCATGAATAATTAATAGAATAGTTCTAATAGCTACAAGAGTTAAACACTATGTTTAAATTCATATTCTAAACTTTTAAATACTTTTTCTTAAAAATAATATATACAAAAATATTTAGGTATATACAAAAAATGTATACAAAAATATAAATACATATTTTTATAGAAATGCATTATGTAGAAAAAAACAACTACTAAAATCAGCTACTTGGAATTAATAATGACATTTGCCCTTTGTTTTAAAACAGGCTTGATGGAAATACTGTCATTTAATCCAAGTGGGTACTGTGAATTCAGCCTTAATTGCCATCTGAATTCTTTTAATTTTACTCAGTTTTATAATCACCCCCTCTTTCATTATAAAATACACTATCACAAAGAAAATATATATTTTTTAATTCATACACTGTTTACTATGTAAAAAAAGTGCATTATAAACATTTTCATTCCTAATAGCCCTTAGGTGTTCAGCAGCCCTGTCCCTAAGCCTGCGATTAGTTTTGCCAACACAATAGGCTTCACAGGTGGTGCAGGTTTCCACATATACCAGCATGGATGTATTGCAGTTACATTTTCCAGGGTAAGCAATAGAAGTTTTATAATTCTTAATCATCACATACAGCCCATCATTAATGTACCTACAATATTTGCAAGCCCCACATTTTGTCATTAAAGAGACCTGGTATCTATTAACACTGTTGTTTTTCGAGCAAATCCTTGATATTTTTTCCCCTACTATAGACTACCTTTGGTTTATAGCCCAATAGAGTTTTATTATCATTGTCAAGACAGGAATTCCATCCCTTTTTCTAAAGCCATGGCCAATTTGGAGGCTGTCACATTGTAACTCAGGACCATAGCATCAGTTTTATTATTATTATTAACTCTGCCATCATCCTGAATAACATCTGCTTTCTTTAATATTGAACAGTAAAGGGTTTCTCTTTTCTTTAAAATTTCTTTCTTAACATTTGTTAACAATTTCAATGGGTAACCCCTCTCCAAAAACATACCTATCAGCTTGAAGAGTTCTTCTTCAGACTGACTGTTGTCACTAACAAGCCGAGAAACCCTCACCATTTGTCCCTTCACTATGCTCTTAGTTTGATACCCAGGATGGCAACTCTTATAATGTAGCAGATAATTTGAATAATTTTATTTTCTATAAATATTGCTACTTAACTCATTATTAGTTTTACAAAGTCTAATGCCCAAGTAATTAATTTCACTGCTATGCCAAGTATGAGTAAACCTTAAAAAAGATGTCTCATTCAAATATTCAAGAAATACTTCCATCTGCGTGATATCCCCTTCACAAAGAATAAGTATATCATCCAGGAATCTATTGTAGGATTTTATGTTCCCCATAAACTTAGATTGGAACACATATACCTTTCCCCATCGTAAGAGAACAAGGTTCACAAATATGGGGGCACATCTAGCCCCCATTGCTACTCCTGTCTTTTGGTGAAAAATTTCACCATCAAAACATAAAAAATTATTTTTTAAAATAAGTTCCATAAAGTCTAGTACCAAACTAATCTTATTTTTATCCATCTTATAACTACTCAAAAGACTCTCGTAGAACATATTAATTCCTTCGGTATGGGGAATCACCATGAATAGGTTAATCATATCTATAGTCAAAAAAATATAACAATCACTGTTATCAAAGGCTCTCATTCTTTCTAGGCAATGTCATGAATCCCTAAATACATGCCCGGCTTCCTCCATAAAAGGTTTTACACATTTGTTCACATAAGCTGCTAAGGGTTTGGTTTTCGAACCCCCCGCAGCCACTATGGGTCTAAATGGTGGATTCCTGACCTCTTTGTGGACTTTCAGGATGCCAAAAATAACTGGTAATCTTGGGTGTTCCACCCTTAAAAAACTTATATAAGGTATGGTCTATACAGCCATCAAGAAATGCATCAGATAAATATAAATCAATCATAGCATAAGCTCTATTAAGTTCATTTCTAGATATTCTCTCATAAGTACCATGGTCATTCAAAATTCCATGCATCCTCAAACAATAATCCATCATAGTCATGACCACCATACCTCCCCCTTTATCCGGTTTCATGTATCTCAAGTCCTTATGTTTAATGACGTCATTTAATACACTTCTTTCTTCAATGGTTAGATTATCCACCATTTTATAATTTTGTAACAAAATATTTCTAAATTCTCTTTCACATAGTTTTTCTAGTATTAACACATCATGATGATATGGGGGCACAAAAGTGCGTCTCCTCTGCAATCTCTGCTCATTAACATTACTAACATTACTATCATTCTTATTCCCGGTCATTGTAGCAAAATAAATACTCAAATTCAATTGTCTCGTATATAACTTTAAACTAGTTAAAACATCCGCAATATCAGCCCGATAATTGGGCACAAAAGTGTTGCCTTTCCATCAGCTCTTCGTGAACTTGTTGGGTTACTAGATAAAACTGGGTTGGAAATGTTAAATATTATTATTCGGAATAACCAGAGAAAACTAAGCCTGCTACAAGCAGAAATAATATTGTTGAACAACAGTATTCTGAACGATTTGTTGTTTAGTGAGTATAAAGACAGTAATACTAAGGTGCGACACAAAGTCGATGACTTTGTTAAAAAGAATTCTATGAATAAACATAAGAAAATTGAGTGGGACACTAGAGAATATAAAAATAACTGTGCCTATCCAGTTGGGTGGAGGCACAGGGATTTCAATATTAATGAAAACACTAGTGATGTTAACAACCAGAATTACCAGATGGATGATGAACCAGGAACTGGTAATACTTATGGAGTGAACCACCATTTTGTGGATCAGGCATCCAAGGTGAGGAGGTTGAAGAGACTCAAGAACAAGAGGAATGATGGGCACTGGAACCAACAACAACAACAAGTGTATTACAACAAAGCATGGGGAGCAAGAAAGAAGTTTTAAATGGACAAAAATGCATTTTTTAACTTGTTCACTGATGGTGAATATGATGTCACTTTGAATGCAAACAATGTAGATGCATGTATTAATGTTTCAACAGAAAGTTGTGATTTAAATGTGCAGATGATGTGTTGTGAACAAAAAATAAGGTTTTACTATTTACAACTATGCTGATTTTGAAATACAGGATGCTCATTTTGATCTTTTGAGTAAAGGCAACACTTTTGTGCCCAATTATCGGGCTGATATTGCGGATGTTTTAACTAGTTTAAAGTTATATACGAGACAATTGAATTTGAGTATTTATTTTGCTACAATGACTGGGAATAAGAATGATAGTAATGTTAGTAATGTTAGTGAGCAGAGATTGCAGAGGAGATGCACTTTTGTGCCCCCATATCATCATGATGTGTTAGCACTAGAAAAACGATGTGAAAGAGAATTTAAATAAGGACTTGAGATACATGAAACCGGATAACGGGGGAGGTATGGTGGTCATGACTATGATGGTTTATTGTTCGAGGATGCATGAAATTTTGAATGACCATGGTACTTATGACAGAATATCTAGAAATGAACTTAATAGAGCTTATGCTATGATTGATTTATATTTATCTGATTTATTTCTTGATGGCTCTATAGACCATACCTTATATAATTTTTTAAGGACGGAACACCCAAGATTACCAGTTATTTTTGGCATCCTGAAAGTCCACAAAGAGGTCAGAAATCCACCATTTAGACCCATAGTGGCTGCGGGGGGTTCGAAAACTGAACCCTTAGCAGCTTATGTGGACAAATGTGTAAAATCTGTTATGGAGGAAGCCAGACATGTATTAAGGGATTCATGGCATTGCCTAGAAGGAATGAGAGCCTTTGATAACAATGATCATTATATTTTTTTGACTATAGATGTGATTAATCTATTCATGGTGATTCCCCATACTGAAGGAATTAATATGTTCCATGAGAGTCTTTTGAGTAGTTATAAGATGGATAAAAATAAGATTAGTTTGGTACTAGACTTTATGGAACTTATTTAAAAAATAATTTTTTATGTTTTGATGGTGACATTTTTCACCAAAATACAGGAGTAGCAATGGGGGCTAGGTGCACCCCCATATTTGTGAACCTTGTTCTTTTACAATGGGAAAATGTATTTGTGTTCCAATCTAAGTTTATGGAGAACATAAAATCGTATAATAGATTCCTGGATGATATACTTATTCTGTGAGAAGGGGATATCACGCAGATGGAAGAATTTCTTGAATATTTGAATGGGACAACATCTTTTTTAAGGTTTACTCATACTTGGCATAGCAGTAAAATTAATTACTTGGACATTAGACTGTGTAAAACTAATAATGGGTTAAGTAGCAATATTTACAGAAAAGAAAATTATTCAAATTCTATGCTGCATTATAAGAGTTGCAATCCTGGGTATCAAACTAAGAGCATAGTGAAGGGACAGATGGTGAGGGTTTCTGGGCTTGTTAGTGACAACAGTCAGTTTGAAGAAGAACTCTTCAAGCTGATAGGTATGTTTTTGGAGAGGGGTTACCCATTGAAATTGTTAACAAATGTTAAGAAAGAAATTTTAAAGAAAAGAGAAATCCTTTACTGTTCCATATTAAAGAAAGCAGATGTTATTCAGGATGATGGCAGAGTTAATAATAATAATAATAATAATAATAATAATAATAAAACTGATGCTATGGTCCTGAGTTACAATGTGACAGCCTCCAAATTGGCCATGGCTTTAGAAAAAGGGATGGAATTCCTGTCTTGACAATGATAATAAAACTCTATCGGGCTATAAACCAAAGGTAGTCTATAATAGAGAAAAAAATATCAAGGATTTGCTTGAAAAACAACAGAGTGTTAATTGATACCAGGTCTCTTTAATGACAAAATGTGGGGCTTGCAAATATTGTAGGTACATTAATGATGGGCTGTATGTGATGATTAAGAATTATAAAGCTTCTATTGCTTACCCTGGAAAATGTAACTGCAATACATCCATGCTGGTATATGTGGAAACCTGCACCACCTGTGAAGCCTATTGTGTTGGCAAAACTAATCGCAGGCTTAGGGACAGGGCTGCTGAACACCTAAGGGCTATTAGGAATGAAATGTTTATAATGCACTTTTTTACATAGTAAACAGTGTATGAATTTTAAAAAATGTATTTTTTTGTCATAGATAGAGTATTTTATAATGAAAGAGGGGATGATTATAAAACTGAGGTAGAATTAAAAGAATTCAGATGGCAATTAAGGTTGATTCACAGTACCTGCCTGGATTAAATGACAGTATTTTCATCAAGCCCATTTTAAAACAAAGGGCAAATGTCATTATTAATTCCAAGTAGTTATTTAGTAGTTGGTTATTTCTACATAATGCATTTGTATAAAAATATGTATATATATTTTTGTACACATTTTTGTATATACCTAAATATTTTTGCATATATTATTTTTAAAAAAGTATTTAAAAGTTTAGAATATGAATTTAAACATAGTGTTTAACTCTTGTAGCTATTAGAATTATTCTATTAATTATTCATGAGAGGAGATGATGTGTTTTTTGAGGCAATAGTAATTGTTGAATGGTGATTGGTAGTAGTATTCTATTGAAGTGAATAGAAATATGAATTTAACTTGACTCTGATGAAGCTATTTTTATAGCGAAAGTGCTTAGTCGTTTGGATGGTGCATTTTAATAAAGAACAGTTTCTTCACTACATGGTCCAGATTTTTTTATTTTCCATTTTATTCAGAACTAGTTCCTTTGTTTTAATTGTTGCACTGACTCAGTAAGGTACTGCCTCAGGAAATTCTATTGCACAATCAAAAATTAGAAGGATACACTAATGGTCCTGACATAGTTTTACCAGTGGTCCAACAATGCTCTCAGCTATGCATTCAAATGTGACATTCACAAAGGGCAGGGGTACAGGGCTGGATGCTTTCCATCGATACTCTGTGCAAGCTGTGCAAATGTTGTCCATGTATTTCATAATACTAGACCAGTAAATCTAACTAAAATTCTAGCTTATATCTTATCCATTTTTTAAGTGACCACCCAAAATGCTGTATGTGATGACTTCATTGCAATTATTCTAAAAGAAATTAGCACTATTAAATGCCTTAGGATTTTCACTCATCATTTGTTACTGTGTAGAGTAGGTCATTTCTTAGGTCAAGCTATGGGTATGAAGTTGGTCTGTTGTGTTCCTTTGCTTCCCCATCTACTCTTTCTGTATTCTCTAAAGCTCTACATGGTATATGATCTTCCTCTGAACCTTTTTAAAACTGACATGGCTTGTCTAGAAGTCAGCCAAGTCAGCATAATTTCCATCAATATTCTAATACAAAGTGTTGATCATGGCTTCTTTTTCTACAAATACAGATATAGGATTTTCCACTTTGTGTAGTCTACCCCCTACAAAAAGGCAACTCATGAAAATTAATAGTGTCCCTTTTTCTTCTTTAGTAGTTTTCTTATTTTATTTACCTTTAGAATCTTACATCTGTTTCTGATTGGTTCTCTGCTTTGGTATATCATGGAGAAGTTTAAAACTCTATTCAGGTTCCCTTTTGCCTTTTTATTCAATATGAGAACTATTCATCTGTTCCACAGTTTCTACAGCTACTTCCTTTAGTGTACTTTTAACTATGGGCCCCTCCTTTTCAGTTTTTCACAATGACCACTTTTATTATTTTAACAATTGGTGTTGTTTCTTAAGGCTTGGAGTCAGATTCATTAAACCTCTCCAACAAGAGCAAAAGCTTATCTCATTTTGTGTTTTTGCATTCAGTACCATTTTCTTTAGCAAAATAAGAATTCATGTCCACTCTTCAGTCTGTTGTCTGGTCCTCAGTGAATGGAATAAGAACTCCTACTATTATTGCTGAATAACTCTGGAAAGCAAACTGTGTATTATACCATGACCCCCCCCCAAAACGTACACGCTGATTGGCCAGCGTGCACATTGTAAATCGAGTTATACTAATGGAAAAAGGTCCGGTCGCCCGGACTTTTTTCCATTAGTATAACTCTACTTTTAAAACACTGTCTCGCTATGTTAAATGGGTTTAATATAGCGAGACAGCTTTAAAATAAGCAACAGAGATCTCCATTGCTTATTTTAAAGCTGTCTCGCTATGCTAAACCCATTTAACATAGCGAGACAGGTTTTAAAAAAAAAGCAACGGGGAAAGCAAGATCTCCGTTGCTTTTTTTACTGTTTCGCTATGTTAAATGGGTTTAACATAGCGAGACAGTTTTAAAATAAGCAATGGACATCTCCGTTGCTTATTTTAAAACTGTCTTGCTATGTTAAACCCATTTAACATAGCGAAAACAGTAAAAAAAAGCAACAGAGATCTTGCTTTCTCCGTTGCTTTTGCCCACAGCTCTGATGGACTGCGCAGGCGCAGTACATCAGAACTGCCGTGGATGCCAGACATCTGCGGAAGGGCAGTAAACAGGCATTATACTATGCCATTATTTAAGAAAAGTAATAGTTTCTTTTCTTAAATAATGTCATAATAGCAATAACCACGCCTGGGTGTGGGTAATGCTGTGTTACCACGGTTGGCTTTGTTTGGTCCCTCGGGACCAAACCACGCCAACCGTGGGTAAATCCAGCATTACCCACACCCAGGCGTGGGTTATTGCTATAATAACTAGTGATCTGGAAAACAACAACTACTATTACAACTACTGAACAACTACTACAACACTGACTAACTCAACATTAACTGACACTGCACCTGCTTTTATAGCAGATTTTTTCTAAAAAGTCACAGAAAGCAGTTATGAGAATTCTACTTTCTAATGTCAGACTTTAAAAAGCAAACAAAACAGCTGCTGTGGAGATTCTATTCCTTTCAGCTTCTTTTTCTACATGATGACATCACATCTAGATCAGCTGAATGGTATAACCTACGTTCAGAATTCTTTTTAAAAAAAAACATGTACATTTGGTCAGCCAGAAGAACGCTGTTTGATTCAAATTGTTTGATTCTTACATAAATCAAAGTAATAATCAAGAAAACACAAACTTATTTACAAAATCATAGCTAGTCATGCTGGCTTATATAACACAAGGTAATTTACAATATTTACAAGTATCTACAAAACATCAGATAGTCATGCTAGCACAGACAACTAACAAGTCAATATCCTCACATTTCTCCCCACTTTGAAGACTCAAGCTAGATTTTCAAGTGACCCTGGAAAATCATTGCTTGAGAAAAATGGGGCTGACTGAAAATGTATCAACCCATACCCTGTCTTGAGAATCCCTCTGCACTGGCATTACTGAAATCTGGACTGGTTAATACAGGGAGTCTTCACAAAGCTTCTTTAAGTTTTTGGAATGTCTGCTCGCAATCTGGGGTCCACACTACCTTATCAGGCTTGTTTTTCCTTGTTAGGTCAGTAAGGGGTGCAGCCATTGTACTACAGTTGGGCACATATTTTCTATAGTACCCTGCTGGCCTTAGGAATGCTCTCACCTGCTTTTTGAGAACAGGTACAGGCCATGCCTGAATAACCTCCATTTTGGCAGGTTCTGGTCTAATCTTTCCACTCCCTACTCTATGTCCTAGGTAGAAGACCTCTGCCATACCCACCTGACACTTACTAGGCTTAATAATCAACTCTGCCCTTTTTAATCTACTTAAGACCTCTCTGACATGTTGAAGTTGCTCTTGCCAGGAATGACTGTAAATGGCAGTATCATACATATAAGTGAGATCATAGTCTACTGCTCCTAGTAAGGTATGATCTACTAACCTCTGGAAGGTTGATGGGGCATTCTTCATTCCAAATGGCATCCTTGTAAACTCATATAATCTAAAAGGTGTTACAAATGCTGACTTCTCTCTAGCAAATAGTAAATGGGCCAAATATTGAACCCACTCCCTCTTAAACTGGTCTGCAAATGCCCGTAATATAGTCTTTAATGTAGAATTTAATCTCTCCACAAGACCCATAGCTACCCACTGAAATGGCTCCTCAATCACAGGCAAAAGCATCCACGGAGCTTTGACCTTATCCCCTGCCTTGCCTACCTTTTGGCACTACTCACAAGTCCTGCAATACCCTGAAACATCCTTCACAATCCCAGAACAATAAAATTCTGCATAATACATCTCTTGGTATTCTTTATATCCATATGACATGCAGAAGGAATTTGATGGGCCATGGCTAGAGGTGCCAGACGGTAGGAACTGGGCACTACCAACTGCCATATTACCTCCCCCTCTTACCCTCCCTCAGGGATCCACTCTCTGTACTGTAATCCTTTGTTACCTGCAAAAAGAATGTCATGGACTATGGCTACAGATGCCAGATGGCAGGCTCTGGGCTCTACCAACTGCCGCATTACCTCACCCTTTAACCCTCCCTCAGGAGTCCACTCTCCATGTGGTAACCCTTTGTTATCTTCAAAAGAAATAGCATGGGCTATGGCTAAAGGTGCCAGATGGTAGGCTGTGGGCCCCACCAAATGCTGTATTACCTCACCTTCTAGCCCTCCCTCAGGGGTCCAGTGTCTGTACAGTAACCCTTTGTTACCTGCAAAAAGAATGTCATGGACTATGGCTACAGATGGCAAACGGTAAGCTATGGGCTCTACCTACTGCCTTATTACCTCAACCTCTAGCCCTCCCACAAGGGCCCACTATCTGTACAGTAACCCTTTATTATCTGCAAAAGGAATGTCATGGATTATGTCTAGAGTGACAGACAGTAGACTCTGGGCTCTACCAACTGCTGTATTACCTCACCTTCTAGCTCTTCCACAGGGGTCCACTCTCTGTACAGTAACCCTTTATTATCTGCAAAAGAAATGTCATGGGCTATGGCTAGAGGTGTCAGATGATAGGCTCTGGGCTCTACCAACTGCTGTATCACCTCACCTTCTAGGCCTCCCACAGGGATCCACTCTCCATTCCAGCATACAGACTCCCCTTTTTCTTCGGCATCAGGTGCCTCCTTAGCTACCTCCCTCAAGCCAAGTAAGGTAGAGTCTGAAAGCTGCTCCTGTCTCAACTCTACTTTTGTGACCACTCCTAGCTGCTCTTCAACAGGAAGCCCGGTATCCTCTGTCAGCAGAGCTTCACTGTCGGCCTAGATACCACCACTCACCTCTGTCCTTGCAGTCACCATGTCCATGGGAACACCAGTGCATACCAGCAGCTGTGGTTCATCTTCAGGCTCACTGCTACAAGGTAGCTCCCTCCCTGAAGTAACCATGTCACCAGCCCCAGCTTCAGGATTAGGATTTCTCTGTGTCTCCCCAGTCTACCAGACCTATGTGCCTGTCTCAAAGCTTGACTGTGTGTAACTGCATGCACACAAGGTACTACACTATCAAAATCATTCCCTATTAAGACATCTGTAGGGATATTCTCAAACATACCTACCTGTTTGTTCCCTTTTCCACCCTCCCAGTCTAGATGAGCCCTGGCCAAATGTATTTGGAATGGGGTCCCACCCAAAGCTCTGACTGGTATGGACTGCCCAAGGAAGTACTGCTTCCCCTTAACCACTGCAGACCTCACAATGGTTATATCAGAAGCTGTGTCTCTCTTAGCAGTGGTTTGCCTTCCATCCAGCTTCAAATTTTGGTAATAATTTGGCACCTCTGTTGTTCCCAGAAAACTCATCACTGGCATTTTGTCATTCCCACTCACTGGCTCCCTCACCTTTTGTTTCTCACCTTGCTTCAGTGGACATTTGTATGCTACATGGCCCCTCTGATTACATTTGAAACATCTAATCCCTGATCCTGACAATGTGCTTGAACTAGTGGCTTTCCCTGTTGTTGGTGAACTCTGTTGGAGTGGTTTAAGCTGCCCTCATGGCTTCCCTTAGGTCCATATGTAGCACTGGGTATCCCTTTCTTATGCAGTGGTGTCCTACTTGCCAAGTAGAGATCCCCTTTTCTACCAACTCATTTGCAGAGGTACACTCTTAGTCTGCCAACCAGATCCTCATCTCCTCAGACAAAGTGCTGAGAGCTTGTTCTTTCACCAAAAGGTCTGTCAGTCCTTCAAAAGTGGTGGCCTGACACCCAATCACCTGCAAGTGAAAGTTAGTACTTAAATCAGCAATGTAATTGCATACACTTTCATCTACCTTGTGTCTATGTTCACGGAATTTTTTCTATACATTTCAGGAGTTAATTTAAAACAATCCAGTAAACACTGTTGTACATAACCATAATTCAAACAATCTATATCAGACAGTTTAGCAATTGCATAACAGCTCTACCATGGAGTAAGGGGGTCAGTAACTGTACCCAGAGTCCTTGGTCAACATTATATTGTTTACATATCGTCTCAAATATATAAATGAAACTATCAAAGTAATCTTCCTTCCTGTACTGAGGAAACAGTTTACTGACCTTTATGGCTTCTGGGGTTCAGTCATTCCTTTCCCCATTACCACCATGACTCTGTTGAAGAGTTAGAAGTTCCTTTTTGTACTGTCTCTGTCTCTTATTTTCTTCAGCTTCCATCTCCAAATGCCTGGTCTCCAGTTCCTTTTCGTGCTGACGCTCCATCTCCAAATGCCTCAGTTCATACTGATGCGGTCTCTCTTCAGCCTCCAGTTCATGCTGAAGCTGCTTCTCCTTCTCCCTCTCCTCAGTCTCCAAACATTTGGCTTCCAGTTCATGTCTTTTTAACTCCAGATGGATTTTTAAGTTTTATGAAGAAAAGGTGAACTGTCTTGTTTGTAAAGACTGCACATCCAAAACACTAGACTGGATATTCTCCAAGCTGCTGGTCTGCTCTGTGGCTGTGACTAAGACTCAGATCATTGCTTCCTTAGTCAGGTTGGCATGTACCAGTCCTTTGGCTTCAAACATTTTGGCCAACTGGTTCCTTGTCAGCTTGCAGCAATCTTCTGCTAACATCTTTGCCTGCCGTCCCTGATTAAACTGACTAAAAATAATTAGAACTGTTGTGAAATGAAACTCTGCATGTTTATCTTGTTGCTTTCAAGAGCACACACCTCAGTGACAACTACCCGGAAGCTACTGAAGCTCAATTAAAATCCCACACTGCTGGCACCAAATAATGTGACAACCCACTTGAACCCGGGACAGTAACTAAGGAGCCTCATTCCTCACCAGTGTCTCCAGTAAGGGAGTGTCACTGAAAGCAGGGATAAAAATACACAATTTCTCCTAAGAGTACACCGGGAAAAGGCTCCAAAGCTGGGATTGGACTACATGCTTCACTCCATGTCCCCAAATGAGTCTCCACACTAAAAGGAATGCTGCCACTGCACTGAAACCATGTTTCAGTAACTGCACAAATATGAATGTGTCTGAAAAGCAAGAGGGCCTCAAATTCAAGGATCTTTCTATATAGACTCCTAGTATTAAGTAGTGCCACCATGATGTAGTCTGAATTTGAGTTTGTTTTCAATACCATAATGCCAGGGGGGCTCTGCCTTAAAGAGGCACTATTGGAGCAGCAAAGGCTTAACTATAGTGTCACCTATGACTGACATTTCTCTGTGTAGAACAGAATTAGTGGACCTTATGGGCTTATGTCTGCCCTCCTGGTGCCTCTTAGGTGAGCTGTGTAGATTTGCTGTGTGTGTGTGTGTGTGTGTGTGTGTGTGTGTGTGTGTGTGTGTGTGTGTGTGTGTGTGTGTGTGTGCGTGTGCGAGCGTGTGTGTGTGTGGGTGTTTAGAGAAGGAGTAGGTGATGCATTTGATGCTGGATTCTTGGATCTTTTAGAGTGTGTTCTAGAAAACTTTAGCATTTTTTTTTCTTTACAGCCTCAGCATACATCTAGTGATACCCCGTGACGGATGGGTGTGATAGGAGTATGATGTTTACTAGTAATGGGGTGAAGCGAGAAGTTTACCTCCATATTTCTTAAATATTTACATTTCTTGCAGATTGTACTATCAAATAATGGAAAAAGTGAATAGTTGGCAAGCATAAGGCAGTTGCTACACTGCCTTATAATACTTGGTGTAAAGTAATGTACTTTCTTATGTATTTGTAGTTTATTTTTTCTCAGTAAAGAGATTACTTTTATTCTCTTTTTTCTGCATCACTGAATTTGTCTTTAGGCACATGTGTAGTCAGCCTGCTGTCCTGATACTAAATATTTCACGTTTAGGTTGCATTGCTTCTGTCTGCTAGGAATAACTCTAGTGTTTTGCTTAACCCTGTCTTCCACTATGTTGGAGACATACTGGAACTGCTAGACAAAACTGGATCAAGGCCTGCAAGGCCTGCATGAAAACAGGGTTATATTTACAGTGGCTGCATATTGATCAGTTATCTGTAAAACATCCTGCTTCATCGATGGGATCACCACTTCAGTGAGGGGACTGCATGTTCCTTTTAAAATCTTTTGAGTTTCTAAACTGATTGAGATGCATACACATGCAAATCATATTGTATTCTTGTGAGGCAAATACTGCATATTGTTAATGAAACCTTCTCCAACGCAAATATTAGTTGAATATACATTCTTGTTTAAAAGTAAACTGCATGGATTTCTTGTCTGATGCAGGAAAAAAAGATAACCACATATTACACCTGTACAACTAAATTGTTTGTTTTTTTTTTTTGTCTAATGTGGAAAATAATGACTGCATATATTATTTACAGTAAATTATATTTTCAAGTTGGAAATTGAAATTAAATGTTATAAGACATGAGTTCAAATCTCACCAAGGTACAGTTGCTACCTTTTTATTTTTAAGACTTTATAAAAACTAACTCAGCTAGTGGATTGTAATATACCATGAAAAAATAAGAGATGTTCTTTGGGAAAGAAAAAGCAAAATCATAAGAGTTGTATGTGTCATACAACTCAGTGTCAATTAAACACCTCTGCCATTGATCAAATACAACTGCTTTCTGAGTTACGTCTATGTACTCATACTTTTTTGGTTCAATGCATTCATATTTCTGTGTGTGATTTCAATCAATGGATTATTAAAACATGAACTACAACTATCTAACATGGGGTAATAAATATGCCATTTTAGCTGTGAAAATACACATTTATGTCAAATAAAGAAATTAGAGATAGCACTCACTTAACTGACAAGAGTATAAAACGGTTCACATGTTGAAAATAAGTTTTTAGTGTTGTAAGATGGGTAACTGTTTATGGATAGATATGAAGAATTAGTGGAGGCCTGTTATAAAATGAACTGTGTGGGCAATATTGTAAAATAAGGTGTTCATCATATTATTCACTGCTGCAGTAACCTTAGCTATATGAGTTATATCCTGCCAAGTATATAACAGCTGGCCTGCTTCAAAGCTTCAGGGCATCTTCCATGCACCCAAACTGTCAGGCAGCTTTAGTTGAGCTGACTATAAGACAAATTTTGTTGCAAAGCCTGTCAGAGCTTTACTACCACCAAAGAGAATGCTCCTTTGAAGCATTCAAGGATCAACAGTCGGCTTGTTCATAGGTTCATAGGTAGGTACTAGGCTATCGGCCCAAGGGCCTATGTAAGCCTAGCCAACAAAGTTCCCTGGCTTACGCCACCCAAGAAAGTTATTTTCCTGTGCCACTGTCGAGCAGAGACACAGAAGTGATCCCCGGGGTGTATTTCCTATTTCCTATCCACTCATCAAGATTTTTCTTCAAGAGTGCTAATGAAGAACTTTGCTTGACATAGATGGGTAGCCTGTTCTAGAGTATGGGAAGTCTCTGGGACAGGAATCTATCCTTCCAGCATGCCCTGTTTATTGTGGTGACAAGGTTTAGGTCCCTAGAGCATGTAGCTTGGAGGGATTGGGATTTCTTTAGGTGTAGCATGTCCAACAGCTCTGGGTTTGACATAGCTTTATATGTTAGGCAGAGTTCACCTCGGAGTAGGAGATATGCCACGGAGTAAAGCTGGAGTTTTTTGAGGCGGTCAGTGTAGGGCATTTGTTTGAGGCCAGTAATCCTCTTTGTGAGGTACTTCTGTGGCCTTTCCAGCTGCTGCAGATGTCCTGTGAGGTACATTCCAAAAGGGGCATTGTACTCTATAATGGATCTAATGAGTGTCAAATAGAGGGGAACAATGACCTCTTTTTTCCTGGATGAGAACCCTTTTATGATGAGGTGTGCCATGTAGAAGGACTTCCTGACTACTGTGGTGATGTGACTATCAAAGAAGAGACTACTGTCCACCTGGATCCCAAGGTCTCTTATCACGCATTCAGTGTTAAGTAGATTGCTGCTTATGTGGTAGTTCATGCGTACAGAGTTTTTACCAAAGGGGATGACACTGCACTTTTTGGCATTGAGCTTGAGGCCATGGCTCTGACACCAGGCATCTGTCTCAGCGAGGCCCTTCTGTAGGATGTCCACATCATTTGGGGACTTGACTATGGCTCCTAGTTTGCAGTCATCTGTGAACTTTGTTAGCCAGAGGCCTTCTGTGTTAGCCTATACTTCAGAGAAGTAGATACCAAACAGGAGAGGTCCCAGGACGGAACCCTGTGGCACTCCACTTATCACTGCTTTGAGGTCAGATTTGGAGTCTGCAACTTTTACAGTGTGGGTTCTGTCAGTGAGCCAATTGGCAACCCATCTTGTGACGTAGGGATTTATACCTAGTTTAGTGAATTTAGCTATAATTCCAGAATGAGGGATGGTGTTGAAAGCCTTGGCAAGGTCAAGATAGGCTGTGTGAACCACCTTACCCTCATCAACGGCTTTGGTGACTGCCTCAAAGAAGTTGATCAGGTTCAGGAGGCATGATCTGCCTTTCACAAACCCGAACTAGGTGGGATCCAGAGTTTGGAGGTTACCAATGTCTTTGTTTATGAGTTCCATGGTGATACATTCCATGGCCTTGCAGACCAGGCTCATCAGGCTAATAGGTCGATAGTTCCCAGGATCAGTGGTGGCTCCCCCTTTGTGGAGTGGGATAACTGTGCTGTGCACCATTCAGTGGGCACAAAGCCTGATGCGAGGCTATTATTGAACATGGTGCTTAAGTGGGGAGCCAGTTCTTTCTCAAGTTCATGAAAAATGCAGCTTGGGATGTTGTCCAGTCCCATGGATACTGTGTTTTTGGCTTTAGAGAGTGCAGCTTTTACCCGCGTAGTTGTGATTACAGGGACTCTGCATTCTTCCTATATAGATATGGGCCCTTTAGGGAGTGAGGGGGGGGGGGTAAAGTTAGCACTGAACCTATCTGCCAGGATGTTGGCAATATCAGTTGGTTCTGTAATTTTCATGCCTTTGTGCTGTAACTCAGAGCAGATCTGGGTGTTGCCATCAAAATTTTTGACATAGCTATAGAATGCTTTGTGGTTATTCTTGGAATTAGTGGCAATTTTGTTTTCATAACTAGCTTTGGAGGATCTTATTAAGGGATTTCAGCTTCTTACTGAGGCTGACCAGGGAGCTCCTCCATTCATGGGATTTTACTCTCTTTTGCAACAGTTTCTTCCTTCTGTTGTACAGTTTGTTTATGGCAGGAGACCACCAGATTGGCTTCCTTTTTTTGGAGGATAGCATTTTGGTTCTGTTTGGGATAGCACAATCCATGCACTCGTGTAAGTGCTTATATAGTGCATTTGTGTAGGATTCAGCAGTTGTAACTGTATTGTCCATCTGCATGGGGTGTCATGAAGTTCACCACTTCTGTCTTAAGAAGCATGAAGTTGGCTTTGCAGAAATTTTTTACCATGGTTTCCTTAAAGGGGGTGGGGGTGGGATGTGGATATCAAGGGTGATTAGCTTATGGTCGTATCAGACCAACAAGGAGTTGACTTCAGGTGTGGAACACCGGTCACTCATGTTGGTGATGACTAGGTCTAGAATATTGTTGCCCTGGTGGGGGTGTGGATAAGTTGATCCAGGGCAATGGAGTTTATGAATTCCAGAAAACGTTGAGCTAAGGAGTTGGTACATGAGTAGTTTTCCCAGTTAATGGTGGGGTAGTTGAAGTCGCCCATTATTAGGATGTTTGGTTGAACCCTGATATTTTCCAGTACATCAAGAAAAGAGGAGTGGCAATCCTGGGGCATGGTGGGGGATCTGTAGCAATTTGGATTGCAGTTTTGCCCAGAGTTAGTTGTACTTGGATAACCTCGGATGCATTATGCTGAGCAGCTAGCCTGGAGGTGTGGATATCCTTAATGAATATGGACACACCTCCGCCTTTGGTGTTTCGGTCTAGGTTACATGGCTGAAAAGTGTGGTATGAATTATAGCCTGGTAGTGCAGGGGTGCTCTCTGGAGCCTTGAACCAGGTCTCAGTCACTGCACAGATATCGATGTTCTCCATTTTAAGGAGTGTCTTGAGTGGGTGCATTTTGAGATTTAGACTTCTAGCATTGAGTAGCATTACCCTCAGTTTTTGCTTGCCTGTTCCTGTTACGGTGGTATTGTGTTTTTCTTTTCTAGACAGAAAACCTCCCTTTGAGGAAAAAAACTTTTGTTGATGTTTTTTTTACTTTTCTTTTCAGGAAAGTTGTTTTAATCTATGAGTGTTGCATTTTGATAGACAGTCTAAAGACTGCAATGTACTTTTAAAAAGATAGTTCATTTTTTTCTGTCAATTTAAAAGAGATATGAAGTAACTGGAATTATGTTATTTTGTGAAGAAACTGTGTTTATTTTATTTTTTTGGGGGTAGGGGCTGGCATAGTGTTTTAAAGTACCCTTTTCTGTGTTTTTTGTCAAAAAGTTACCTTTGTGGACTGATACTGTTTACTGGCAATTGATGCTTGTCTTCCCAGGGAAAGGGGCATCATTTTCAGCTTGACCATGGAACAGACTACCATTCTCATGTTCTGTCATTCTTCCAGCCAGAAAAAGAAAAATATTAAGCAAATAGCCTTTGTCATCACAGCAGGCTAGCAATTTGGCTCAGTCACATGTGGGTGACTGTTGTGGCCATTTGATGTACCTCAGACCACTTATTTTTTGCCCCAAATCCCACTAGTGTAGAACTTACAGCCACTATGGACCTGAGGTTAGCCACATCCTCTGTGGCTGCTGGAGAATCCTCAAAAGGTAAGGGAGAATCACTTATCAGTCCTGGAAGGGGGAATAGGGAAGGTTTCCCTGTTGTGTCAAAATGCTGTGCTCACCCCTGGGGAATCTGCTGCTGTGATTAGTAACACTGTTGGCTCCATTTTTCCTGTCCAGAAAAACAAGCATGTGTCTACTCCTCCTCAATTTTCTTTCGATAGGAGTAATTTACTGGGTCTGGCTCAGGGTGTAATTCAGGCTATTGATTCTTGTTGTAAAGTAGTTCTAGTAAAATAAAGAGGGATTCCTCTTTTCCTGATGACATTCAAGATTATGAATCTGAACAGAAAAATGCAGGGACAATTACAGGGCTTCTTCCTCAGATTTCTGATTAAGACTCAGAGGAGAGCTCAGTTTCTGTTTCTCAATGTGGCGGGGGGGGGGGTTCTCTTTCTCTGAGATTATTGCTAGAATGTGCAGGTATTTTCAGTGGGAGAACACTAAGCTTTCTCAGTCCGTCAAAATACTATAAGTTGTTACAGAAGGAGTCTCCAGAACCTACACCCATTCCTCCTGCTCTATCTGCTTTAGAGTATGTGTTTGTTACTGGCTACAATTTTTTGATACTCAGCCAGCTGTCCCTAAAAATGCAGACACGTCCTTCCTACTCTTCCTGATCTGGGAAATTATTAATAGGTATGGGAAAAAAGTGCATACTTCTGTAAGTTTGATTTTCAGAATTTTGAATAGTCAGGCTCATTTGTTAAATTTTATTCTCATAAACAGTGAAAGTATAAGGAATGTTTTATCTGTAGTTTCTTCTAGTGAGGAAAAATCTGCTTTAAATAAATTAGCTTCTTCTATTGCACAGGTCACTGCTCATTGTTTACAGGGTATGTATGACTCTATTGATACTTCTTCCAGTGCTATGGGGACTGGTTCTGTTTTCAGGAAATTTGCATGGCTGCAGTCACAGTACCTCCCAGATTATGTCAAAAATGAGATTTTAAATTCTTCCTTTGATAGAGATTTAATGGCTCATCTGCAGCAGAGATAATCAAAAAGCATGGTGAAAGGAGAAAGATAATCCAGGGAATCTTAAAGATTTCTCAGCCCTCCTTTTCCAAATTTCCCAAGGAATGCTTAAAAAGAAATGGCAAGGGGGGATCTAAAACATAGTCTCGAACCTCCCAAAACCAAGGATAATCCATCAAGTCTGAATGACTGTTCAGTAGACCTTTTGACCCCCTCCCACCCTGGCCCTTTTGTTTTCTATCAGAAAGTTTGAATCTCCATTTTTCTCTTTTGCAACAGATAGTTTAAGATAAATGGGTTCTGAAAATCATTCATCAGGGTTACAGAAGGCAGTGGGAGAAAATTCCTCCTTTCCAGGGGGTCATTTCTTTTCTTCACGATCAGGCTCTTTTGTTTCCACCAGTTCTTCATCACATGCTGTCCCAAGGGGTGAGAGAATCAGATCTTCCTTCCTAAGTGGGGAAAGGTTTTCATTCAAGGATGTACCTAGTGCCAAGGAAAGAAAAAGAAAATTCTTGGAGACCAGTTCTGGATCTCTCTTTCCTAAACCTGTTTGCGATAGTACCCAAATTCAAAATTATGTCAGTTCACAACCTGTTACCTCTTCTCTCTCTTTCAAGTTTCTTAGCAACATTAGACTTAAAACATGCTTGTCATCACATCCCCATTCATCCAGACTTCATATGTTTCTTAAGATTTTGAATGTCTGGATCACATTATCAGTTCTCTGCCTTACCCTTTGGACTATCCAATGCAACTAGACTGTTCACAAAGTGTCTTGCTCCAGTTATAGTTCACTGCAGGCTGCACAGTATCTAAACTTTTCAATATTTAGATAACTTGGTTATCTTTGCAGAGTCTTTTTCAAAGTGTCGGGAAGCTCTCTCTCTTAATTGTGAGATCTCTTTCACAAACTGGGATTCCAAGAGAACATTTGTAAATATTTCTTAACTCCTCCACACAGGATTGTGTTCCTGGGATGACAACTAAAAACCTCAGTTCAAAGAGCTTTTTTTCTACAGGAAAAAAAAATCTAAATCTTTTATAAGCCTTTCCAGTCAAGACTTCAGTCACTGTTTAAGCTGTATCTCAGGATTTTGGGTATCATGGCATCTATGATTCTCAAGATACTCCTGGCAAGGCTACACATAAGAAAGATACATTGGTATCTGAAATCTCTTTGGTCCTAGCATCAACACCCTTTATCTTTTCAAACCCAAGTGCTGGGGTTTGTCAGAAAATAAATCTTTTGGTGGAGATAACAGATATCCTTAAATCCAGGTCTCCCCTTCTCCCTCCCTGCTGCAAAGCAGTCAGTAATCACAGACAATTTGGAATTTGCTTGAGGAATAGTTTCAGGAGGGATAAAAGTGCATGGAGTGTGAGACACAAAGGACAGATGCAAGCACATAAATATTAAGGTGATGCTTGCCCTGATGAAGGCACTCAACTCTCTGGAAAATATTTGGTTCCTGAGACCTCTGCATGCAGTTACAATGGTTATATGGTATTGTCTGTAACCACCTACAGACAATACCACAGTCATGTGGTTCATAGGATCATAGGATCATAGCAGGTTACTAGGTTAATGGCCCTAGGGCCCTTACAAGCGTAGCCAAGAGTTTATCCCTAAAAAGAAAACCTCAGTCAGCACCTGTCACCCCTGTCAATGAGGGACACAGGTGGAACCCCTGGGGCAAATTTGTGGTTTCCCATCAAGTCATCAAGCTTTTGCTTGGAGAGGTTCAGAGACGAAGAATCAAAGGGAACCAGGTCATAACCCCTTTGCAGACTAGCCATGTTAGCTTGGGATATAGTGTCACAGCACAATTTCACTCTACAAACAACCTGCATTCCATCAGAGCAAAATTGTGTGGCAGACAAGCTGAGTAGGAACAGGGTATACCCTCACGAATGGAAACTAGATCAGGTGGTCATCCAAGATTTGATCTAGCTATGGGGTGTTTGTCAGTTAGACCTCTTTGCTTCCTCTCTGAACAATTAGCTGACAAAATTCTGCTCTAGAACTCCATGCAAGAAGGCCTGGGAAACAGATAAGTTTTCTTTTCCTTGGACAGGAATGTTCCTGTATGCTTCCCCCCTTTCCACTAATATCCAGGGTACTTCTGAAGATTCAGAAGGAATCCCCCAAGATCAATGTGGTGACTCCCTTCTGACCCAGGCAACCATGGTTCTCCCTTCATTTGGAAGTGACCAGGGACATTTACCAAAAGATTCCTCACAGAGTGGTACTACTCACACATGAACAGGAGTGTTTGATACACCCTGATATCAATCAGCTTCAAGTGACAGCCTGGATGATAGGTTCTTAATTCCCTTTAGGCACCTAGGGTAGGATCATAGGAGTTAGGAGGCAACTGAGCAGCAAGGCTATTTCTGTCTTAAGAATACTCACCTTTAGACCTTACCTCTCTTTTCAAGGAGGGCTAGGCCAGTCATAACATGGGTGAATTTATGAATACCCATCCAGTTGTTCAGCTACTTTTTTAAAGACAGACAGTCACATTGCTTAACTTGGACAGAAATTTGTTCCAGAGAAGAGGTAAGCACTGCATTGCAAATCTATCCCACCTCTATTTTTGCTGAAGGTAGATTTAGAACCCTGGCCTTATTGTTTGATGGACTATTTGATTTATTGAGGTATAAAAGCTCTTAGACTACTGGATTCTTTTTTGTCCGATAAGAAGACGCATCACTCCTAAGGAGTCTATATGAAACTAAGTATAGAGATAAAGCCTCTGTTCTTGACCCATAGTTCAGATCTTTAAGGTCCTTGACCTTTTTAGTTACAAACTTCTGGGTTCTTTCCAATTGTTTGATACATTTAGTCAGGTAAATACAAAGTTTTGTACTCAATGATGGGTCTACAGCAGAGCTAGCCATTTGGCAGTGTGAACTTTGCCAATTGATGATTGTCACTGCTGAAGTGACACCCTAACCACATGTTCAAAAATGGGAAGAGAGGTTGTGGGCGGATGGATGGGTCTGTTCAGTTTTGAGAACAAGGAAGTTAAGACTTCTTTTGATCTGGAAGAAACACCTTTTACTATGAGCTGGTAAAAGCATTTCCTAACCACTGTCACAAAGTAATGGTCAAAAGTAAGGAAGCTTTCAACCGAAGTGCACAGGTCTCGCGTGACATTTGTATTATGAAGTGATGTATAATCTTCAATAGAATATGCTTACCTAATGCTACAATGCTGCACTTTTTGACATTCAGCTTGAACCCATTTTTAATACATTAGCTACTGACAAGTGTAAGTTCCTGTTACAGTGGCTGCGTGTTTGAGAGTGACTTGAAGATGAATGCTAGTTTGCAATCATTTGTGAACTTTGTTGAACAAAGATCATTTTTTGATAAGTGCAAATCTGAGAAGTACGTGACAGATAGCAGAGATTCGGGCATAGATCCCTACAGATCTCCAATAGTCACCGTCATGCACTCAGAGGATGCATCTCCCAACTCTTACTTTGTGAGCCCTGCTTCTAAACCAGTTTGCAATTCACCTAACTACATATGGGTTAGTTTGGAGCACCTTTAAATTTTTCATGTGGTGTACTATCAAATACTTTGGTGTGGTCAAGGTACATAGTGTGGAAAGCTAGACCACAGATTACAGCCTGAGTAAACCTGTCAAAAAAGTTTACAAGAGTCATTAGACAGGATCTACCCTTGGCAAAACCAAACTGCTGGGGGTCACGTCTGATAAGATTTTGATATTATAGTTAATTAGGTCAGCAATGATATGTTCCATGGCCTTGCATATAACACTTGTTAGGCTGCTGGTTTTGTAATTCCCAGGGTCAGTGGTTGGTCCACCCTTGTGGAGTAGCATCCCAACAGCTGTGTGCCACTCCCATGGGACAAAGTCAGTTGTTAGACTTAAGTTGAAGAGGTCTGCCAATGCTTGCTTGGTGTTATTAATTAGGTAACCAGGTATTCTGCCAAGACCCAAGCATAAAGTATCCTTCATTTGCTCTTCTTTATAGGTTTAGGAATTTCTCCTTTTTATTGCAGTATATTAATGTTTGAGGACCACCATTCTGGTTTGTTTTAGACTACTCACTTTACTTAAATCTAGTTGGGGCTGCCAGTTTAATACATTTGTCCAGATGTGAGTAGAATTTACCAGCATATCTCTTTGCAGTATCAACATTATGGGTAGTACAAGTGTACTTGAATTTAGAGACTTCACCACAGAATTGAAGGAGATTTGTACTGAAGTCCTTGAAGTCTGTGATGTTTGATTCCAGTGGTTTGAAGATTCTGATGGAGGTTACTAGTTTGTGGACTAACTTGACCTGTAAGGGGAATACCTTGGAGAGGTGCATGCAGATGCCAGGGTTGTCATGATGATGTCAAGCATATTCTGTTCTCTAGTAAGCTCTTTAACAATCTGGTCTGGGAGTTTTGTTTATGTAATATAGGTCCACCAGTTAATCATTTGGTGGTTAAAATTACCTAGGATAACAGCGTTCCTAGCTATGAGGAGTTTGTCAAGAATGTTTTGGAATGTTGTGTGATTTTTCTGGAGATACAATCTTATTAGGTTTATGGTCTGTTTTCAATGGACAACAAATGTGGTGTTGGCACAAAATGGAGGGTGGAATCTGGTTAGAACAGTAGGGAACTTCTACAAATCGTCTTGCCTAGAGGAGTGTTGTAGAGAAGATATCTAGAAAGGAGAGTTAGGACATTCTGGCTTCTATACATTTGTTGTATTACTGGATGGTGAGTTGGATTTGTGAAAGAAATTTTGATGGTGCTTGTAGATGTTCCATACTGACTATCAGATTATTCAAAAACATATTTGATCCAAGACCATGAACTTAATTCAGGAGGAATAACCACATAACTAGGCAGGGAAAGCAATGTAGTTACAGGGGAAGAAGTAGCTTTGGAAAAACAACAGAAGGTTTCAATAAGTGACTCACAGATATAAGAAAATTAAGAAGTACTATATCAAATCCAAGAGGCCTGTGGGCCAGAATGAATGAAGGTGAATAAGTAAATTCATTTTTGGAAGACCATAAGCAAAACACAAAAAAAGGAAGAGCAAGCCCAAATGTCCAAACATATGCTGACGAACAATGATCTGGAAGGAACTTGGAGACAAGACAGAATGCTATCTGAGTTATATAAAGAAGAATCTCCCCAACATGAGTACTGTTGTAAAATAGGGTGTTTGAAACTCTGTGGGTCAGAAATGTGGACATATGAGCTTTGATAAGTGTAAAGACTGAGCTAAATTCAGATGATGATTTTAAAAGTGAGATTCTGTTGAACAACTTTATAGATGATTCTAAAACAATGAAAAAGAGGTTTATAGAAATGTCAAGAAAAAAAAGTGTTCTGCTATGATCATGAAATACCTTTTTGACTCCTGAAGACATTTATTTGAATTTTGAATGAATATCGTGCAATTCAAAGAGACTGCACAAACTAAATGGCAGTTTGGCATAGAGGAAAAAAAAAGCCCTGACTGTGGCCCATGTGACCTGGGATTGGTTAAAGACATGGACACTAGATGAGCTAGCACTGAAGGACAAGAGTGAGTGGTTGGTGGTGGTTCACCCATCATGGGGAGGGAATGGAGGTGATCCAGTGCAGTGCAGTGCTGAAACACACTAAGAAATGTGCATGTTGGGTATGGGCCAAGAACATATGCTTGACACTTTCAAGTTTTGTTCCCACAGTTCCTTTCATCACATTAGTAAATACATGTACACACTCCATGAAAGGTATAACAGGCTTTTAATTCACTGAGAGTAATGTCAACTACCAGTGGGTGGAGTTAAGCTACAAATGGAAACATTTCCTTATGGCAGTCTGTGTCACATCAACTCTCACCTTGCAGAGTAAAATTAGCATAATGATTAAAGCAGGGACAAATGATTGGCTGACATAGAAAAACATGTAAACAAATTAAGGAAGAAATCAACTTATGATCTGAACAACAGTAGAGGGATTCTGAATCTGAAATAGAAAATATGGAAAGCTGTGTCAATTACAGAGTATATGGCTTATCAGGGGAATATGTGTGTTGTATGATATGCAAGGTACCCAAGTGTCTGTTTTGTCTGTAGGCAAAAGAAGCATTTTAATGCTGCTTCTCATAATAAGTTGTACAATGAGTGTGGTGGGTGAGATCACAACACAGAAAATAACATAAAAGACTGCACCTAATGTCATTCAAATGATCATATAATCATATTATATGATCATATACTTTTGGCCTGAGAATCCAAAAGGAGAATAAATATAGAACTTATAATATTAGCATTATAAGGAGGTTACATGACAGTAGTCTAATAAGTTTGTACAATGCTGTTTCTTACCATTGTGTAATAAACCATAAAAAGAGAGTTTTTTCATATATTTCTGACATTTTTTTAATTGTGTCTGTAGAAGTTTCAATCTATATATACAAGAATGACCCATTGTCAGCCATTATTGTATATACTTCACAGAACATGCATGAAGGGAGAGAAAAGAAAAGAAAATGTCAGGAAATTAGTTCATTATTGTAAAGAAGGAGGATGGAAAGCAAATCATGTTGTAATTAAACAGATGTTACAACATAAAATACATGCAATGTTAAATTTCTTTGGACAAAGAAGTCAATAAAATGACATTAAGAATGAAGGTGATGAAGTAAATTTGCATGGAAAGAGAGTAAGCACAAAGTGGAGAAAAAATAAAAAAAAAAAACTGAAGCGATCACAAATGCCATTTTAAAAGAAAACAGTGAAGCTTGATTTCTTTAAATTTAAAAATCTTCAAAGGTATTCTTTATAGGCTGTCTGAGACTGAATCCTAGAGACTAAAATGACATATTCAAGACACAGGATTTGTCTGTGGTAATGACAAACAGGAAATATGAGGAATGTGGGGCAGCTGCCAGTGCCCATGGTTTCTTGGAGAAGAAACACATTCATGGGTGAAAGCTTTTGTGAGAAATACTAAATATTGTAGTATAACAAAAATAACAGTAGATAAAACAATAATGGCTGTATATTTTCTATATAACAGGCTACAAGACTATGTAATGCACATACACCAGTCGCAAGAAAAATCAATCAGGGGCTGTTTCAAATGATATAATCCTAATTATTACAATTTGTTGGTTGGGGGCTTTCGGTCGATGATTACCTGTGGAATAAAAAAAAAAGGGTAGAACGCTGACAGGTAGCAAGGGATTGAGGCTAATGGAAGTAAAGTAATCTTGACAGAAGTGAGTTAGTAAATTTGATTAAAAACACATACAATGGATATATTATGGCATAGCGCTTCTTAGCAGCTCATATATTGTTAATATGGATGTTTTGGAATCTGGATGAGTTTTGGAAAATGCATGAGAAGGAAGGGAGGGGGGCAAAACGTTTGAAGATGTTTTGATAAATTAAAAGGTTAAGGAATATGTGAAACTATTTTGGAGTTTTCCTGAAATGAGAACATTTTTATCATCATGGTTGATACCTTGCACTCTATAAATGGATAAGTAGGGAAAGAGTATGTATGGTTGTTATGAGGCTTATCAATGTTGTCTAGAGAAGAGGTTGTTAATTATTTGGGGAGTAAAAGGTCATTTTTGTAGCTAACAATAAAAGGTTGATGCAGTGGTGCAAAAAATAAAGTGTGTTGCCACATGGTAAAAATACTAATTCTCATTATTTCTGGTGAAAACTACATCCTGGATAACTTTAAAATGCAGTAATGTGAAATAGTAAATTGGAAAGGAAATGGAACTCAGTGGCAATACATATGAATTGCCCAGTATGGTTAAGAACATGTGGGATAGTATTGTGTAGCAGAATGTGGTAAAACATAATATAATAATGCTACTGACTACTCTGAAAGGATACATCAATGTCAGTCATTGTTTTGTGATGGACTAATATAATATGAGTGTATATTTTCTATGTAACAGGCAACAAGACTATGTAATGCACACACCAGTCACAAGTAAAAATCAATCAGGAGGTATATGAAATGTTTGTTATGAAAATGATGATTATTTTCAAATGTACTGAATATGATAATTGATTCTGAAATTTCCTAATAAAATGCGCATATTCTTTCCAATATGAGCTGTTTAATCTCCCCCTAAGGGACCTCAAAGTCAGAAAGAAAGAACCTCACTTTATACATCATCTTAAGAATGTCACCACAGGAGAGTATTTCCCCTTAATGCTGCATTGTAATGTCACTATTAATACAGACTTCCCAGGAGATATAACCCACAGCATTCTGTTCTTCCTAGCAATAAAGGCAAATGCACAAGCTGACAACCCACTTTCACTAACTTTAATAAGTGGAGTGATTTATCATTAAACAATAATTACATTTCAGTATACATTCTACAATTTTAATAGTAAAAACAAAAGAGTAAGCCTTTGTTCCAAACAGCCCCCTTACTTACAGTTATAAGACACATGCACATATTACCATTCCTCATATCCATAAATTAATAATGCTTTTCACTACACACTGTTAATGTCCATGCTAATCCCTTCAAACTCATTTGAAAAGTTATTTAAAATGAATGATGACAGTCTTGTTTTATCTTGTACTTACTGATACTGCTGACTGCAGCTCTGTGTTGGTACCCAGTAATAATAAAAGTCTAAGCAGATTCTGCATGCTGAAACCAAAGTCTGATTAGCTGCTGTTTTAGTGCCTTGTAAAACCAAAGTCTGATTAGCACACATAAGCTTTCCAGACTATTAACCTTTCAAAATTTATGCAGTACTATTAAAATAACTTGTCTGTATAACAGATGATATGTACAATACTATACAGTTTGCAGAGTTTACTGCCTCACGTTTGGTTTTCAAACAATACAGATGGTGATCTCTAGTGCTCAGATCAAACAAGAAATCAGATCTAACACCATACACTTTTAGTGTCCTTTTATACACTTTTTATGAAAGCAGTATTTTGATGCTGATGTAATTCAGTTTCTTGGGAACTTCCAAAGTCAGTAGTTTGGTATTTCTGATATCATACAGTTTGTTGTTAAGCTACTTTGTGTTCTCTTTCAAGGTGAATTATGTGACAGTTCAGTAAGTCATCCTTACCTCCCACTCGGTTTTCCTTCCTTGCACCTGCATCTCATGAATTCCTTATCTGCAATTTTTCTTGAAGCTTGTACCAGACTGTTACACACAACTGAATGCCCCTTTTAAGGAGTCATCCTTATCAGCATTTTTCTCAAGCTGTACCAGACCCTGAACATTTGTGCTACATTACAGATGAATGTCATTTTATTTGATTCTTCGCTAATAACAAATTAACCCTTATTTAGCAAACAGAAATGTATGCATCTAACTTACTATACTTTCCTGCATATATTCTAGCAGACAGACGTGTATGCATCTAACTAGCAAAAAGAAGTATACATGCATTTATTTTCAATACATACATACACATATATATATATATATATATATATATATATATATATATATATATATATATATATATGGTTCCCATTCAGAAGCCTGAAACATCATAAGCCTGAAAATCAAAATCCTGAAACCAAAAGCCTGAAAATTCAGAATCCTGAAAACTCAAAATCCTGAAAGCCCAAAATCCTGAAAGACCAAAATCCTGAAACTCAAAATCCTGAAAACACAAAATAGACATACTGATGTCATTGTGGCTTTGCTATTGTTAGCCCTGTGGTGTTAGGTCATGCGTTGGGGTCAGGTAAGTGTGCGGTTGGTTTTATTTTAGGGTTAGGGCCGGTTAAGTGAGTTAGGGTGAGGCGCAGGTTAGGCATGTATGCAATAGTGACAAATATTGGGGTTAGGGGCGGTTTAAGTGAGTTAGGTTTAGGGTGCGGGTCAGGTGAGTGTGCGATAGTGACGGACCTTAGGGTTAGGGTTAGGGTCAGGGTCAGTTGGTAGATATTAGTGTCTTTATAGTGACATATTAGCATTATTTGTGTTTTCAGGATTTTGAGTTTCAGGATTTTGGTCTTTCAGGATTTTGGGCTTTCAGGATTTTGAGTTTTCAGGATTCTGAATTTTCAGGCTTTTGGTTTCAGGATTTTGATTTTCAGGCTTATGATGTTTCAGGCTTCTGAATGGGAACCATATATATTCTATTAAACAGAAGTATATATGTCTAAATATATACTTAACAGTTTTCCCTTTTTTGTTTTAAAAAACAAAGCAGTCGACATTGGTATATACTCTTGATATTATGATTTATGTGAAACATATTAGGAAACAAAACCTTTATTTATTTATTTTTTTTGATGCATCAAGTTAACACAGCTGTATATGGTTAACACAATGATAATAACAATTACTACTAGAATTGGATGAATTATCCAATTTAAGAACTTTTTTCTTTTTGAAGACTATCCTGTAAAATGTTTTATCATTTATAAGCTGTATTTTGCAATTGCTGAATATGACTTTATACAGTGATGCTCTATACAGTGATTTATTGACAATGCTTGTGGATATTACTGCAAAGGGGGTCTATATCACTTCATCAAAATGGCAGAAGTTCGAACATCATATGTTCGAACTTCTAACCTCGAAGTGCAAAACCATTGAAGGCTTAGAACAGAGATATTTTTCTCAAGGAAATACACACACAACACAAGCACACCAAAAAACAGGAATCCACACACATACACTTAAAATCCTACATCTAACCCTATACTAAACTGTACATACACTACTATCTATCCACTTACTTTAACCCAAACCCTAACCCTAAGGTCCGTCACTATTGCACATTCACCTGACCTGCGCCCTAACCCTAAAGTCTGTCACTATCACACACCCACCTCACATATGCCCTAACCCTAACTCACCTAACCCGTGCCCTAACGTCCACACAATTGCACACTTACCTGAACCCGACCCATAACTTTCCACCACAGTGCTGAAAATCGTGAAGCCACAGAAACGGCCCACCAAATTCTTTCCCTAGGAAAGAATTCGGTATTCCGCAGCTTTGCAATAATTAGTTTTCAAACTTCACAGTTTGATCATATGGTGGTCGAACTGCTGAAGTTTCAGCAAACTGATAGAAACCCCTGCAAAGGCACTGGAGCCTTGTTTTTTGAAATAAACACATATGTCATAAATGTTAAGCTTTGATTTATACATACAAATGAATTGAAGAGCAATTTCTGTGAACAGTTTAAAACTTGACAGCAAAATTGTCCATTTACACAGATAGAAAACATGGTTTATACACTGAGTAATGCTGTTTACATATTAAATCATTTACTGTACAGCAGATTCTTGCTTGTACAGAATGTTTTTGCATTGGTACATACATCGGTATAATGTACACTTAGTCCAGTTTACTAACTTCGTATTAAACTGAAGCCTGTTAATTAAACAGTACTGAAACATTAAAATGTATTCCTGGTATTTTTGTCTCACTACCATGCATGTTGATGGTACCCTAATCAGTTACTGACAATAAAAATGCATGGTTGTCGTTTAATAATTAACACAGACCAATATGTTTTGTTTTGTACCTTTATTTTAGTTTCTTTTGCAGTAGTACAGCATTTTATTGCAGTATTGTTTATTTGCATTATGCTGTGAGAATTGAAAATACATCCACTATTATTAGTAGGTATCTGTACCCTCCCTTTGTTGTTGGCAATGAACCTGCATAATTTAGTTGAACTGCATACCATGGCCTATTTACTGTCTGTACTTGGTGTAACTGAGGTTTTTTTTACATTTAGCCTTTACTTGCAAACAGATTATTAATTACATTCATGCACAATTATGACATTTTATTACAATTACCAAATAAGATCTCTGCAGACTTTTGTGCTTTTTGCTTAATGCTGCATGTGAATACTTAACAATTATGTTTTAGTAACAATAATGTTTTAGAAATGCATAAGCCAACCTGGCCCGACAACCAGTCTTGTTTTTCACCTTGTAAATTTCAGTACCAGTAACATTTTATCTTTCCAACATTCCTTGTAACTACCTATCTCAGCCTGGGAAGATCTGAGCTAACATAAAACAAAATGTCACTATTTTTCCTTTCAGTGCATTTCAGACTCTGTAGGCCATAGTACATCCATTAGCCCCTTCAGCACTTTTTTACCTTCGGTCATTTGTTAATACACTTGCAACTTAATATTAGAATACAGTTGTAAAACACTTAGAATTATAATAAGTATTTGTAATTTGCATAATTATGCATATATTTTAAACTTGGGTTTTATTTGTAGTATGATATACTCAGTACAACTTTATATTAGTAATATTGCTTTTGAATACTGTTTTTGCTGGAGTCTCTGCTATTTTTTATGCTATTACACAATTACAAAATATTGTAAAAAGCAAAATAGATATTGGCTTAACTAACACAGGCTTAAAACATATATGTTTACATTATTTACATTTGCTGTTGTCTGCCTTTTGCTCTTGTGCATTTTAAACAGATACACCTTAGGTGAAAAGAAAATGCATGTATGACACTCTTGTAACTTCAGATCTTTACTCCTTTTAACTACTCTCATTTGATTTCTATGCACTAGAACTGTTACTTGAAATGGTGATTTTTAAATTATTTAACAGCTTAGCTATGAGAGGCTGCCCTTGTGTTTATGCTATGAGAACAGCATCATATGTTTTACATTACTGTTTAACTGTGTCTTTCTTTGAATGAAAGTTACATTAGATCCTGCTGTGTATGCTAACCATTTTGTAAACGTAGAGTAGAATGTCATAAATTATTTTTATTAGTGTAGCTAACTTCTGGGTAAGATTTGGAATTTCTTTGTTTAACTCTTTATTAACTAGATTCTTTTTATCTTGTGATTCTGCAAGGGCTGTCTGATATTTCTCAGTATTCTGTTCTGCTGACTCTAAAGCTCTTATGCACTTCTGAAAAAGTGTTTGAATATGTTGTTTAAACTTTCTGAACTCACTCTGTCTGTCTCTTAGAAGTTTATTAAATCTTTCTGTCATTTCACCATGAACCTCGTCTTTGTCCTTATCTGTTTTGTACTGTGCAGTGGCTTTCCACTTTTTTCTAACAAGATGTACAGGAGATTCTGTCAATAACTGATCTGACTGCTATTGTAACTCTGAAATTAACATTTTACATGTGGTGACAGGATAGAACTGTCTAACGTCTGGAAATAATGCAAGTGTTTGACCCTTATCTGATTGATTACTATTAACAATAGTCTGAACTGTAGTTTTATGACATTGCTCACAGAAAGCAGTTTCATATGACTTGCACAATAAAAATGTGCTGTCATACTACACTTGTTTTTGTTTAATATACCAGCCAAAAGTAATCCATTTATATAATTTCTGACTGTTAACTTGCCCTAATAAGGTTTTACATTTGCTAATATGCTGTTTATACAACTTCTGTAGTCTATTTAAAACTGACACAATACTGTGTTTACTACCCTCCTTATCCTTAATGGCATCAATCCCGTCATGTAACACACACAAATTTTCTTACCAAAGTCCACAGAGACAGTTAGTTAGCCATGCTTCTTACTGTCGATGGCTTGAAAATGTCTAAAGTTACTTGAAAAGCTGGTGAACCAAAGCTGGCAGTTGCAGGTTCGAATCTGAGATTTCACAAACCTGGAGAATTTATGGCACTGCTTACTTTCTGCACAGCAGCCCTACTCTGGATTCAGACATCTGAGGAACTGTACTGCTGCAAACTATGGAAATTGAAGTGCTCCTATTCCAGACTCAATCACAAACATAAATGTTAGTTACTGCACTTTTACTGAAGTGACATTATACAAGGCTCAGGCACCACTCCCCCTCTGTTCAGATACAGGCAAGGCTTGCCATTGAAAAGTCGTTTAAAATGAATGATGACAGTCTTGTTTTATCTTGGACTTACTGATACTGCCAACTGCAGCTCTGTGTTGGTGCCTAGTAATAATAAAAGTCTAAGCAGTTTCTGCATGCTGAAACCAAAGCCTGATTAGCTGCTGTTTTAGTGTCTTGTAAAAACAAAGTCTGATTAGTACACATACGCTTTGTAGACTATTAAACTTTTAAACTTTGTAAAGTACTATTAAAAAAAATTGTCTGTATAACAGATGACACGTACAACACTGTACAGTTTTTGTGTCCTTTTATACACTTTTTATGAAAGCAGTCTTTTGATGTTGATGTAATTCTGGGAACTTCCAAACTCAGTGGTTTGGTATTTTTGATGTCATACAGTTTGTTGTTAAGCGACTTTGTGTTCTGTTTCAAGGTGAATTATGTGACAGTTCAGTAAGTCGTCCTTGCCTCTAACTTGGTTTTCCTTCCTTGCATCTGCAGCTCATGAATTCCTTATCTGTAATTTTTCTTGAAGCTTGTACCAGACTGTTACACACAACTGAATGCCTCTTTTAAGGAGTTATCCTTATCAGCATTTTTCTCAAGCTGTACAAGGCCCTGAACATTCATGTTACATTACATTTGAATGCCGTTTTATTTGATTTTTAGCTAATAACAGTTTAACCCTTTTTAAACAAACAGAAATGTATGCATCTGACTATACTTTTCTACATTTATTCTAGCAGACAGAAGTGTATGGATCTAACTAGCAAACAGAAGTATACATGTATTTATTTTCACTACATATATATATATATATATATATATATATATATATATATATATTCTATTAAACAGAAAGATATATGTCTAAATATATATATATATATATATATATATATATATATATATATATATATATATATATATATTTAACATCATTTGCCCAAAATTGCATAATTCTTTGAATCCAAGGTGTTGATAACTGCATAGTAACTATTTACTACATCTAGTTACATTACTTCCGAGCTTGTTTCACCACTCTTCCCTACTCACATAAATGTTGACTTGTGAGTGACATACCTACCTGGTAAATATGGCAAACTGCTTGATCCAACCTACTCACCCTTATAATAAAAGTTAACATGCTTACACTTACCTTTCCAAATATCAGCTATTCCCCTTCTTCTTGTATTCTTACTTCTTTCATACACCTTTACCTCTAACCTTGTCTTTAGCCAAAAGGTACAAACATAATGGAAACTCTTGACAATTTCTCATTGCCCTTACACATAGTTTCTCCTTGTAACTAGTAGAAACAGTAACCAAATTTTCTTATCAACAATCACACCCCTAACACTAAGACAACTAGGATGCTATATTTATAGCCACAACCCCTCGGTATATATTTCACTACAGTAGCATCTATGGTGATAAAGAAAAATCTATACCTAATGCTCATATGACCACCACACCCCTTCCCGTCATAAATCTTTACAGTGCACAAGGTTAAGACTAATAAGTGGTAACAGACTTAATTCTGTAGTCCTAGGATTTGTCTGAGCAACTCACTTAATGGCAAAGTGCTTCAAGGTCATTCCTGTAAAGAAACACTTGCACTTAGCGGATATACCTAGTTATCAGTTAAATAAAAACGATTGCTTACCTAAACCTAGGAATTATTAGTAGAAATAACCAAACATAGGGCCAGTGCAGTACACAATCATGAAATACATGATTTATTTCAGAAATATGCTTTAAACTCACTATGCAACTTAACAAAGTCTCTTTTAAATAACTATGGCATCTTCATTAATGTTCAGTTTTAGCAATCGACATTTTTTTTATGAATATGATACAAAGCAGTTAATAACTCAGATTATAAGTGGTCCTTATACAAAGCTTTATATTATCTTTGCCTGCATCACTCACCTTTCTTAGCATGACCTCTATCCTTTCTCTGAAAAGTCCTAAAACATTAGCAATAAAATCAAATGTTATCCTTCTAATTCTAACATTAACTGTATACTGAGTGATTGCTCTCCTCAAAATTCATCTTCTTTCTGAAATGGATCTCTAACAACTACCCCCTCAAAATCATCTTCTTTCTGATTTGGATCTCTAACAACTACTCCATTCCTTTACCAGCCCTAGTAATAACTCTGGTCAGCATACACAGCTTGACTGAACTGTAACACATCTATTGACGTCCTTAAAAATAGTTAGACTGACCACTGTTCCCTCTATCTTTAAAAAAAACTCCAAAAATCATTACTGGTTGACACTTCTATCCATTGAAAGAGTCTTTCCTTTCAATCTTAAAATCCTAGCCAGTATTAAATGGAAGACACTATCCCCCTGTACTAAAACATGTTTTACTGTATACCTCTTCCAGGGAATTCTTACCATCCACCATGGTCTATCTTTCTGTTCTTCCATAAGAAGAGTATATTGAGCTAGCTGTCCATTACTTTTAGTGCTATGAAAAGAAAGAGACAACATACAGAAAATATAGAAAGAAATCAGTTCCCAAGTATTCATTCAGCTGCTTAATGATGTAAAATGTTTTTCTGAACTGAGGAAAGAAAGAAAGAAAGAAAGAAAGAAAGAAAGAAAGAAAGAAAGAAAGAAAGAACTCGGAGTACTTTCTAAACATCTGGAGAAATATTAGGAGCATCATTGGTAACCCCCTCAAAACATTTAGCTATTTCATTCTTGTTTGCCTCCTACCAAACATATAACGACATCCAGAGAATTGCATCCTTAAGCTCTCTCAGAATCCAACAATTAATCCACTCTCCATACCTCACATACTAATTCAGTAACATCTGAACTTCAGTATTCTTATGAACTTCAGTATTCTTATCATCTTTCATTTTCTCCTAGTCCATGTTATCAAAGAGAATGTAGTAAAAAAATCTTAAATTATATGGTAGATGTTTCGTCCTCAGTATGGCCTCATCATCTCTTACTAAGCCACTTACAACCATCTTTGATCTCTTTCCTCTACCTCTTTTCTCTGTTCTGGTATGATTTCTGGGCTCCCTATTATGCTGTCGCATATGCAGGTTGTCGAATGTGTCTTTGTTGAACTGAAAAGCGCGAAAAGGCAAAATGGCAAAGTGGCTTTTCAGTGAATTTTTTCCCTGGGAAAGAATTTGTTTGGCTGCTTTCGCTACTTTGCCTTTTCGGCACTGTAGTGCAATCTCAAAGTTGGTATATTTAAGTATGGGGATGTGGGGGGCACAGCCCCCCACATTGGGGAGTGTGGAGGTAAAGCCCCCCACATTATGTAATGTTTTACAGTTTTTTTTTTTTTGGATCAGCGATTTTTTTCCCTTGGAAAAAAAATCGTTTTTCTGAAGTTTTGACGTTGTAAGCTTTCGCTTACATGGGGTCGATTATGTGTCATTCACTCTTCTGAGTGTGCGATATCATAATATAGACCCGATTTCTATAGGCATAAAACATGAAATAAATACTCTTACCCACAAAAGACCTGTTTCATACCTCTCAACTGTACAGATTTTCATAGACTGCCCAGATTTTTGCCTCATATTGTTGGTTTGCTCCTCATAAAATTTGTGTTTTTTCAAACAAATCAATGGGATCATCTAAGTATTAAAGTCACTAAATAATGATACAGTTTCAGACTTCATATCCTTCAGAAAATGCACGCTATCTTAAATCCTGTTATTCTAGCAACTTTATAAGTTTATAAGAGCAATATTTAAAATGTGCACCAATTTTTGGGCCTTTGTCCCCCCATTATGTCAGGCTTTGTCCAGATTCCTTGCTCTAAAAGGTTGAGAGGTATGCCTGTTATCAAATACTTTTCTAATATAAAGATCACATAAAAATTGCTAATTAACTCATTCCCTCCAACAGACCTCTGGAAGTTTGCATTGCATCTTCCAATGGGCAGAGCCTATGCTTTTTGCTAGAATTAAATTATGTCTTCACATTTCAAACAAATGTTTATTTCTCTGGAACCATATGAGTTATTAAAGAAGTATAAATGGCAAACTCCTCAGCACACACTATTTTTATAGTAGTTTTAGTTTCTATTTTTTAAACTGGATTTCATAAGTTATAGTAAACAGAGTAGCTATTAAGTTTGTAATATTTTGTAAACAAAATGTCCTCTCCTTTCAAACAAATGTTCATATCTCTAGAATCATATGAGTTATTAAAGAAAAGTAAATGGCAAACTCTTCAGCACAAACTATTTTATAGTAGTAATTTTCTTTAGGTTCTGCATCTTAAACTGGATATTATTAATTACAGTAAGCACAGTTAACTATTAAGTTTATAATACTTTGTAAACAACTTACAATATCTCTGCAACCACTCAAGTTACATGAAACTGTCAGCAGCATTTTATTCATTCAGCTAAGAGCTTTTATATGAGGCTAATCAAGTCTGTCTATGCTATCTGGTTGCTGCAATATTTATAAAAACATGACATTTATGACAATATAAATATTATAGGAACAACAATGAATATTGCCTGCACTTGACAGAGGTCAAATAATAATACAGTTGCATTTTCCATTGCATAGGTTTTAAGATTAAATATTTTTTTCTCAAAAATTTTTTTTATTTTTCAAATACAGCTGAATAAATTCCATAGTATTTGTATATAACATCTTAAATAACTATCAGCCTGACAGTATAACAGAGTTCAATATATACAATTACTTTATAGGTATAACAATCCCATCCCATTATCAGAGTGTATCTGTTCAGTTATTGTAAAGTGTCAAGTCAATGATAAGACTTTTTCCATGGATGGTTAATAAATGGCTTAGGATGAATCCTTAATTGTTTATTTTTAATTTCCAACAATGCTGTTGTCTTCAGTAGGCTGTAGAAGTCTTCCAAAGTCAGTATTGTGTTTGTATTCCATCTTCTTGTTATACACTTCCTTGAGATTGCAAGTATTGTCCATACTAGATACATATTTGACTCATTCAAATGAGGACCTTCGTACAGATTTAATAATACTAGTGCTTTAGATACGTTAAACGATTCATTAAATAAAGCTTGTAAAAAGTTTTTAATACCATTCCAAAATTACTTAATTTTAACACAGGCAAAAAATGTGATTCCAATCTGCATTGTGTATTTGCTCAAACCTCCAATATATTCCCTTTGTGGAAGAATTCATTTTAGTACTTCTATCTGGAGTTAAGAATGCTCTGTGCAAGCATTTCCAATTAAAAACTTGTCAGTATTGTGTAAAGGATGTATGTTTTGTTTATAATAAAATATTTGATTTCATTTTTTCAGTTAGCTGTAATAAGTGTGCTTTTGTTATATAATTCCAATATGAGGATTTGGATGTTGTTTTATAATTTATCAATATCTTGCAAAATTTCAAAATACTATTTCCCATGTCATAATCATTATATATGATTTCATATAGGTATTTCGTAAGTTTAGATATTTCTTTAAATGAAGACTTATTAATTATTCGGCATAAATCTTGCAAATAAATCAGAATGCTTTGCATAATTAGCCAATCTTGTTGTGGAATTTTGTATGTTGTTTCTATTGTTTGCATATCCAGAATGTTTAGTTCTTTGATACATTGAAACCAACAAACAAATCCTTTCTATTCCCAAGAATTAATTATTTCTCTGTATATTTATGTAGATAGCTCTTTGTAACTATGAATGGTGTTAAAAGGTCAAACCAGATTTTTAAATCTATATTTGCATTAATAATTTTCCTAAATAAGTCAATGTAATAATTAATCATGTGAGTTTTAGTGGGCTTAGTTATGTTATATTGCATACTAATACATAATATGTGCCATGCCAAATTGTTTTTACCTGTTATTTGAAATTTTTTTTGTAAATCAAATTAATTTATTGATATTACAGTTAGTAATTCTTTCCAATTTGCAGAATAATTTGGATTTACCCAATATGAGATTGAAAATTAAATATTTTAATGCATTGTATGTGGCAGTGTTTTGGAATTATTAATACAAATATGAACAAGCAATAGAGGCATCAGTATGATGTAACTGCAGAAACACCTGGATGCATTACTTGGATGTAATAAGTTAACATCCTAGAAAACTGGTATATAACTAGTTACTTGAATATATCATTAAATATGGCTTTCTCTCATTCACAACATGGCTTTTATCATGGTTGCACTGCAAGTACAGCCCTTCCTAATACTACTAACTCCATGGGCAAAGAGCGGTAAAGTTCACATTGTTGTCATGTTCAAGGGAGCATCTGACATGATGTATCACAAGTCACTATAGTATCACCTTGAGAAAGATAGTTTCGGAGAAGGTTCATTCACATGTTTTAATACCTGCATTGCAAGAAAAAAAAAAATAGAACAAGTTAAAATACAAAATATCATCTCTGCTACAGGAAGAAGAGTACGAGTTAAGTTACAACATGCTTTCACTGCTACTAACATCATCTCAGAAGTCCCCCAGGGTCCAGTACTGAGCTTCTTCTCATTTTTTATACAAATAACTTAATCACATAAATGCACTACCCCAGTCTAACACCCTTCACTAACAAACTAACCCTCCAAATCTCCTAAAATCAGGAGAAGGTCAACTTACTGCTTCAGAAGGACTTCTGATAGTTCTGAAGTTGATATATTTCATTAACACAAACTGTGACCCTTGGTAGTGTCCAATGAATATGTAATCTCCTTCTTTTAGTTTGCATTGACTCACACAAATATCCATGTTCTCACATTTACTCCTGTAAATATCTTAGTTGAAGACTAGACCCACACTACAACTTCAATTATCACATCAATCTCATCCACAAGAAAAGTTTGTCAACTGAAGATTGCCTATAAAGCAACAAGACTTTAACACCACAAGCACAGTTATCAATGATTGAGAATGTTGTCATCCTCAAGTTAGAGGATTATCTTCTAGGTTTGACACAAACATTACTAAGTTACAAATAATCTTACATCAAATATTCCGGTTTATTTCACCCTTTAGCTGACTGGAGTGCCTCTGTAATTAATTAATCAAAATTTTGCAATTACATAAACAGTAACATCTCCTTATACAAACACTGAAACATAACAATTCTAGGCAAGTGGTCACAGGAATCATAAAATGCCTAGCCAGATACTTATTTAGGCAGACACATTTAAAAGTTCCTTGAAGTCCTTTACAAGCATTTAATAGTGTTCACCTCCTAAATGGAGCAGGACCCTACATCATTTTCCTGGTATCCATCCAGTCATCAAGACTAGCCTTAAAGGCAGAAAAAATAGTGCTTTACTTGATTTGTAATGGTAACTTATTCCACAAACTGGAAATACATTGAATTAGAAACCTACCCATTCACTGAATCTTGTTTATTTGGTGATATATATTTAGTAAAAACAAAATGAAAACAAAAGCAAAGCTAGAACTTCCACTGAGTGACCACCCAAACCTCTTGTATCAGAGGCACTAGGGATATATGCAAATGATCCTTATGAACATCAGGTGTTTCAGCTAATTGGCAATTCTGAATGTCCATGACTTGTTTTGTCATTTAAATGTACAATTTCAGGCCAATAAAGCCAAACCCCAATAACTGTGGATATGCATATTTCGGCCTTGTTATGGAAGTGTAAAAAACAAAGGGGCACTGTATTTGATGATGGGTCTGTTAAGGAAAGAGTACAGAGGTAAGATGATGTATTTAGATCTTGAAGATATTCACTTGGAAATTAACTGGTTGAGAAAGAATAAGTTCCTCACTATGGTGAGAACATGATGACTGAATGAGAGAAAACTGTCCACTTATGTGGCCTGTTTTTTATGACAATATCTGTCTGAAGAGGAGTACTACTAATAACATATGAATTGGGAGCCGCTTGTTTTGTTGAGTATTACTATACTGTACTTTTTTTTTGCATTTAGCGTGAGACTATTTTCAGTATACCAGATATGTGCATAGTTCAACCCTTGCTGGAAAGGTAAGTAGATGAGCAGATAAAACAGTGCCCATCTTACAGATATCAACAAACTCGGTCAACCAGCTTTCTAGGATATTGGCTTGGATGCCTGCAAAATAAATGTTAAACAGGGGATGGCACTGTTTCCTGTGGTATCTCACTAGTTACAATTTGTTCAGAGAGAGTATTAGCAGGTTTCATAACTTGGCCTCGGTTGGATAGTCAGTTAGAAATTCAATGGATAGTGACAGGGTTTACATTGATTGTCTAATTTTTCAATAATACTATTATGGGGCATAGAGTCAAAAGCCTTGGCCAGGTCAAGATAAGCAGTGTGCATAGAGTGACCCTGTCCACAGTCCAGAGCCTAAACAAAAAAAATCTCCGGCTCCTTTAAGCCCTCCTCACTCTGGAGAATGTAGATATCTGTGCTGTGACCAAGACTTGGTTTAAATCCATAGAAAGTGCTCCAAAAGTACAAGACTACAGTGTCTTCCACACATATAGACCAACAACAGCACTGACTGGGGTCAATGGTGGAGATGTTTTGTTCTACATTAGCAACAAACATACCTTCAGGTTCATTAAACAGGATGGTACCATGGAGCTCACCCACATTGAAGTTACCATAGGTACGGTCCCTCACCTTATCATGGCTAGCTACAGGACACCACCTATGCTCCTAGACTCTCATGACTCTTATCTAAACCCACTAGAGGTGCTCACCATCTAACCAGACACCCTATTCATGGGTGACTTTCACTACCCCTCTATAGACTGGGAAACTCACAGTGCCTCAAACTCACAGGCTCAATGCTTCCTGGGTTTTATTAACACAAACACCCTGGAACAGATAGTGCATGCTCCAACCAGAGGATCAAACATACTGGATCTGGAGCCCACCAACATGGGAGAGAACTGCACCACACCCACCCCATGTCACATCCTCACTAGTGAGGCTGGATCACAAAGCTGTCTCATCTGAAGTAAAAATCAACCCAGAAAATCCAGTTAAACCAGTAACAGTTAGGAACTATTCAAAAGCAAACTACATCCTATTAAGTGACAGTTCAAAATTCAGGGCTCCCCCTCCCAACTGGGAGGGTACAGCTACCTATGCAGAATTATTCAGAGTTACTATACAAATATGTGAATGGCTGCAGAAAGGCTGACAAACCCACTAGAAATAAACCCAAAATAAACACTAAGAATGAACCACACTGGTGGAATTCTTACCTTAAAAGTTTTTATAATAAAAGAAGACAACTCATGGCCAAAATCAGGTAAAGTAACTCCCTTAAAGACAAGTGCTCTCTTATACAACTAAACAAAAAACTAAGAGGTCTAATTAAGTCCAACAAGGAAAATTATGAGGTCAGGCTAGCCTCACAGGCTAAGGACAATCAGAAGGCCTTCTTTAGCTATGTCCAGAACCTTAGAGGTAACACACAACCGTGTGCTGAACTGGTGGTGAATGGTACCACCTACATTGATCAGGGTGAAATAGCAAATCTACTGGCTGTTAAATTCAGTTCAAACTTCACACTTCACTCCAGTAAAGCTCCACCAGGTGAAATCCCCTCCAATATAACTTCCCCAGCTATAAGCAGAGACCAGGTGCTGGCAGCACTAACTAAAGCCAAGAACACTACCTACAATATCCCCGGCTGCCTCCTGAATAGTCTAAAACATGACCTGCCAGGACCACTTGAGCCACTCTTCAACTGCAACCTTGAAACAGGCTACATTCCAAGTGAATGAAAGACCACAACAATCATTCCCTTCCACAAGAGCGGACTATGAAATGACCCAGGAAACTACAGATCCATCAGTTTAACAAGCCTAATAAGCGAAGCCATGGAATGAATTATCATGAAAATGATAAACAAGGACATTGGCAACGTACAGATACTGGACCCATCCCAATTTGGCTTTGTTAAGGGAAGATTGTGTCTATATAATCTGGTAGACTTTTTTGAAAAAGTCACCAAAGCAATGGATGAAGGTAAAACAGTGCATACTGTATATCTTGACCTGGCTAAGGCATTTGAAGCAATACCCCACTCAGGCCTTGTTGACAAGCTCTCTGAGCTAGGCATAAACCCTTACTTAACTCACTGGATTGCCAGGTGGCTCACAGACAGGATCCAAGAAGTCAGGATTGGTGAGACCACTTCCACCAAGAGACCAGTCATCATTGGAGTACCCCAGGGCTCCATGCTGGGTCTGCTCCTGCTTGGCATCTACTTCTCAGAAGTCGAAGTTAACATTAAAGGTCTCTGGCTCAAGAGGTTCACAGGTAAAGTGGGAGCGATTATTGATTTCCTCCAAGACACAAACATCTTGAAAGTGGTTTAACATGGACAAATGACTGGAGCCAAAGCCATGGCCTAAAACTAAATGCCAAAAATTGCATTATAATGTCCTTTGGGAAACTGTCAATGCAAGTTAATTAGTCCATCAATAAAATGTCCCTAAGAGTTGACCAAGTAGTAAGGGATCTGGGAACACATGTAGATAGCAATCCAGCCTTTGACCAACATGTAACTAAGATAATAAGAAAATCATTCTATGTCATCCAACTTATAGGTAAGGGCATGGCATCCAGGTCCAAGGAAGTCACAGTACCACTCAACGTGGCCCTTATCAGACCTATCATTGAATACAATACCTCTTTGGCACGTACCTAACCAGACACTTGCATACAGCTGGATGCCCACAAATGTTTCTCATCAGGAGAATTTAAGGCCAAAATAACCTGTCTTACACTGATTGTCTAAAGGCTTTGCCTCTGCACTCAGTCTCATACAGACTGCTGGGGGGGAATCTTTGCCTGGCTTGTAGGGTTTCCTCAGACTTAGCCCTGATGGTTCTGTTGCACATGTAAAACAATCACCACCAGAAACATTAGGTCCAGGGATAGAACTTCACTTGGGACATAAACAGAATGTGCTGGAGAGAGAGAGAGACAGATATGTGTCGCAAAAGATCCCTGCACCGTGGAATAGGCTTTGCATCCATGTAAAACATAGTTCATCCCTGACCCTATTCAAATAAACCCTTGGCAACTGGATGGGAAATCATAGATTTGCCCCCAGTCTGGCACCCATGTCTCTTATAGACAGAGGCTGTCAATAAGAAAAGTATTATTTTAACTATCACCCACCATGCAAATTCTTAGCTACCTGCCTGCTAACATGTCCCCCCATGATACTTTGGATCCAAATGGTTTGGGATGTGCGGCTAGGCTTGTAATGGCCCTTGTAGTTGTTCATAGGTTCATAGGTAGGTACTAGGCTATTGGCCCAAGGGCCTACATAAGCCTAGCCATCAAGGTTCCCTGGCTTATGCCACCCAATAAAGTTATTTTCCTGTGCCACTGTTGAGCAGCAACACAGAAGTGATCCCCGGGGTGTATTTCCTATTTCCCATCCACTCATCAAGATTTTTCTTGAAGAGTGCTAATGAAGAATTTTGCTTGACATAGATGGGTAGCCTGTTCCAGAGTATGGGAAGTCTCTGGGACAGGAATCTATCCCTCCAGCATGTCCTGTTTATTGTGGTGACAAGATTTAGGTCCCTAGAGCATGTAGCTCTGAGGGATTGGGATTTCTTTAGGTGTAGCATGTCCAACAGCTCTGGTTATCCTAATAACAACCTATGAACCTATGAACCTTTTCAAAGAAGTTTCCTAGGTTCACGAGACAAGACCTCTTCTCCACAAAACCAAACTGACTGGGATCTAGATCAGTTAAGTTGTTTATGTCTGCTTAAATAAGTTCTGCTATGATATACTCCATGGCTTTGCATCTAACATCGATGGGGTTGATGTTCCTATAATGACCTGCATCTGTAGAGGGACTCTGTAGGAGGGTCACAGTGTCTATTCTCTAGGCATCAAGTACAAATCCTGTGGACAGGCTGAAGTTAAACAGTTTATGTAGAGGCTCAGATTGTGCATTTCAGGCACTGATGAGAATGCAGCCTGGTATGTTATTTGAACTCACAGAAGTATTATTTTTAGCCTTTTACATGGATTCTAAGACTTATTCCAAGGTTAATTCAGGGAAACTATAATTTCAAGATTAGTTAGGGCAACAAAGTGTGCAGGTGGGTAAAGCTAACACTAAATTTGTCCGCTAATATATTGGCTATATCCTTGGGATCAGAATGGGTGTTATTATGGATGGGCTCACTATATTGTTGGACAGTTTTCCTTAATTTCTGGATATAATTTGTTCCTCATCTCCCTGTTTCTTTTTTTCAAATCTTTGTTTTTATTTTTTGTTGTTACATTAAACAAATTGTAAAATACAATACACAGTAACAGGCGATAATACATTGAAAGTAAACCATTTACAAAGTTAGATGAAGCAACTGTTCATTCTTGTACTAGTCAAGTATCTTTAAAGTTTATTTTCTCAATATGAAGAGCGACATAGATGGACAGCAGAACAAGATGAACAGACATATGAGAAATATGACAATATTAACATTGTTAATGTACAATGTAGCTTTTTGCACATAGTGAGAATGTATTAGATAACTGTACAGTGTTATAGAATACAGGAAAAACCAACAGAGAAAGAAAAAAATAAAAGACACACAAAAAAAAAACAACTTCTATATACAACTATTTACAAATAGTGCTACAATTTAATGACAGGGTTCTAATTACATTTAACAAATGTGATAGTTCTCATCTTTGTATGCATCTTATATACATGTAACTATTAGAGAACACAGCAGAGTAGGACTCTGATGAGGAGGAGACTGGTGGCAATACTACTGAAGGGCAATGACTATAGAAAAACATTGGTTGCTATGTTAAGATACAGTCAAGGGTAATCCTCCAGAACCTGAGGTATTTCAGGTGCTTATTCACATTATTAGTGGATAATTTGTGATAAAATATACTTAGATGCCATGTTCTTAAAGTTGTCCAAATTTAGTTTAGATCGATCTAACCAGTTCTGTGTAATATAGAGCTTGATTAACATGAAGAGAGCAATCTGTATCCTGAGATCAGTACAGGTTATGTCCTTATAGCATATATGAAGTATAGCAAATTCCCAGGAGAGAGTGGATTTGCCATAGACCATTTTTTTAAGTTTGATCCTTAGGGAATTCCATAGGTTCTGAGCATATTTACAGTACCATAGAATGTGTAGGAGGTCAGCTTTAACTGTCGGGCAAAAAGGGCAGAAGGGTGAAGTGTTAGGAAAAAAAAGAGTTTAAATGTTCTGGAGTACAGGAAGCATTATTATTAATCATTAACTGGGTATATAATAGTTTCTTAAAAGGGGTAAAAGCGTTTGTGTGATTAATTGCTTAGGAGAGATGAGCATCTGTCAGGTCAGGGTTTTTGTCTCTCCAGTATTGTGAAAATATAATAGATAGGGTTACCACCTGTCCCACTTTGCGAGGGACAGTCCCTCTTTGGGCAGTTGTGTCCTGCAAAAATATTGTAAAAATGGCAGATGTCCTGAGATTTTAGGACAAAATTATTTCCTATATTTTATGTAATAGTTGTATAAAACAGTTATTCTGTATCTGAAATACCTAAATGTTATAAGAAACAGAATAAGCAACTAAAATGCTACAAGAATAAGATTTTATTTAGGCAAAAAAGTGAGGTTCTGTCCTTTGTACTGGCTGTGGGTATGTTTCAACCCTAATAATAGAGGATTGATATCTAGCTGTAAGGACTAGTTTATAAGTGATTGAAAGCATCTTCTTTTTGATTTTTAGACATCTCAGGAATGAAGTGGCCAAGTTTATTTCTTCTTGTATCTTATTTTGGTAGTGTCCTAAGGGAGAAATTAATTCTTTGATTTGTCTCAAGATTATTGTGTATTTGCTATTTAAGTTAAGTTTTATTCTGATATCATTTAGGGAGTTGTCCTTAACAGGGGCGGCTCATCCTATCGAACTGCTGGACTGCAGCCCTCCCACCTAGAAAAAAAAAACAAAAAAAATCTGTAAAACAAAAAAACAATTCATGAGTCCCGATCCTCTGCGCATGCGCGGACAACTCAGACTGCCTTTATCAGCAGTCTGGATATGAAGAAAGAGGTACCCAGCAAGAGGTGTGTGTGTGTGTAAAATGCCCCAGTTACTGTATACTTTACTATATACTGGTGGCTAGAGAGAACAAATGGTGGTGGGTAGAGATGCTCAGGCTTGAACCCTGTACCTTGTATGCAAATGTTAAGGACCTGAATTCCCTACCCACCACCATTTGTAAAAAAATTGCATATTTTTGCCTCATATTTAATCTGATCTGTTCCTCATAATATCTGTGGCTTCTAAATGTTGAAATGCTTGATATTTGATGGTGCAGTGGTAGCATTGTTGCCTCACAGCTGCAGGTTCTCAGGTTTGATTCTTGGCTGGGGTGCCTTCTGTGTGGGGTCTGCATCTTCTCCCTGTGTTTGTGTGGGTTTGCTTTTGTGTCCTCCCATGTTACAAAGACATGTCTGCATTATTTCTTCCTGGGCCTCTGCTGAAAATTGTTTTTTTTGTTCCAAGTCAGATTGTCCTGATTAACAAATGTTAAATAAAATTGACAGGCATTTGAATTTCAGACTTCAGGTTTCTGAATGTGTAAATCCTTTCATATTTGATGGTGCAGTGGTAGCATTGTTGCCTCACAGCTATAGGTTTTCCGGTTTGATTCTTGGCTGGGGTGCCTTCTGTGTGGAGTCTGCATCTCATCCCTGTGTTTGTGTGGATTTGCTCTGGTGTCCTGCCATTTTACAAAGTCATGTGTCTGCAGTATTTCTCCCTGGGCCTCTGCTGAAAATTGTTTTTGTTCCGTCAGAAGTAAAATTGACAGGCATTTAAATTTCAGACTTTATATTCTTCAGAAAATACATAGTAACACAACCTTTTATTCTAGCAATTTTCTAAGTTTATAAGATGAATATTTGAAATTTGTCCTTATTTTTGGGACTGTATTACCCCATTATTGGCTTTGTCCAGGTTTTTTGTGTTAAGGTTGACAGCTATGGCAAGAACTGAATTCACTGAATATGTTTGAGGGCTGTATTCCCTAATTACTGGGTTTGTCCAGGTGTTTTGTGCTAAGAGGTTGACAGCTATAGTGAGAACTGAATTCATTAAATGATAGCCATTTAAGTTTCAGTCTTCCACTCTTTCACAAAGCAGCTGATCTGGCGTAGTGGTATGTTGCTCTGACTGTTCTGCACAGGGACATTGGTAGTAAAATATATGGTGGTAACACAGCATTTTTTTTCACAAAGCAGCTGATTTGGCATAGTGGTATGTTGCTCTGACTCTTTTGCAAAGGGACCTTGGCAGTAAAATGTATGGTGGTAACACAGCATTTTATTCTAGCAACTTTCCAAGATTATACATGCAATGTTTAATGTGTCCCTGGTTTTTGGCCTTTTAACCCCCCCCCCCCAATAAATTTGGCTTTTTCCAGATTTCTTGTGCTGCGAAGTTGAGATGCAGTTGAGTATTGAGTAGATTTTACAAGGAGCTGAGAGCTGCAGGGGAAGAGAAGTTTAGTGCTGCTTATGCTAAGTCAGCTTACATTGTTAATAGCACAACAGGTTGTGTACTTGCTTTTGATGCAGAAAGTTGTTGGTTCTATTTCCACAAAGGGTGAATGCTGCCATACTGAAAAAGTTAAGATATTATGAGCCTGTTATCAGTTTGCCATCCATTTCCTATTGCAATATTACTAGCTTATCATTTTTAATGTAATATAGGCAATTTATTCCTCAGGGGCATCATACACTTTATTTTTTGATGAAACCATGAAATATAAAGGTGTTTGCTAGTGGCAACCTCTTCATTACTTACAGATTTATTTAATGTGGAATTATTTAGATGACTTTTTTACTTCTTCAGAGATTGTGCATATTCACTGATAATGGTGGACTGTAGAATTGTGCATATTTACTGATAATGGTGGACTGTAGAATTATGCATATTTACTGATAATGGTGGACTGTAGAAGTTTGAGTAGACTTTTATGATGGAAATGTTCTGAACTGGGCAGTTTTGTCATTATGGGTGCATGCATTTTGTTTCATTGTTTACTGGAAAGATGTTCTGAATTGGGCAGTTTTGTCATTATTGGTGCATGCGGTTTGTTTAATTGTTTACTGGAAAAATGTTCAAAACAATAGGAAGGTGTATCAAAGAGCACATATATGTTTCATATGCAAGGGGCCTATGATTTGAAAACAGCCCAGAATTAATCTTTATCTGCCACTGGTAAAATGTATTTTCTTTGAATGTGGGTTTCAATGGTTTCAATGAATGTGAGTTTCAAGGGCAGAGAAGTTTTAATGCTAAGTTTGTTTAGCAGATGTCTTAGTGTTTGTGCTGTAAAATGCAAAATAAAACTTTCAAATGAAGTCCAAATCATCATAGAAGTAAATCAGTATGCACATTAGTGTTTATGGTAAATGGAGTGAAATAGCCAAGTAATGGATCATTGGAATGGCTGCAGGGGGAGGCTCCATTCGACCATGATTTTGTGAGGGGGGAGGGCGGAAAACTTAAAGACAGCCCCAGCTGAACTATACCTCCCAACTGTCCAGATTTTCAAAGAATTAATAGATTTTTGCTTCTTATTTTTGGTTTGTTCCTCATAAAATTTGTGGTTTTCTGGCAAATCATTTAGGAATTAAGTCACTAAATAATGACACACTGAGTTTCAGACTTCATAACCTTCAGAAAAATGCATGCTAAAGTAAGACCTGTTCTATCAACTGTCTCAGTTTATACAAGAGTAATTTTTAGTACTGTTTATATGTTCCCCCAATATATTTGGCCTTGTCCAGATTTATTGCATTAACAGGTTGAGAGGTACATGCAAATAAATTGCTTTATAGAATTAGGCATAGCCAAACCTCTCAACTGTCCCTGATTTTGGCTCAAAATGTTGCTCTTTCCCCTAATAATCCCTCCGCAAAATAGCAATTTTGGAAGAAAACATGGAGGGTTTACAATTAAGAAATAATTGTAATAATCAGAGTTATAGATTACTTTTATTTCAGAAATGCATGTAGATTCTTTTATTTTGTCAGCTGCTCAAGTTAGCAGTACTAATATTAAAGTGTCCCTTCTTTGACAGGCTCCCAGCTGTATTGTGTGGCTATTTTATATTTCTACATCACATTTTGGCCATTTTTCATAAAATTGTGCTTTTTTGGGGGCAAATTAGTGACAAATCATTGAAGACTGAAGTTAGAAAATAATGACAGACATCTGAGTTTCAGATTTCCTACCATTCAGAAAATTCATATTAATTAATGCAAGACCTATTCTATTATCTTTCTATGTTTATAAGAGCAATATTTTAAAAATTGTGCTTATTTTGGGGCCTTTGTCTCACTTCTTTATATACTTTGTCCAGATTTCTTGCTCTGAGGTTGAGAGGTATGACAAATGTGTCAGGGCCATCACAGTCAGCCAGAGACATTTCAAATTGTGACATACTTGTTGCACCCCACTCCCCCATGTAGTGACTCTGGATGTGTCGAAGCAAGGCAAGGAATAGTTATGCAGTGTAAATGTGCAGAGTATCCCCCCCCCCACCATCCAAGGTAGACACAAGTAGTAGAGTGGCTTTTCATCTGTCTTTGTTTTTTGCAGAATGGTCTGGTTTCTGTCATATTTTTTGTACTGTTGATTTATGCTTATTACTCAAAGTGCCTGTTGCTTTGTGTTTAAGTAGCAATACTTTAATGACCACCAGGTAAGCTTGGCTGAGATCGTAAGATGCAAGTAAGCTTTAATAAGCATACTATTAAAGAATTGCCAACATTGAAAGCCTTTCTGTTGTTGCCATGTAGAGAATACTTAACTAGATAATGTATAAGCCTTGGGTAGTGAAATGCATATGACAGTATTTGTAATAAAGGACAGGATTACATTATTTTAAGAAGCTCATTACACTCGGAGACTTCCAGTCATCTCTGCAGGCTTTACCCATAAACTAAACAGAATGCCAATCTTGTGGTCCATAACCTGTACAGTAATCCTTTTAAGCAATGTATCTTGAGCTTATTTCTTGTTTGCTTTTCATTTTTTACTTTGATCATGTTTTCCCCATGAAACAAGTAGATAGTTGTCAGGCAGCAGGTCTTTTTTTGGATAAGAAACATTTTTACAAGTGGGGGCATCAGAGATTTCTACTTTCAGCATGTTACTTGGTACTTTAATAAAGCTGAATATAAATTATAATTAGAACTGCAGTGCAAGAAGTGGTTTGAGTTGAGTGCTGCTTGTTTTTCTTATACTTGATTTTGACTGGTATTCCATTAATGTATTTAAAAAGTAATTTATTTTTTCATGCCTCACAACCTTTTTGTTTCCATCTATATATTAAGTAAGCTGTCATGCAGCCAATGCATTGAAATATTTTTATTCTTCTACACTTCATTTTGTCTTGATTGGACTCTCATAATGACGGTTTGGCACCCAGGGCAGTGTATTTAGTTAGTTTTTTGTGGTTTTGAGCATAGCTCCTCCCCTTTCTAGTTGGCCGCACCCCTTCCCATTGACCCCACCCATTCAACTGTCTCCTGCAGCCCCCCTTTGATTTGAAGTCACCAGCCGCCACTGGTCCTTAAGCTGAAAGAAATCCCATACAGTTAAGGTTTTAATTTGAGGGAATTGATCTAGGTTTAGCATTTTGTTACCCAATTTTAGATTTGGGTTCAGGTGAATGGCCTGCAAGAGAATGCCTAGTGAGGCAAAGAGTTTTTGAAATATATTAATCTTATGCTTAATTAGGTTGTGTAATTTAATGTCTTTTAATAAAGATTTATTTATGAAGGGTAATGTTTTGGGGTTTATTTTACCAACTTTTCATATGGGCCTGTCAGTGACCGATTCATTGAGGAAAGCGAGTTATTTCATTTGAATTATGGTCTGCAATTAGTATGATTATACTGGAACAGATTATGTCATAATATAATCTGAAATCGGGTCTCCCCAGTCCTCCCTTGTTTTTTGGCAGCATTAATCTTGATAAGGAGATTCTAGGATTTTTAGGGAACCATATAAATTTAGTTAAGGTTCTGTTCATTTTTTTTTTAAAAGTTTAGTGGGATGATATTGTCTGTTGAATTAAACTGAAACAATATTCTGGGTAGAACATTCATTTTTTGTATTGCTATTTTAGACAAGAAGGGGAAATTCAAGTTTTTCCATCTGGTTAAATCATTTTTTATGGACGACCATATTCTAAGGAGGTTATTTTATAGGGAGTTTTTATGATTATGGTCAAATACTATCCCTAGATATTTAAGAGTATAGTTCAGCTTTATTTGGGATGTGGGAAACTGAGCTTCTTTATGACTGTTCAGGTTAATTGGAAAAATAAGAGATTTTGAGGGGTTAATTTCGTAGTTGAAAGTTTTCAAGAAGATTTCAATTGTATTTTGGACTATAGTAAGATCAGTGTTGGGAAGCTGGAAATATATAATGAGGTCATCTGCAAATGATGAAAAGGCAAGACTATTTCCCAGAATGTTGGGTAGATGATGAAAGGTTTTTTTGCATTAAGTATAAGAATAGGGGTTTAATATATATGTTAAAGAGGTATGGTGAGAGGGGCAGCCCTGTCAAGTGTCATTGTCTAGTTTTATTTTTGATGATTGTAGCTTATTGATTACTAGTGTAGTATATGAAGAGTTATATAAGATTTTAATTATATTTATGAAACTGTCTGGAAAGTTGAATTGTTGTAGAGTTAAGAATAAAAATTAATGGTTTACTCTGTTGAAAGCCTTTGTGGCGTCTAATGCCATAAGGTATAGGGGAAGTTTGTGTTTTGCAGTAAATTGTATAGCCGCTTCTAGGCTAAGTGTATTGTCCCAAGTTTGTTTTCCCTTTTATGAATCCTGGTCACTGTGGGGATATAATTGAATGGATTACTTGTTTAATTCTATCAGCTAGAGTCATAGCCAGAATTTTGACATTTACATTAATAAGTGAAATAGGACTATAATTTGATGGATTAGATTTGTCAGTATTGTGTTTATGAATAAAGATGGTTTTTGAGTTGTTAAGATACAAATCAGCAAAGCCATGTTTACAAATATAATCAAAGACTTTAAGAAGAATAGGGACAAGTTTCAAGGCAAACTTTTTATAAAAAATTGAAGTTAAACCATCAGGACCTGGTGTCTTGTTACTTTTGAGACTCTATTGCTTCCATAATTTCTTCAGTTTTTAGAGGGGATTCGAGATTTTCAAACTGATGCTTTACAATTTTTGGGAATGTAATAGCATTAAAGAAGGAGTTTTGAGACTGTGGATCTATTTTCTTCTATGGTCTATATAATCTATTATGTATATATATATATATATATATATATATATATAGATAGATAGATAGATATATACATATATATATATATATATATATATATATATATATATATATATATATATATTCAAAGCTATGTTCTATATATTGATTATTTGTGATTATGTCATTATTATGTTTAATTTGTGAAATCATAGGTGGGTCTTGTTGAGCTTTTCTGAGTCCAATGAATAACCTGGAGGGCTGTTGAGTCTCTTCGTAGTAGTTGGCTAGGAGTTTCGTTTCTCATCACCCTGTTTCACAAATTTCTCTTCTTTGATCATTGCTGTATTTTTATCTAATTTCTTTCCAGGAAGAATTCTGGCTGGTGATAAATCCTTCTTGTTTGTTACTTCCACAGTATGGAATTCAGTATCCCTATATCTTTGGAAAATAAATGACATCAAAAATTTCAGGGTCATGATTTCTATCCATTTTAATAACAAGACTGCATGAAAATATTTGCACTATAATAAGTAACAATCCCCTCCTGCTTAGTCCATATTAAAAATGTGTTGTTTACTTTAGTTATCTAGGAGGGCTTTCAATACAGGAGAAAATCTGCAAAAACAGTGTAATTTGCATTAATGAGTTCTACTACTGCAACTGTTTTATACGTCTGAGGCCTTTCAAGGACATATTTCTTAGGCATGACATGGGTCACAGGCCCAGCTGTAAATATAATGTATCTAGATAACATTGAGTAGCCAATCTACCAGTATAATTTTTGAATGTGGGAATAATCCAGTGTACTAGGAAAAAAACTATGTGGGCAAGGATATTACATACAAACTCCAAACAGTTAATGGAGGACAGGGCTGATCCCCAGAGATATAACCATTGAAACACCACACTATCTATCATTTCATGTGGGTAAAGATAACCTAGTCGTAACATCCCTTGTCAACTGTTTAAGGGTAATATGTAGCTTGCAGAACTTAGGAAATCCCACCTTTGATATCCTTTTTTTAAATGGACAGCTATGAAAGGACAGCCTCACAAGGAGCGCAGGTGTGTGTATGTGCGTGTGTGTGTGTGTGTGTGTGTGTGTGTGTGTGTGTGTGTGTGTGTGTGTGTGTGTGTGTGTGTGTGTGTGTATGTGTGTGTGTGTGTATCCCTGTCTGTCTGTGATGCTTGTGTTTCTGTGTGCATGTGTATATGTGCAAGTGAGATGACTTCATCACGTGATGATTAGTAGATACTGAATTGGATGTATATGACTTTAGAAATAGAATATATCTGCACATTTCTAAAGATTTCTAAAGATCATCTATCTTTTTTAGTTAAACTTGCCTTCCCAATGAAGTGATAATACTGCATAGTGATGAAACTTTATTTCCACATGATTTAATAATATGATCAGCAGTCTGGATGAAGCAAATAGACACTAAAGAAGCAGATTTTTCAGATGGAAGCTAGACTTCATACAATATGACAATTATTCATATGGTAAGGGTAGCAAACTCAGATGAACAATCTTACCAAAGCAGTGAACTTACTTTGAGAATTCATTTCATACTTAACAACAGATTGCCCTAGTCTTGGCCTAGAAGATATCATTATCAGATGTATCTGGCTGGTAGTTCTTAGATTTAAAATGGTCATGATAAAAAACATGTCTGCTTTGAAAATGTGATAATAAGAAAGTCAAGAAGAAAACTTACACTAGATACATATCTAGAGCAATAAACTTTATTTCTGTCCTACATAGCAAAAAAGATGACAAGAGGAGAAAACATACTTGATCTCATCATCACGAACATGGGAGCACAATGTTCAACACCGGAAGTATACCCCTCACTGGTGAGATCAGATCACAAATTAATCTCGCTGGAGGTCCTCATCCCACCCCCACCTGAAATAAAAAAGACCACAGTAAAGAACTTCTCGAAAGCCGACTTCACACTTCTAAAGACTAGTGTGGTCTCCTTTAAGGCCCCCGAGCCGGTGGAAAACAGTACTCAAGCCGCTGAATCACTTACAAATGCCTTCTACCAGCACCTGCAGGACTGCATGGATAAGGCAATCCCAAGCAAAACAAAGACTCTTTGTACCAAAGGCAAGCTCCCAGTCTGGTGGACCCCAGCCATAAACAAACTCTACAACAAAAGGAGGAAGCTACTACAAGATAGAGCAAAATCCTTAAAAGGTAAGACACCCTTGATCACTATAAGTAAAAAACTAAGAGCTCTCATAAAATCATCCAAAGCAAATTTTGAGAGAAAAATAGCTAAAGACTCAAAAGACAATCATAAGGCCTTCTTTAGCTATGTTAGAAACCTGGGAGGAAACTCCCAGATATGCTCAGAACTAGTTCAAAATGATGTGAAGATTACTGATCCTACAGACATTGCCAACATACTGGCTGACAGGTTCAGTGCAAACTTCTCCCCTCCCCAAAGGAGAGATATCTATACCAAGTGATTGCAGCCCCCCAAACATCTCCAACGCCCAAGTGAGAACTGCTCTCTCCAAAGCAAAAAACACAGCATCCATGGGACCTGATGGTGTCCCCGGCTGTGTGCTCCACGAACTCAACGAGGAATTAAACCCACAGCTAGGACAGCTGTTTAATCATAGTCTTACCTCTGGATACGTACCCAGGGAGTGGCGCACTGCAACTGTGGTCCCACTTTACAAAGGCGGTGCCTCCACCGACCCTGGAAATTACCGGCCCATTAGCATGACAAGCCTTATCTGCAAAGCCATGGAGAGGATCATAATGGACAACATAAATAAAGACATAGGGAATTTGCAGACTTTGGATCCATCCCAGTTTGGCTTTGTCAAAGGCAGATCATGCCTTCTAAACTTGGTTGACTTTTTCGAAACAGTCACCAAAGCCATTGATGAGGGAAAGGCAGTCCATACAGCCTACCTCGATCTGGCGAAGGCCTTCGATACAATACCCCACTCGGGTATCATTGAAAAACTCATCAGCTTAAATGTTAACCCATACATCACAAGATGGGTTGCAAACTGGCTGAGTGACAGAACCCACAGGGTCAGAGTTGCTGGCGCCATGTCAGACTCAAAGCCTGTCACAAGTGGTGTACCACAGGGCTCAGTCCTGGGCCCACTCTTGTTTGGCATCTACTTTTCGAGTACAAGCAAACACAGGAGGGTTATGGCTGACAAAGTTTGCAGATGACTGCAAACTGGGCCATAGTAGAAAACACATCTGACACAGATATCCTTCAGAAGGGTCTCACAGAAACGGATAACTGGTGCCAGAGCCATGGCCTAAAGTTAAATGCCAAAAAATGCATAGTCATACCCTTCGGGAAAAACAAGGTTACCCCTAGCTACCAAATAGGTGACAATCCACTGAGCACAGAAGAAGTTATCAGGGACCTGGGGACCCAGGTTGATAGTAGTCTGTCATTCGACACCCATGTAGCTAAAGTAGTTAGGAAGACCTTCTACATTGCCCACCTTATCATGAAGGGATTCTCATCTAGATCAAGGGAGGTCATAGTCTCCCTATACTCATCACTCATCAGACCAATGATTGAGTACAATGCCCCATTTGGAATGTATCTGATCCGACACTTGCAGCAGCTGGAGAGGCCACAAAAGTTCCTCACCAAAAGGATAAAGGGTCTCAAACATCTGTCCTATGCTGCCCGACTGAAAGAACTCCAGCTCTATTCAGTCGCTTACGCTGCTCAGAGGTGACCTTTGCCTAACATACAAGGCCATGTCAAACCCAGATTTGATGAATATGCTTCACCTCAAAAAATCTAGATCTGTCAGAGCCACAAGGGCGGGAGACTTAAACCTCGACACGGCTATTAATAAGACGTGCTGGAGGGATAGATTCATCACCCAAAGACTCCCTATGCTGTGGAATAAAATCCCGGTATATGTGAGGCAGAGCACCTCGCTGGCCTTGTTCAAGAGAAATCTTGACCAATGGATGGGAGATCGCAGATATACCCCAGGGATTTCCTCAGTGTCACTGCTCGACAGAGGCACAGCAAAATAATGGGTATAGTTCCCCATACTAAAGGGGTGGAGTAAGCCACAAAACTATGGGCTAGGCTTGTAAATGCCCTCTGGCAGATAGCCTAGTATGAACCTATGAACCTAAGTTATATTGCAAAGGCTGCTAGTGAATACATAGAAAGTTTCTAAACTCAGGGAGGAAACCTGTTTTAACAATTAACTGGAAAACATGGCAGGGCTAGCCACCTGGGAGTCAACATTCGCTCTAGATGATTTTCATTGTTGATGTGACATCCTGACCCCATATGCAAATATGGCAAAAATGCTTTCAGATGGACCGGTAGATTCATTTGGGCTCTTCCATGTGTGCATGCTCAGTTATGATAATGGCATACAAGATCGCCACAAAGATAGGATACATCCAAGCAGTCAAATGATGATGGAGTTGGGGATTGGTATAATGATTATGTTGTTTACCTCACAGATACAAGGTACAGGGTTGATTCTCACCTTTGAAAAGGAAATTGGGTAGGCTTAAATGGTCTGCAAGGACAGCTAGCCTAGTACTTTCCTATCAGCCTATAAGGCCAGGTATGATATATGTGTATGCATGCCATAAAGTACTTATAATAGCTGAGATAGAAGTATGCATGGACATGCACTATTTTCAGTATTCTAATGCATTATGTGCAGGGCCAGCCCAACTGATAACATCCGGTGATGCCCATACAGCAATTAAACACTCTAGCCTACCTTACTTAAAGAGCATGGGGCTGGTGTATGACACTGTGGACATTGTTGTCAGTAAAGAGGACTCCTGGATGACAGTCATCACACTCTATCACTTGTAGAACCAGCTCAAGCCACTGCAGGAAGTTAACTAGTAGTAGTAGTAGGGGGGATGGGATGATGGCAGTGATAGTCATGGGTACCTGGACATGCAAATGATGCATGCTCTGCCCTTACAAATACAGATGTTGTTGCAGTCCAACAGGCACATATGTGGTTATTCAGGTGTTCCTATACCAACCTAAATAGAGCCTGTCATGGTGTGTCATATACCCTGACCTCTATGCATGGCTGTGCTAAAAGACACCATGCTGAATGTATATCAGCAACAGAAAGGATGATGTCTGGCTGTACACATATGGTTACAACAGAACCAACTAACTACATTGGCACAGGCATTTCATGACACGGCATGTGGACATCAAGCTCTTTACAAATGTAGCATAGGTGTGCATGTTCATGACTATGTTGTATAGCAGCTGTCATTGTTAGCATGTGAGGGGACCACTTTATAAGCAGTAGGTGGTAATCTTGCTGCTTCATATTTGATTCCCAAAAAACAATGCCATGGTCGACAGCAAGAAGTGGTTATTCCTCTTGCACATTGACTCCAGAATCTGTAACATGTAACACTGTTGTGCTCATTGATATCAGGCTACTTGCCTTCAGTTGACAGATGTGCTCCCCCTGTTGATGTTTATAGTTTAGAATGGGATGCTGTAGCTTGTGGCACCTCCCTGAAGTGCAGTGTGGCCCTTTGCATTGCATGATGTAGGCCACCTCTATGTCTTGTGACATAGCCCCTGGTTCTACTGCTGACATGTCCTGCATGTACCTTGATGCCTCTACAGATGATGACTGTCACACCTATTGTGCTAATACTTCATGTGTATAAACAGAGGTAGTCAGGGCCAGGGTTAGGATTTTGGGGACCCCCAGCAAATGTCAAGTTCGAGGCCCCCCCTAGGCACTTCCATCAAAGTATCACCATGTCACTGCCAGCCTTTTAGTTCATGCTGCAAACTTTTAGGTGGATGTGTGTACAGACTGACCTGTAGCTATAATGCTCTTACAGTACAACAGGCCTATGTACCACACTATGTTTGCCCATTAGGTGAAATGCTGTCTATCTGCTCTAAAGTGCATTTTATTTTATTTTTTTCTTTTTATATAACCTTTTCAGCCAAGGATGGTTTGTATAGACATTATGATTAAGGAAAGAAATTCACTGTTGCTTTTCAGCTTAGGTTTTCCTTGCATCCTTTCAGCACATCTTTCCTGACCAACACAGCATAGTAATAACCATTTAGGAAATAACTGAGATAAACCACAGCCCAAGAAGCCATAGGGTTATTGGTGTTCTGGGATGCATTTTAGAGCATTTTCTCAATGGTTTAATCCAGGGTCTATATTACAAGAATGAATGCTTAGGTGATCGAACACCTAAATATCGAACTTGTAATATTGAAAGCAAAAAACAGCGAATGGCCAATTTAATGCAGGGAAAGATTTCTCTTGGCTGTTCGCCAGATTTTTTCAGTTTTGTCTACTGTAGAGCAATCTTGGAGTTGGTATATTTAGTTTGGGTGTAAAGTTATTTTTTTTCCCGTGGACGACCAATGTGTTTTCCTGTGCCGTTCGACATTTTTGGGTTCGATATTACAAGTTCGATGTTTAGGTGTTCAACCACCTAAGCATTCAATCTTGTAATATAGATGCGTAATCCACTGGTGTCTTAAACAAAAAACATGAGCAAGAAAAGAATTTAAGTCTTTTTTTTTCTTTCAAAGAAGACATACGTCATATGTTGTGTCCAAGGCTTAATATTTAAAGATGACAAAATAGTAGCTCAGAGGACACTAACAAGCCATTTGTTGTCTGGATACAAAGGTCCAATCTAGGAATATGGCCTGCCTTCCTAACCCCCACAAAAAAGACAGTCACTGCCTATGCATCACTCTGGTGTCAGACTGGGATGAAAGCAGAGATTCAAATTGCCAACGTTGTGTGTTTCAAGTGAGTGCTGACATACATATACATAGCATGCCTCCTCACTCCTCAACCCTAACCATCAAAGGCAGCTATCTGTACACATGCCTGATGTGAAATTGAAAAAAATAATGATTACAGTAATATATTCTATTTTGTTGCTCCTAGACAGTACACTGCCCTTACACAAGCTATAGTAACCTTATTTATACACCTATGGAGGTCTGTGAGAAAGTAAAAGAAACAATGACCACACTGTCTTCAGCCCAAATAAAAGCTGTAATGACTTCATGTGCACACCTCTATGGTTTGACTGTAATGAAAATTAAAGAGGTAACCACAATCCCCCCATAACCTACAGCAGCTTTCTGTACAGACATCTGAGCAGTGCTGATTTTAGAATAGGTGCTGTTGAAAGCAGACGGCATTATCAACTTTATCCTAATGAGGTCAACCCTGTCCAGTTTAAAGAGCTCAATCAGAGAATTAATACATTTTTTTCTCATTTTTCCCCAACCAACATGTGGGGCCCTCACATAGTTAAGGATGATTAAGGGAGCCCCCTGTATCAATTTATACAGTCTGGGGAGTGGGGGCCACCAGACTACTTGAAGACTGCAGTGTCTAAATGTTCTGTGATATATTTTATGCATTATTATTTTTATGCATTGCTTTTGAAATATAATTACTCGTTAGCTACATTTTTCAGTGATACCCAGAAGAATAATGTATGTGTCCTGGTATTATTGGGTGTGTGCACAGATAAAAATCATGATATTTTTTACAAACACATACAAAACCCACAGCAATAATAGTTTTAACTTATTTCAGCAAACAGCAACACATTCAGCAAACAGCAACACATTGTGCAGTAGTGGTACTGCCACACCAGATCAGTGAATGCTGCACAGCAACACATTGTGCAGCAGTGGTACTGCCACACCAGATCAGTGAATGCTGCACAGCAACACATTGTGCAGCAGTGGTACTGCCACACCAGATCAGTGAATGCTGCACAGCAACACATTATGCAGCAGTGGTACTGCCACACCAGATCAGTGAATGCTGCACAGCAACACATTGTGCAGCAGTGGTACTGCCACACCAGATCAGTGAATGCTGCTTAGGCTCATAGGTTGGTCTTAGGCTATCGGCCCTAGGGCCTGTACAAGCCTAGCCATAACAATTCCCTGGCTATTTCTTCCCACAATATTTACTTCCCTGGACCCCTGTCTAGCAGGGTGACTGACATGCTCCCCAGGGTAAATTTCCTACCTCCCATCCATAGCAATTGCAAACAGAAGCAGGGGTAAGTTACTTTTATTTCCCTCTATGAGGAGTAATGCATACCTGTAACTTGTCTCTGATTTCACAGACCTTCAATGATTTAGCTTATCATTTTGCTCTGTCCATCATAAAAAAAAAACCTTGATTTGTTAATAAATCATTCAGGAATACAGACAGTCAATAATTCAAGGCATCAGAGGTTTATACTTATTATTATCAAAAAAATGCATGTTGATGCAAAGTGTGTTATTTTATTAACTTTTTTAACTGACTTAGAGTAATATTTAAAATGTTCCTGACTTTGAGCCTTTATTCTGCTGTTATTTTTGGTATTGTGCTGAATTCTTCTGCAAAGAGGTTGAGAGTTGTAGTATATGGTGTTCTACCAGTATTTATAAAATTTCTTGAAAGAAAAAAACATCCCTGATGATCGGAAGCATCAGCCATTCTTAAAATACAAGGTTTGCACTCAAATCAGTCACTCCAGCCTGCGGACCTCTCTACTGCTTACATTGCTTATGTTCATTATCAGCTTTACCCTAACAGGGTCATACCACAGCTCTGTTCAGGTTAAAGAGCATAATCAGGAAATTAATACATTTTTCCTAATTTTTCCTAACCATCAGCTGCTTTTGTGGGGCCCAACACAGTCAAGGATGATTAAGGGGCCCCTTGCAGCCACAGACATTGCCAGTACCTAAAGCTGGCTATGTATTTGGTTTTAGTAGAGAGAAAATCCACCAAGGAGGGTTTAACTAAGTCAGAGGCACTATGTCAGTGGTAAAATATTTAGTAGAATTCTGAAGCCTGTTACTTGATGAAACACTTTTATTATAACCAGAGTTACCTTTGAATTTTAAAGGATATATAAATAAGAGTTATTACCCACCTGGTTTATAAAGTATACAAGATTGCTGTACTAGCTTTTGTTAGTTTGATAGACATGTTGCAAAATATCAAGATAAGATAACTTGCTGTGGTTGGGGGTCCAACATGAACAGAGGCCCCCCAGCGACTGCAGGGTTCACTGGTGCCTAAAGCCAGCTATGGGGGTTGTGTCTGATACTACTGGCTAGAAGGACATGTAAATGTCTGCTTATCTCATTTATCTTAAACCAGTATACTATTTCTCTTCTCCTTGAACTAAACACAACCACTTTATATAATGTTTTTGCACAGGAACACTTCCTAAAGACCAAAACAGAACTCCCTTGCAAAAATGAAGGATTCACTTTCTGTTTTTTTTTTTTTTTTTTTTTTTAAGAAGAGGGAATTTTTTTGTTCTATCTACTGACTGGCATAGTCAATTCATTTACCAGCTCAGAGGATTCCTTCAGAGCAATCTTGAAGAACTGATCGCTCTGTGCATGCTCAGACTGACTAGCTTCTGCTACTATGACAGCTGTTACCTGCTCTGTGTTGCCCCCCACTAATCTCCACAAAAGATCACCCCTTAAAGGTACAAACATAAATCGCATCTCTGTCAGACTTAAATACCTATTCATGCTCTCTTCACCAAAGAAACATAACAGCATACCCATCCTAGGTAAAAAAATACAACTGCAAATAATTCTAGCCCCCACAACTTTGCCCATTTAATGCAACAATCCATAATACTACCAACACCCTAATATACACTCACCCTTCAGCCAATGTCTCCTACAAAAATATTTTTTCGCTACTTCACTGTCCAAATTTCAACACTTCATTTTATTTTTTTTCTATGTACAATTATTAATAGCCTCTACAATAATGACCCTCTGTCTCAATCACAGAGGACCTCACACATAGCCGTCTAACCATAACTCTCTCATGTGTGCTGTGTTCATAGCCAAAAGCATATGCAATGAGCTGGATGATAGAAGCACCTTTCTAGCTTCACACTCTCCTGATGTTTTAGCTACTATAGAATCTTGGTTCAAAAGTGATCACAACTGCAGTCACCATTTTTCCCAAGTTACAACTACACGTTTGACCCCCCCCCCCCCCCCGGAACAAGGAATAGTGACTGTGTAATGCTCCTAATTAAAGGCACTCTCAACTTTTCTGTAGTTGCCCGGCCAATCCCTCTTTTGGGATGAGCCTAAATGGATTCTCACTAAACTGCCACTTAAGTCATCTCCCCCTGTATATTGCACTTGCTTACCTTCCACCACTCGCCACTATCCCAAAATGTAAAGCTCTTCCGCGTAACATTCTAATTGTGTCATCTCACAATAAGCACATCATTATCGTTGGTGACTTTAACCTCAACCTTCTTATATGCCTGAACTTGATGGTCTGAAATTACTTCACCTAGTAAATGAGCCAAACAATCATAATCTCAAAACAAATCACTACTCACTCCTAGACCTCATTATAGCCTCCCACCCTTCCAACATATCTTCTATATCCACCAACTCTCTAACCTTTAGTGACCACTGTCCTATAACCTTCCATATACAAAACTTGAAAATCAACCCTCAGATGGTTTCCTTCGGACCTACGTCTCTCCACAAACTTTACAGACTGCAAGCCAACTACCCACCATGGACTGGTCATCTCTACTTTGCCTGACTGACCCAAACATTGCTGGTAATAATTGTCTCAACTTGTAACTCTTCAGGACACTTAATTTCTCCATAATTCCCCATAATTCCTAGACTATTTAAACATAAAAGCACCAAGTTGCTAAAGAAAGAATTGAAAAGCTTAATGTAGGTCCAAGATGAAGCCTGAAAACCTGGAAAAATGATCCCTTGGCCACAGATAGAGAACATTACACCATCTTATGGATCACTAACCAAGCAATCCATACGCCCAAAGTAAAATAACCCAAATCTAAACAAACCACACTTCTACAGTCTCCCAGACAATTTTAGTGGGTAATAAGTAGCAGCACTGGGGCAGTTCCTCCAAAGCAGCTTTCCTCACAAAGACATATTACTTGTCACCAGCATACTCACACATTCTGACTTCCTGAAAGACTTTTCCAGTTCTACACACAACATTCTTTCTTCTCTTTCCCAAACACAGCCCACCCTCCCCCACCCCTGAGTACCTTTCCCCATTCTACTTTACTAAAATCACATCCAAGCAAATTACTCCATTACTTGAAGAAACTCTGCTTGACTTTCCTTCTGGACCAGATAACTTGTGCCTTTGTTTTCTTTATCACTGTAGAGACTTTATTGTCACCCCGCCCCCCAAAAAAAATTATATGCATATTTCAGCTTAGCCTCTCAACCAACACCATGCCTACAATCTGGAAATCAGCCTTCATCAGACTTGTTACTAAAAATCCCAAACCTTCCCCCAACAGTCACAATCGGCCCTTCTCCATACCTTCTGCCCTTGGTAAAATACTTGAAAAAAAACTAATTTGTAGTCAACTTACCTTATATCTGTGAAAATATCATTTGTTCTTCAGCAAGCAACATTGCGTCTGGATATTAAGGAGCACTCCAGCTCCACTTTGGACTCCTGCTGATGACATACTCACCAACATGAATAAAGGAAATCATACTAGTGCTACTTTCATCAAACTGATCTCAGCCTTTGACATGGCGGACTATTCAATATTACTATCCCACTTCCCAGACATTGTCATTAGCACTGAAGCCACACAGTGGTTCCGAAATGGCTGACTACTAGTATTGTGAAGATTGGCTCTTCTCTATTACATACTGTCTACACTCTTTCCGATGTACCATAGTTATCAATACTTTCCACAGTAATTTGTTTTTTATTTTTATAAATAAACTTCCCCTTGAAGTGCACTGTTTACAATACCTTGTTCATGCCAATGACATAATTATCTACAGATCCACCTCAGCACAATAGGTAATGGTAATCCAGACTCAACTACAGACTGACCTTCTGGACCTAAGCCACTGGCCCACCACCAAAGAGCTTCTCCTTAACTACCCGTAAAACACGGTTATGCTCTTTGATACTAACAAAAGACTTTCCAAAGCTCCCTCAAGCTTTTTAACCAGAGCAACAACTCTCTTGTCACCATTGTCATTCAGATACCTAGTCATCTGGCTAAAACAGTCTCTTAACTTTCAGGAGCAGAGATGTATTCAGAATTTTTGCATCCAGTGGCATACCCCAGTCTGGCATCTCTCCAAAAAAAAAAAAGTTCTTCTCATATGCGACAAGTTAAAAAAGGCCCTTCTTTTAGACTGCAGTAACTGTTTACTACATTTGTAGCAAGTAGTTGCAACAGTTTATAGCACTCACATAGAACTACAGCACTCAGTTTTGACTGCAAATGCAATGCCAGCATTTAAATGTCGGCATGAACTGAAAAGCAATTGGGATTGTCTGACCACACCCCCAAGTCCTTTGCACCCAGTGCAGCTGTCCCCTTCTCCCCACCCTACCTGTGCTACTGTTCAAGAGAATAATCAAACATGTTGATTGAAACTCAACTACCATCTTATCTAGACAAAGAAAATATAACTTTATAGGTCCATAGGTGAGTTACTAGGCTATCAGCTTAAGAGCCATTTTAAGCCTAGACAAGCTTACCCCAAATTTACCAAAATATTGCTGACATGTGTCAATACCCCAAGAAATGTTATAGTATGATATAGGCTTGTACACATCAAATGCTAACATGCTGCTCCTATCTATGAGGGACATAAGTTTCAAACCATCCTTTTGGGATGTACCTTACCCAACACCTGCAGCAACTGGAGAGACCCCAAAAGTACCTCACCAAGAGGATCATGGGCTACAAACAGATGTCCTATGCAGCTCGACTAAAGAAACTCCAGCTCTACTCAGTTGCTTACCGCCTACTCAGAGGCGATCAATGCCTGACGTACAAAGCCATGTCAAACCCAGAATTAATGGACATGCTCCACCTCAAAAAATCCAAGTCCCTTAGAGCTACATGCTCCAGGGGCCTAAACCTCAGCACAAAAATAAATAGGACATGCTGGAGGGACAGATTCATTTCCCAGAGGCTCCCCTCGCTCTGGAATAGAATCCCAATTCATGTTAGACATAGCCCCTCACTGACCCTCTTCAAGCGAAATCTGGACGCATGGATGGGAAATCGCAAATTCACCCCTGGGATCTCTTCTGTGTCCCTGCTAGACAGAGGCACAGTAAACTAATCTTAAAAGGGTACCTTCTGTGACCTACTTTACAGAGGCACAGTAGGCTAATCTAATAGGGAGGCAGAAGCCAATATACTCTGGCTAGGCTTATAAATGCCCTAGGGCAGATAGCCTAGTATCTACCTATGAACCTATGAACCTATTTGCAATTTCCCATCCATTGGTCCTAGTTATATTTTTATAGGGTTAGGGATGAGCTTTGCTTCACATGGATGGGAACGGAAGCCTGTTCCAGACATGGGGGTAATCTCTAAGACACATACCTATCCCTCCAATATGTCCTCTTTATGTCACAGACAATGTTTAGGTCCTTAGAACAGATATTTATGATGCTATTTGTTTTGTGGATGTGCAATAAATCCATTAGTGTGGGATTAGAGGATGCCTTGTAGGCTAGGCATAGATCACCTCACAGCAGTCTGCAGGAGACTGAGTACAGAGATAGGCCTTTGAAATAGACTACATAGGACTTCTTTTCTGTATTCATTTTGTCAGGAAAATCTGTGGTCTCTCAAGCTGTTTTAAGTGCCTGGTCGGGTACCTCAATGGACCTGCATGCTATGCCCTTATTTATAAGTTGTGCAATGTGCAATGATGTTCGTTGAATGACTTTCATCACCAGCTAATGCAGCCATTAGAAAAGGTGTTCAGCTCACACCACATGAGTATGGCTTACCCTTGTTTGCTACCTCCGCTAAAGAAAGCACATCAGTACTACTGACCTTATCTAATAAAACAGGCTTCTTCAAAAATTCCCTTCATCTTGAACACCATTGCCTTACTTGATCTAAAGCACTGGCTGACAGTGCAAGTCAAATCCAGCCTACCTCTGGGCTCCCAACTATTCAAATTGCTCCACCAAGATGCCCCTTCTCCACTTACAGTGAAACTAATCACTACTATCTCCATATCTCCATCTACAACATGAAGCCAAGATACAGCAGATCCTACACTTGAAAACCCATCTACTAAACTATATATCTCTGACTCTAGTTCCTCTGCACTCTTTCCAAACCTGTGGCAAACCTGTGGCAATCCCTTCCTCATTATCTCACTGCGCATACTAATTGTGCTACGTTCAAGCCCCAAGTGAAATAGTGTCTGTTTGAGCAACACAAATGCAAATGTCAGAATACAGAATGTATCACTTAACACACAGTTCTGCAAGTTCATTTCTTCGTTTGTCACCCTATTTACACAGCTATTCTGTTGGTTAACACTATGGTTCTGCTTCCTGTAAATATGTACTTAGCTTCCCTTTCTCCTTGCTCACTGTCGTCTTACAGCTGTTAACCTTTTACCTTTCTCAGTCCCTCTGTTTTCTTGGACTTTACTATTACTTACATCTTGCTTTGTCCTGCAGACACCTTGTGTTACCCACAAATTTCCACAGCTAAACCGACTTTTCTCTCTTTTCTTGCTACTCCTCTGATTCCACATTTCTGCTTGTAACGTGCACATCAACAAGGTGAAAAGTTGGTATACTGCATCTCTTTTTTATGAATTGTTTGTATTACCTTTGTTTTCCACTGTTGGTTATAATCATAACATTTTTGCTGCTACTATTTTGAATGCAAGTGTAACTCAAGTTGAGCCTGTGATTGGTCATGCTGTGATCAGTGTTCTACTCCAGAAACCAAAATGTAAATAAAAAATAAATAAAACATTTCAAAATGTGTTACATTCTGTATAGGTGATTGAAAATGGTGAATAGGTGTCATTAACCAGAGCTCCATGTGGTAATGACTGTCTCCTGTAAAACAAAAACTTCTTGGTTGTGCCAGAGATGTTGCCATGTTACTTTGATTTGCCTATACATGTGTATATGTGTGGAATCTGTACTCACCTAATAGATGTCTCTCAGTTATAAGCCTGTGTATTTGGATCCACATTTTCCAAATAAATCTGTCATGCACACTGCGAGTTACGGATGCTGTGATCTGCAGGACCCATCAATCATCTGCACACACAGTCTGGCTGTTGTTTGAAAGTCACTCTTTCCAGATGATATGTCTGTCAGCATCGATACTGGAAGTGACACTACTGTGATGTAGGTACTATTTACTGGTCACAGTGGAGAAGTGCTCATCCTCATAGAACTGAGCTGTGACTAATTAGTGCTTGGCTGATATTATTGGGAATTGTATGTACATCCCAGTGTCCTTACATATGACAGTTAAGAAATTTTCAGGATACATGAGGCTACAGTCTAGGGTACCCATGATCTCTCAACCATATGGCATTGAAGTGTCCAAGTTGCAAGTATACCTAGTGATAGGCAAACCTATTTCTCCAGTGGGATATGGTTTCTCAGCTGATTATATGAGCTCAGATCTATTGTATACAAGTGACACACAGCCAGCTCCTGCATTTTATGCATTCAGTGCATGTTGACAATCATCTTGTCATAGACTTGGTCCTGCTCAAGCTTAGGGGCATCTAATTGCTGAAGAGCACACCATGCAGCAGTTGTAAACAACTACAGCACTATCAGCATATTCACATACAGAAGGCATGCTGCCATAAATAAAAGCATAGTATTTTAAAATTATCTGGTGGTTTAACTATTTACACTTGTTCATATGTCAGTTTTAATTTCTGCCTCACATGGGTGCTTCAGAATGCTTACTTTAGAGGTCTACATCAACAATTTTTAAATTTGGTGTAAAATGTCAATGTTTAGTAAAGTTATGTGAAAATGTTTGCCAGAGTAAAGGCAGATACATAACTTTAGGAATTGATAATATTTTGATTCAAAATGTTAAGTATATTGAGCTGGATACATGGAATAGAGGGGGAAAGCCCTCACTAGGATGCAGTTGGTTCTAGGATCTATTACAGACTCAGGAATTGAAGGACCTGACAGCTTGAGGAAGGAGGGTGTGATTTCAAATGGTGGGTTGTCACTCTGTTGGATGTAGGTGGCCTAGTTCACTGCTGGGTACTAGCACCAAATTGAGGCTTGGGAAGTACATCAGCATTATATGACAGGAGCACTGGCTTGCCAAACAATGTGCTAAAAAATCAGTCATATTCAAGTGCATTAAGTGTGCAAGTGTCACTGGAGTGGCAACATGGTCCTACTTTTTGAGGCATATATGTTAGGGTCACCGGGTTAGCGAACTAGGGCAGCACAGAAATCAATTCCTTGATGATTGCCTGGATAACAACCTTCCTGTCATTAGCTATCACTCCCAATGCAGAAAAATGAATAGGTGACCAGCAGTGTAGAGGTTCTGATAGTTAGCACTTAGCAGTCACAAAAACAAAAACAAAGACAAAAAAACATTTTCAGAATTGTCATCTTGTGAGTCTCTGTCATGATGTTCCATGTGCCATTGCTCAATCTTCTTAATAGGTGATTTATAGTCACTGTGTGAAATGATGTTACCTATTTAAAACCACCTTTTGAGACAAAAATGTGCAAACACAATACAGTTGCTATGAGATGAGGTCCTGTAGACGATATTTTGTAAATTCAAAAAGGTTGCATTTTAGTAAAGTTATGAGGAAAGGATCACTAAGTAAACTCAAAGTTTAAAACTTGGGCAGTTAGTAATATTCTGAGATAGGACTTCTAGAATACTCATGATGTCTAACAGCTCTGATCAAAAACAGTTGTTGTTGTTGTGTCTTTCGGCTTTTCCCGGTTAGGGGTCGCCACAGCAGAACTCCGGTCCGCTAATGATTGGCAGTAGATTTTTATGTGCCGAATTGCCAGCTCTGACCACAACCTTCAACGAAGGTACGCCCATTCATGCATGTCTCCACACAGAAGACGCTCTAGCTAAGAATCGAACAGGACAACGTTTTACTGTGAGGCGACAATGCTACCGCAGTGCTTGCAAAAAATGCAATACTTGAAAATGAGCAATATGTAGAGCATACAAATGGGTGTGCAACCACATGCAAATGACAACTCCCACATAAATAATTGCCATGGAATATGCAAATATAGGAAACCAACATTTTAGATTGATTCAGAGATGTGTAAATGGTGATGCTGTGTGCCCACGTTCAACTAGGTTGAATGCAATGATTTACTGAGCCATATTAGATACAGCAGCAGCAGTATCTCAACAGCATGTGTTGGTAGCGGCTGTCAGAAGTGGCAGTGCTGCATGTTATCGACACCCTTGCCAGTGGGCACAGTACAGGTAGCAACTTACATAGCATTACTAGACAGGCCAGTAGATAACTTATAGATTCAGAGTTGACATTGATACACCAGGATGTTCTCCTAAAATATGTCATTCATAAGTGAACTGGAGGGTATACATTATATGCTCATTCCTGTGGACTCAAAGGTATAGGTAGCACTGACCGTCATAGCTATGGGGGCCTTGCAGCAACCTGTAGAGGTCAAATTAGGTGTAGCATAGGCCTTTGCCTTGTGAAAACTTAAATTCCTCATTATCGTGCTATGACATGTGGAGTAGCATATCTGGCTCCGAAGGACAAAAAGGGAGAAAAAAACAGACACTATATAGGCATTCTATGAACCTGCACACGCCTCTGAAGTCAAGGATACTGTTCCTATTAAGAACCCATGTGGTATAGAGACATAGAGAAAGATAAATAGGAAGGACTACCACTCCCTGAACATCACATAGTCTGTAATGCCTAGGACATTATCTACAATATGTCCATGGACCATCCAAGCAGTTCACATGATTTATACCCACATACCTGTTAACCAGATAATCACGTGAAAAATCTTGTCACATAGTTTCTGTGCATACACTTATAGCACACTTAATAGTCCATACATACAGATCACATGCATGTTGATAGCATTACACATGTAATATTGTGTCTTGTATGTTGTATGCAATGTTAGATATACCTTTGAGCCCTAATAACAACCCCCATTCACAACTCACAGACAATGGCAGAAATTCATACAACAAATTCATGCAAAAAAGGAATGTAGAATGTAGAATGAGTCACTAGACTTTACAAGGGTAGATTCCACTATCTAGACACCTCCTGTGGTGCTGCACAATATAACACAGAGAGATGTGGTACAATACATGTAATGTAAATAGTAAGGAAATCCATCTCTTTGTGATTCAGCGGTGGTTGGGATAACTTTGTGAACTTGGGAGGCACCCATAAACAACTTAATCACTAGGAAATTCATGTGAGGTATGACTCAATGCCTCAGCTGCCCTCTATTCACTTTGAACACTTCTCTGTAAGCTTCCCTTGTCAATAAACAGCAAAGGACTTCCTGGAGAGTTTCTCAGTACAGCAATGTACACCACCATAACAGAACCTTAAAATCTGTGATTATGGCTTCTTTTGAACAAAGAAAGTTGCTGTTGTTGTGTCTTTCGGCTTTTTCCTGGTTAGGGGTTGCCACAGCGGAACTCCGGTCCGCTAATGATTGGTAGTTGATTTTTACATGACGAGTTACCAGCCCTGAGGCACAACCTTCAATGAAGGTAAGCCCCATTCACGCATGTCTCCACGCAGAAGATGCTCTAGCTGAGAATCGAACCGGACAGTGTTAATTACTGTGAGGCGACAACGCTACCGTAGCACCACCAAAGAAAGTAAAATGCAATAAAATCTTTGTATGTTAGATCAGTTATGACTTTTGTATAGTGTATGCCTCTACCACAAGGCCTTATCCCTTAAACTGCCCTACTCCAAATTCCCCAAAGCAACTTCAAATTCTGAGATGAAACTTACTCAGGATTTCTGCTTTGTTAAGTAGGTTAGCAAGATAAGATACTGAGAAATGTTAAAAATACTTCTGAGGAAAGAAAAGATCAGCAAAGGTAAAACTACACTATATTTTTTAAAATAGGTAGTTATGGAATTAATTTTAAAATCAATGCCACAGATTTGCCTTGTTACTTTGGCTGGGCTCTTACTACCCTTGGGAAGTTACTTTAGTGCTGAGTTGGTTGATTTCTACTGGCAGCTATTCTACAGAGAAGGATTAGCCCAACTCCACATGGCCTCACTATGCTTCCCTACTCTACTTTGATTCTCACCTAACCCATCCACACCCACACTCACTCATACCATACCACAATTCCTATAAGCAGAACAGTAGCTCACATCCCCCTTCCCACATGCAATTCCTCTACAATCACCCAAAAAATTCCCATAAATAACCGACCACTATATTACTGTACCAAAAACAGAAAGAAACACCTAACCACATTCATTTTAACCCCCTTATACTAACAACTTTCACTCTAATCCTCTGTATTACATACACAATCCCTTTACTTTCCAATCATTCAAAACTTTATAAATTTACTCAGTCAAACAAATGCCACATATAGCTTAACCCCATTTCAACTAATTTTCTCCATTAACTCACATATATAACCAGAAAGCAGTTTATAATCCAAATATACTTTCTCCTATCATTTTAAAATAATAAATCAAGAGCTCAAAAAAATCAGAGCCTGATTATATTACAGTTTCCTCCAAATCGTACAATCAGGAGATATCCAACTCAGTTCTGGCCCTCATAGCTAGCCCAAACTAATCTCACCCAACAAAACCAAACAACAATCCCACAACTCCAATAACCAATCACAGCATTTGCCAGTAAACAGCAAAAAGTACCTAAAAGTATTTGCTTAAACATTGCAAGCCTTAATAATAAATGGTCCCAACATGAATCCCACACAACATGGCTTCAGTCCTAACAGTGCATTTCTAACATTTGTAGATGCTGTCAATAAAGCTAGAGATAACAGCAGACTAGTCTCCTCTTTATTTCTAGACTTGTCTAAAGCTTTTGACACAATTTGTTGCAGCAAACATCTACTTTAAATGTCCTCACTAGGTCTATCTCAGCCCACCCTTCCATGGTTCAAAAGCTACTTGTCCAAAAGGTATCGGTTGGTAAAATGGCACTCCACCCTCTCTCCATACCTCACAGTCACTACCAGTGTACCACAAGGCTCTATCCTTCATACTCTACTCTTTAACATTCTCACCAACTCCCTTCACACATCCACACAACAGGCCTCCCTAATAAAATATCTAGATGACTCCTCACTCATATATTTATCAGCCTAGCATATCTCCAAAAAGAATTACTCGGGAAGCTTTAACAACTGCTGAAACATAGCTTTGTAACTCGTGTTCAGCCAAAAAAAAAAAAAACTTTTTTACCCAAATCCTTCTCTCATGAATAAACAAAATTTAAAATCCTCTCTGTTAATAATACAACCATTGATATCACCTCTCATAGGGATGATAGTGGATGATAATCTTTAAATTTGACCTGCATATAAAAAACTGCATAAAAATTTGCCAAAATCTTTCTCACAAGCACAACCAAAACTATACTTGCCACTACTGACCTCCTACCCTCACTACTTTATTGTGCTCCCATCCTTACTAACCTCCAGACATTACAAAATGCAAAACCTGAACAATCCTATAATAAAGTGGCTAAATTTGCACCAAATACCCCTTTCAAAACCCACCACTCTACATCATTAAAAGGCCTACATTGGTTATACCTACTCTATCAACTAGCATATATACAGTTTCTTACCACAAATGAAATTATCCGACATCCATCTGCTTATCCAGCACTAAATACTATTCTAAATAACTATGCTCCCCCTCAGTCATTAGAATCTAATTACCAAAAACCCATCTCTGTCTGCAAACCTATTATATCTGCTGGGCATGGTCTGTACTCATGCAATGTTACTAAGGGCTGGAACTCTTTACCTGTATCCATCAGGTCAATAGCCTCCCTCCACTCCATTAAAACCATTCTGAAAGATTTCCTTGCTAAGATATGGCTCTGTTCTTCCTCATCCCCAGGATAAACTATATCCCTTAATATGAACAAGTACCTATTCGTACCTTACATCTTCTTATACCCCCTTCTTCACTCACTTCCTTACTTCAGTCAATTTATCTCCTTTGACTCTCTATCTAAATATACCATAACCCTGTTTTTTCCCCCATTTCATATTGCAATTCCTGTTTGTTTTATAACAACTTACATTTCATTTCTCTAAACTGGCTAAAATTTCAATAAATATTAAATCATCATTATATAAATTGTATTTATTTCCAACCAATGTTTTCACCTTATGTCTAATTTGGTATAATTATTCAAACTGTGGATGTTTGGTATTATTTTTGAAGATTGTAAAATTATTGTTCTTGAAATGTTTTTTAATACCTTGGAACTTTTCTCACCAGGCCTCCACTAAAAATGGGCATCTACCCAGATGGACTTTCCCAGTAAACAAATGTCAATAAATATAATACACCTTACTACTAGATAACATGCTAGGGAATACAAAAAGAGGTGGTATCAAATTCCTTATTAATAACACACAGACACCAACTATCAAAAATATAAGCAGTGTCAAAACTAACAGTGACAAAAGCCCATACTGAATCCTTGTTCACCTCACAGAAGGGAATCACACCAATGTACATATCTCCAGAAAACATCTCTCCCTCCTCCAGTATAAGAAATCTACAGACACTAATGTCAGAAATATCCCTCAAACAACAGTCTATGAACCTCATATTTAAGGAAGACTTTAATATTAATAGCTCTTGACCAGAAAGTCACAATCTAAAGAAAATGCTCCTGTACAATGTGCTGGAGCAAATAGTTTCACAACTAACCACACTCATCCCCAGTACTGGTAATAACTTTGTCTTAAACATAGTTATAAGAAGCATACCTCACAGGAATTCACAAGAAAACTACATTACCTAACAATATTAGTGCCCACTGTTTAATAATCTCTACCTGATCATTCAGAGCTACATGAAAACCCCCAAAAATATTAAGCTATAGGCCCATACCAGATACTTAACAAAATGTATTCATTGCCCCACTCATGACAATAAACTGGCGTTCTTATACAACCTATCAGACACCAATAAAGCTCTTATGTTTTTATTAATAAACTAATCACCATATAAGATACAGTGTATCTTACAGTTACCCATGACAAAAAAAGTTCTTCACACTTTTCCATGGCTTTAAGCAGATCTAAAAAACTGTTTGATACAGAAACAAAGCCTAGAAGGCATGAAAAGACACCCCCTCCATGCACACACACAATGTGCATCTGCACAATGCATTTCTCCCTAAGAAAAACAGCTAGAATCTCTACAAACATGACCAAATCTGCCTTTATAGGAAACAGACAAGTAAAAACCTGCCTCATGTCCCAAACTGTTACGGAAAGAGAGAAAATCACTCACAGGTAATAGTATAAATGACCCCACTCAAACAGCCAGCAGCTACATTCTACTAACAACTCATTCATTCCTAATGAATAACTTTCTCTCCATACACTAGTTTTATTACTCTTTATCTTTATTGACCTATCCTTAATCAATCAAAGACCATGTTATTGCAATTTAAAATATGTATATAGTAACATCTCTTGCACATTACCTTGTACTGTCTTGTGTTATGCTCACTAGGAGTATTGTATTTTACTAACAACAGCTGTTATATACTTGGACTATTGTAACTTACTATATTGTCTTTATGTATGTGTCTTGGAGCTTTTCTTCCCGGGCCTCTACTGAAAATGAACATGTATCCAGTTAGACTAGCCCGGTCAACAAATGTAAAATAAATAAATAAAATAAAATAAATAAATAATAATTAAAGAATATTCCTGCTCAGCACAATAAAGGGGTTAGCAAAATGTTTCCCACCTTTCCCAATTAACTTACTGCAGACATTACCTGTGAGGAAGCAGAAATGCATACCTTAGCCCAATATAGTAGAGCATTTTATTTTAGGTAAATAACAGTCATGGCAGTAACCAAAGCCTCAACTAACCAAGATACCAGATCCAGAATAACACTGACAACTCTACACCCCTTCTTCCTAAAAAAGAAATCAACCCCTCATCGGTAAGCCTCTCAAGCACATACACAGCCTATCTCTCACTACTGGCACCTTCCCAGAAGCCCTTACACACTCCATAGTAACTCCCCATGACTAATCACCCAAAGGAATATAACGACTACAGACCCATCACTAACCTATACCTCCTAGCTAAAATATTAGAGAAAATACTGTACAAGCAAATATTCAAACACATAATTAAATGCAGTCTCCTTTGTGATGTCCAACATGAGTTCTGCTAGGCCTTCATCAGCACAGCCACAATCTTCAATCTTAGGTTCATAGGTTCATAGGTTTATACTAGGCTATCTGCCCTAGGGCATTTATAAGCCTAGTCAGAGTGTGTTTGGCTTTCGCCACCCATTTTAAATTAATTTTGCTATGCCCTTTTTCGAGGTTAGTATACTGTGCCTCTGTCTAACAGTGACACAGAAGTGATACCCAGGGTAAACCTACGGTCTCCCATCCACTCATCAAGATTCCTCTTGAAGAGAGTCAATGAGGGACTCTGCCTAACCTGGACTGGGATTTTATTCCAGAGTGAAGGGAGCCCCTGGATTATGAATCTGTCCCTCCAGCATGTCCTATTTATTTCAGTGCTGAGGTTCAAGTCTCTCGAGCATGTAGCTCAATGGGATTTGGAATTTCTGAGGTGCAGCATGTCCATTAATTCCGGGTTGGACATGGCTTTATACATCAGGCACAGATCGCCTCTGAGCAGGCAGTGTGCCACTGAGTAGAGCTGGAGTTTCTTTAACCGGGCAGCATATGACATCTGTTTGAGCCCTTTGATCCTCTTGGTGAGGTACTTTTGGGGTCTTTCCAGTTGCTGCAGGTGTCTAGTAAGGTACATCCCAAAAGGGGCATTGTACTCAATTATGGGCCTGATGAGGGATGAGTAAAGAGGCACGATGACCTCCCCTGATCTAGATGTGAATCCCTTCATGATTAGGTGGGCTATATAAAATGTTTTTCTAACTACTTTGGCCACGTGGTTGTCAAATGAGAGATTGCTATCAACTTGGGTCCCCAGGTCCCTAATTACTTCTTCTGTACTTAATGGATTACCACCTATGTGGTAATTTGTGGGCACTTTGTTTTTACCAAAGGGGAGGACTATACACTTTTTGGTGTTTAGCTTGAGGCCTTGGCTCTGGCACCAGTTGTCTGTTTCTATGAGGCCCTTTTGGAGGATGCTTGTGTCAGCTGGAGAGTCGATTATGGCACCCAGTTTGCAGTCATCTGTGAACTTGGTCAGCCACAGTGCTTCCATGTTGGCCTGTACCTCCGAGAAATATATACCGAACAAGAGAGGTCCCAGGACTGAGCCTTGTGGGACGCCACTTGTAACTGGTTTGGAGTCTGACATGGCTCCAGCAATTCTAACCATGTGGGTTGTGTCCTTGAGCCAGTTTGCAACCCATCTAGTGACATAGGGGTTTATATTTAAGCTGGTGAGCTTATCTATAATGCCTGAGTGGGGTATTGTATCGAAGACTTTTGCGAGGTCCAGGTAGGCTGTGTGGACCACCTTCCCCTCATCAATGGCCTTGGTGACTGTTTCAAAGAAATCGACCATGTTTAAGAGGCAGGATCTGCCCTTAACAAAGCCGAACTGGGTAGGATCCAGTATCTGTAGGTCCCCAATATCTTTATTTATGAGGTCCATGATGATCCTTTCCATAGCTTTGCAGACCAAGCTAGTCAGGCTTATGGGGCGATAGTTTCCAGGATCCGTTGAGGCACCACCTTTGTGGAGTGGGACCACTGTTGCTGTATACTACTCTTTGGGTACATATCCTGTAGTAAGGCTGAGATTGAACAGTAGTTTTATGTTTGGGTTTAGCTCTTCTTGGAGTTCATGTAGGATGCAGCCCGGGACACCGTCTGGTCCCATTGATGCTGTGTTTTTTACTTTGGAGAGGGCACCCTGCTGGGATAGATATTTGCCCTTTTGGTGGGGAGGGGGGGAGAAGTTTGCGCTGAACCTGGCAGCTAGGATGTTAGCAATGTCTGTGGGTTTGGTGTATTTTTTGTCATTTTGGACTAATTCTGAGCATATCTGGGAATTCCCACCCAGGTTCCTAACATAACTAAAGAAAGCCTTGTGATTATCCTTAGTATCCTGTGCAATTTTTCTCTCGAAGCTGGCCTTAGACGATTTTATGAGTGCCCGTAGTTTTTTGCTAATACTGATCAGAGATGCCTTCCCTTTTTGGGATTTTGCTCTATCATGTAGTAGCTTCCTCCTTCTATTGTATAGTTTGTTTATGGCTGGGGTCCACCAGACAGGACGTCTGCCTTTGGAGGATTGGGTCTTGGTTTTATTTAGGATTGCATGATCCATGCATTCCTGAAGGTGTTCACAGAATGCATTTATAAAGGATTCTGCGGTCTGGGCCATATTTTCCACAGGCCCGGAGGCTTTGAAGGATTCCACCTCAGTTTTGAGGAGTATGAAATTTGCTTTAGAGAAGTTTTTCACTGTGGTTTTCTGGGCAGGGGGTGGGGTCGGGATGTGAATATCCAGTGAGATTAGTTTATGGTCTGATCTTACCAGTGAGGGATACACTTCTGGTCTGGAGCATAGAGTCCCCATGTTGGTGATGATCAGGTCCAGTATGTTTTCCCCTCTTGTGGGAGTGGTAACAAGTTGTTCCATAGCATTTGAGTTTATAAATTCTAGGAACCTTTGGGCTAGGTGTTGGAGCTAGAGTAATGCTCCCAGTCTATGTTTGGGTAGTTGAAGTCGCCCAATATAATGGTGTTTGGAGAGACCTTCATATTTTCCAGTGTTCTCAGGAAGGCCGAGTGGGGTTCCTGGGTTTGGAAGGGTGGTCTGTAGCAGGCTATAAACTGGAAGGCAGTTTTACCCACTGTTAGTTGCACATGGATAGTCTCTGATGCTTCGTGTTGTGCCACCAACCTGGAGGTGTGGGTATCTTTGACGAATATTGATACTCCCCCTCCTTTTGTGGTTCGGTCCAACTTTTGGGGCCGAATAGCATGGTATGAGGTATAACCTGGTAGTGCTGGGGTGCTCTCGGGAGCCTTGAACCAGGTTTCTGTTACTGCACAAATATCGATGTTCTCCATGCTAAGGAGAGTTTCGAGTGCGTGCATCTTGAGGTTTAGACTTCTGGCATTGAGTAGCATTATTCTTTGTTTCTTATCCCTTGTGATAACTACGGAGGTGGGTTTGTCTTTTGAGCCTTGCCTAAAAAAGGCACTATGGGGGTAGCAAGAGCCTTTGCCAATATCCGAAAGCCCAGGGGTGACAGGTGCAAGCCGTCCCTAG
>NC_056730.1:649016931-649099431 GCF_019279795.1 Protopterus annectens | reverse complement strand
CCTGTAATGCCACATTGTCTGCTTACAGCAACTTTGTTGATCTGCTTACAGCAACTTTGTTGATCTGCCCCCACCGACTTATTTGCTAATGTAGTCCATCATCAACACAAAACATCAGCAGGATCAGAGCTGGACTCTGATGCACACCTACTCCTACCTGGAACTCCTTTTCAAATCCAAACAGTGTTTGTATTTGTGTCATTAGGTCCTTGTACACAGCCTGCACTAATCATTGTTTCTAGGACTTTGAATCTTTACAGGACTACCCAAATTGGCTTTATTGCGACATTGTCATATGTTTTTTTACACGTCTCTGAGTGCCCGATTGGACTCTCTTTTTTTCCTCACCTCTAGCTTCTTCTCAACTGTCTGTCTCACTGTAAACATTGAGTCGATTGTGCTGCATCCTGGTCTGACTCAGAAATGTTGACCTCTAATCTTAACTTCCAACTGCTCTGCGTATTCTTTTTATCATTCAGCTCCTCCAGAACTTTCGTACAGTTAGCTGTCGGAGCTTTAGGAAGGAAAAATGGGAGAGAGTTGAGTGATCTACCCACATCACCACAGTCCCTTCTTTCCCAGGATAAGTGCACCCGTCCTTGCAGCCAATCCACCTGTTGCCTGAGTCACTAATTAATCCCATATGGCTTGCATGGTAATCAGGGCTGTTATCCCTCTACGTCACATTGTGGCTTAAAGTAGACTGTTTAATGATGCTTAAGAGTAGTGTTTTTCTGGGGCAGTCAACTTGGAAGTAAACATTTTGTGCAGAGTGCTGCACATATTGCACTTATAAATGCTGCTGGGGAGAAGTAGTAAATCTTAAAGATATTTTTTATTGACTGTGCTGTCTGTGTCTGCATAGGTACCATGGCAACATCTATAAAAACAATAACTATCTAAAATTCTATAAACAGTTAGTACTGCATGTTTTTAAGAAATTAGTATGTGTTAGGCACTCGTTAACCACCGGAACTATGATACTGTCTCAAAAAAAAAAAATAATAATAAATAATTTTCAAAGAACAGTTGTGAAATAAGTCTGTATATTTACATGAAAGTTTATGCATGTATTTACAGATTGCAGTTTTTTGGCATGGGCATTTCATGTCTGTGTGTGTATGCATGTCTGTGTTTGTAGGTTATATACATGAAAACATATAGATGTTTGCGCGCATATGTGTGTGTGTATGTACATATAACCATGTGTGTGTGTTTTTGAGTGCATATATATGTGCATATATAATGTGTGTGTGTGTTGTGTGTGTGTGTGTGTGTGTATATATATATATATATATATATATATATATATATACACATATATATATATATATATATATATATATATATATATATATTTATATATATATACATATATGTATGTATGTATATATAATGCATACAGTGGATGTAAAAAGTGTACACACTCCTTTTAAAATGACATGTCTTTTTGATATAATATAATGAGACCGCAATAAGTCATTTCAAAACATTTCACACCTTTAATGTGACCCATAACCTGTACATTTCAATTGAAAAACAAATATATTAGGGGAAGAAATATAAAAAATGTACAATAAGCTGGTTGTGTAAGTGTGCACACCCTTAAACTAATACTTTGAATGCTGTAATTAAATCAAAAGTTGTTTCAGCAGTCTTCTTGGGTATACACCTGACATCAATTAAAGAGACTCTGTATAACCCCAAATAAAGTTCAGCTGTCCTAGTTGGATTTTCCTGACATTTACTCAGTTGCCTGCTACACCAAAAGCCATGGTTCACAGTGAGCTTACAAAGTATCAAAGGGATCTCGTTGAAAGGTATCAGTCAGGAGAAGGGTACAAAAAAATTTCCACAGCATTGGATATACCATGGAACACAGTGAAGACATTCATCAAAAAGTGGAGAAAATATGGGACAACAATGATGTTGCAATGAACTGGACATCCCTCCAAAACTGATGAAAAGACAAAACAAAAGCTGGTCTGGGAGGCTGCCAAGAGACATACAGCAACAATGTAGGAGCTGCAGGAATTTCTGGCAAGTACTGGTTGTCTACTACATGTGACAACAATCTCCCTTATTCTCCATATGTCTGGACTATGGGGTTGGGTTGCATGACGGAAGCCTTGTCTTGCACAGAAAAATATCCAGGCCCAATTAAAATTTGCAAAAATACATCAAGTGGGTAAATGTGTTATGGTCTTATGAGACCAAGGCTGAACATTTTGGCCACAATTCCCAAAGGTATGTTTAGCGCAAAAACAACACTTTGCATCACCAAAAGAACACCATCCCCACGGTGAAGCATAGTGGTGGCAGTATCATGCGTTGGGATTGCTTTTCTTCAGCTGGAACTGAGGCTTTAGTGAAAAAAGAGGGAATTATGAACAGTTCCAAATACCAGTCACTTTTGGCCCAAAACCTTCAGGCGTCTACTAGAAAGCTGAAGATGAAGAGGAATTTTACCTTTCAACATGACAATGACCCCCAAGCATAGGTTCATAGGAAGGGCCTAAGTAAGCCTAGCCAACAAAGTTTCCTGGCTTACGCCATACATCCAAATCAACAAAAGAATGGCTTTACCAGAAGAAAGTAAATCAACAAAAGAATGGCTTTACCAGAAGAAAGTTAAAGTTTTGGACAGGCCCAGCCAGAGCCCAGACCTAAATCCAATAGAAAATCCGTGGGGTGACCTGAAGAGGGCTGTGCACAAGAGATGCCCTTGCAATCTGACAGATTTTGAGCGCTTTTGCAAGGAAGAGTGGGCAAATATTGCCAAGTCAAGATGTGTCATGCTGATAGACTCCTACCCAAGAAGACTGAATGCTGTAATTAAATCAAAACGTGCTTCAACAAAGTATTAGTTTAAGGGTGTGCACACTTATGCAACCAGTTTATTGTACGTTTTTTATTTTTTATATTTTTTCCCTAATGTTTGTTTTTCAGTTGAAGTGTACAGGTTATAGGTCGCATTAGAGTTTTGAAATGATTTATTGTGGTCTCATTTCTTTCATATCACAAAAACCTGGCATTTTAACAGGGGTGTGTACACTTTTTATATCCACTGTACGTAGATTTTATATATATATATATATATATATATCTATGTGTGTGTGTGTGTGTGTGTGTATATATATATATATATATGTATATATATATATATATATATATATATATATATATATATATATATATATATATATATATATATATATAGATAGATATCCAGATATCTCTCTCTCTCTCTCTCTCTCTATATATATATATATATATATATATATATATATATATATATATATATATCTATAAACAAATAAATGTGTGTCTACTTCAAGTCTGAAATTTCATTTGACTGACTTTCATTTGACCGAGACCAAAATACCTGATTTTCAAAGTACTGAAAACTCACTTGATTGAAACTCATAATACTGAAACCTTACAATACTCAAAATACTAACTTGTAATCCATAGACATTCATACTTACACCACCAATGAGTAACTCTTTCCAGAACTTAAAACTAGTTATGTACTCTTTAATAGAAATCAGACAATATAAAATCAAACTAGGTGGGGGGCTACAGCCCCCACACCCCCAATGTGGCATCTGTGGCCCCACCCCATCCCCAAATATATATTGCTAACTCCAGAATCGCACTACAGTGGGGAAAAGAGCATATAACTTTTACTTACCTTACAGTAGTCTACACACTGGCACTACTGCTGGGAACACACAAAACATCCACCATATTACTTGAGATACTTCCCATAAAAATGTAAACAGACATATCCATGTTTAGAAACACTACATCACTGCTTTCTATACGACTATTGGTATTCTGACAGCACTGTAAGCTACAGTAATTCTTTTTGTCACAAGCAAGTCACAGGAGAAAGGAAACCCACATTATGTCTATGGCTTACAATTAAGTATAATGAGATTCAGTCAAATGTTTTCCGTATTTTGAAAATTTGGTATTATGGTCTCGGTCAAATGCAATTCAGTCAAATGAAATTTCAGTCATATGAAGTAAACCCATATATATTTATATATATATATATATATATATATATAAACTGTGTGTGTTTAATATATATATATATATATATATATATATATATATATATATATATATAGATATATAATGTATGGGTCTACTTTGTTTCATTGAAAGCTCATTTCACTGATTCAATTCACCCTGGCCAAATTGCTGAAAGCCCAAATTACTGAAAACTCATTTCACCGAATCTCATTTCACTGAAATGAAGTACTGGCACTGTGTAGAGTACAGTAAGGCAAGTAAAAGGTATATGCCCTTTTCCCCAGTGTAGTACGATCCTGGAGTTAGTATATATAGTTAGGAGGTGTGGGGGGTGTAGACTCACACCTAGTTTGGTTTTATATTATATTTCACCAAAAGCTTCAAAACAATACATTTTAAACCATAGACATGCATACTTACAACATCAATCGCTCTTTCCAGAAGACTATATAAACCCAAGCTAAATGGGGGGCTATGCTCCCCATCCCCCCAACTCTATATGCTAACTCCAGGATTGCACTACAATGGGAAAAAGGGCATATACCTTTTACTTGCCTTACAGTACTCTACACAGTGTCAGTACTTCACTTCAGTGAAATGAGATTCAGTGAAATGAGTTCTCAGTAATTTGGGCTTTCAGCGATTTGGTCAGGGTGAATTGAATCAGTGAAATGAGCTTTCAATGAAACAAAGTAGTCCCATATATGTATATTCATACATATATAATATGTGTGTGTGTGTGTGTGTGTGTGTGTGTATGCATATGTATGTATCTGTATATGTGTGTGTGTATATATGGGTTCACTACGAAATTTCAAAATCTCCAGTTTCAGAATATCGAGTTCAGAATCTCGAAGTCTTGGAATCTCAAAATTGTGAGCCCACCCCCGAAAACACTACCCAACACACTAAAACATGTGTATGCAGGGGGGCAAGCCCCCTGCACCCCCCATGTGGGGGGCTGCGACCCCCACACCCCCTGCAACTTAAATATACCAACTCCAAGATCGCACTACAGCGAGGACAAGGGAAATCTCCCGGTCCGTGCTGTATGACTATCTCCATTCAAGATTTCGAAGTTTTGAGCTTCGAAATTCTGAACGGAACATATATACATATATATCTCGATTAGATCTATGTTGCATAAGTTTTATTGGTGACCTTTTTGGATATCAGACTTAAAGTTCTTGTATTTCAGTTTGGGATGTACGTATTTTATGTACTCCATCATCAGCAGCCTCTGAATATCATAATTTTCCCATCCAGTTGGAAATTCTTGTTTAAAACCTTAGCTGGACTTGAGAGACAAGTTGCCTAGCATGCAGAGCCACTCCGAGCAGTTTTTAGGACGATTTGCACAAATTATTGGAACACTGTTGGGGTGGGCCACCAAAGCCCCTTCTTCGGAGGAGGTGATTTTTTTTCTTGTAGATTTTGGCATAGGCCTGTCTATGTCCTGAATAGTCTCCCTCCAGATGCCCTTGTGGACCTGGTCTCCCAGAGGTACTGGAGAGAACCCAATGTGGTTGGGCCAGCCCTCAGGAAGCCTGCCAGTGTTTTGCCCACCCCAAAGACCGACCTCAGTGGAGCATAGTTTCCGGCTGTAAATGCTGTGAAAAACTGAGGGGCTTTTTTTATAAATAATCCTGTGTCATTGTAAATATTAATATGATCCACAGTCTCCTGTAACAAATGAAAGAAAACTGTGTTATGTTCTGAAGCTTCCAAAAATGTAACCACAGTGCACCCTGCTGGAAGAAAGCTGATAAGTAAAGGATTTTACAATTTTGTTTGATCTCAAGCTCAGAGACAGGATGTCTAAGCTAGAAATTATTTTTATTGTGCTAAGACAGAGATATTACTAGGTTTTACATGTCAGGTGTCTTTTATTGCTGTGGCTTCCTGGCAGGTGCAGATCAGATAAGTGTTACATTTTGAGTTCTGTCAGCTTGGGAACTAAATCAGAGAAGAGACAAGAATGATGTAATCTGAAATAACTCAGCAGTACTGTGTATTATCAATTTAAGGACAGAAAGAAAGAGTAGCATTTTGTACTTTGTTCTGAAGCTAACAACAACTCACCAGCACTTTGCTTGCAAGTAGAATTTAGAACATAGTTTCTCTTGGAGATGGATAGGAATATAGCCAGATTAGTCTAGCTGTTTTTTATATGTATGTGAGACTATCCTACAATATTGTTTTAAGGTATTTTCCTCTGATTTCTAAACTATTAGCACTGTGTTGAATTGATAAGTGTTGTCTTGTGTTTTTATTAAATAATTTTTAAACCTTTCAACTGTGGCTGTTTTGTGTAGAGATAATTTAAGCTCTGAGACTATTTGCATGTATTTGGTGATAGTGTATAAGCCATTCCAATAGCTTTAGCCCTGGGTTACACTTATTTGGATAATAGTAGTAGCACACAGTGGAACTGGTCACCCTTTGAAAAGGGCCTTATAGTAGCTGATAAGTAGTGGTTGGTGACAGTGATTTCTACCTTATAGTCTGGGCAGGAGGGAGCATAGCTGAAGAACCTGTGCCAGCCTTCCCCAGGAGTGTCTGTGTGTTTGTATATAACTCATATCTCAAAGTGTGTGTGTGTGTGTCAGCTACTTGGGCAGGAACACGAAGCACTGGTTGGACAGAGAGGGTGCTGGAAGTTTTGTCTTGACCACTCAGCTAAGATCTGTACCCTATAGCTCCGGCAGTGGGGAGTCTTATTGGGGATCTGGCGAGAAAGGGAGAAACCAGCCCCAGACTGACTGTGATCTCTGTGTGCTCTTAAGGGAAATTGTACTTTACTGTGTGTGCACTTGTTATCCTGCCAATGTGAATGCCCTTCACTGGTGCTAGTGGTGAGGACTGAGGCTCTTCGATTATTGGGCCAGTGCACGGGCATCACATATTAATTTTTGTCAGTGGTGGGATATCCACATCAAATAGTAATTGTTTGATAGTGGTGCGATAGCCACATCATATATTGGCTTGTAGTGGTGTGGACATTGAATTCTTGTAGCTTTACAGTGATCACTAAAGGTGTTTTTGTACTCTAAATCAGCCACGCAGTGAACTTTCAGAGTTCAGATCACAATTGTTTTATTTCTTTTGTTAGCTTAGTTAGTCAGGGAGATCAGGCAAGCATGTCAGCAGAGGAATATGGCAAGCTGACAAGGAGCTAGTTGACTGTGATGTGCCACCAGGCTAAAGAAATGGTGCATGGAAACCTCACTAAGGCAGACATGATTGCAGCTTTGGTTACAGTTGTATCAGAAAATAGCAGCCAGAAGGACAACAGACTGGCCGTGGAAATGTACAACACTCGGAGAATGGACAGCTCAACCTTTCTACAGAGGACTTAAAAATCCATCTGGAGCTAAAGTGACTTGAGCTGGAGGCCAAGCATTTGGAAACAGAAGCAGCAGAGAGACTGAGGCATCTAGAGAGTGAGGAAAATGAGAAACTGCAACATCTGCAGGCTGAGGAGAATGACAAACTGCTACACCTGGATGCTGAGGAGAAGGAGAGGAAGAGGCAACATGAAAAGGAGATGCTGACTGCCAGTGTTATGGAGGTAATGGGGAAGGGAGTAATCGGACCTCAGAAGCAACAAAGGTCAGTAAATTTCTTCCGCAGTTTTCAGAGGAGGTTAATTTTGATAGTTTCATTCATATGTTTGAGAGGGTATGTAAACAATATGATGTTGACCAAAGGCTCTGACTACGGTTATTGACCCCCTTACTCCATGGTAAAGCTGCAACTGTCTTGTCCAAACTGTCTGACAATGATTTCTTAAATTATAATGCTGTAAAGAATTGCTTGCTAGAATTTTTTAAGCTAACACCTGAAACTTATAGGAAAAAAAGTTTTGTGAGCATATGTGTGTGAATATGTTGCTGAACTAAGCATTTATTTTCATAGGTGGGTGAGTGGATGTCAGATCACCACTTTTGAAGGGCTGGCAGACCTTTTGGCGAGGGAACAAGCCCTTAGCACTTTGCCTGAGGACATGAGGATCTGGTTAGCTGATAGACGTTGCTCTACTGTCGATGAGTTGGGGAAGAAGGGAGACCTATACCTATCAAGCAGAGCATCACTGCACAGGAAAGGGACACCCAGTGCTGCTCATGGGTTTAAGGGAACCCATGGTGGGCAGCCCAGACTGCCCCAACAGAATCTGCTAGTAGCAGGGGAAGCCGCTAGTCCAGGTACACATCTAGGACCTAGGGTTAAATGTTTTGAATGCAACCAGTGGGGCCATGCTGGCATATAGATGTCCACGGAGGCAGGGTAGGGAACAAAAGGTGAGGGAGCCAGTAAGTGGGAAAGACAAAATGCTAACAGTAGTGTGTCTTGAGAACTACCACAAGAGGTTTATATCCTATCATAGTGAATGGCAAAGAAACCATTGCTAAGAGAGACACAGCCTCTGACAAAACCATTGTGAAGCCTGCAGTGGTTACAGAGGAGCACTACTTGCCTGGCCAGTCTACTCCAGTCAGAGCTTTAGGAGGGACCCCATTCCAAATACCTTTGGCTAGGGTTCACCTTTACTGGGAGGGTGGAAAAGGAAGCCAGCGAGTAGGTGTGTTTGAGGATATCTCTGTAGATATCCTGATATGGAATGATTTTGATAATGCAGTACCATGTGCTCATGCAGTTACATGCAGTCAGGCTTGGAGACAACATGTGGGTCTGGTAGCCTGGGGGAGACCCAGACAGAGACCGCACACTTGCAGTCACGACTGGTGAGGTGGTTACTTCAGGGAGGGAGCTACCCTGTAACAGTAAGATTGAAGGTGAGCCACAGCCTCTTGTGGGTATTGATGTTCCCTTGGATAGAGTGACTGAAAAGGTAGAGGTGAGTAGTAGTACCCAGGCTGACAGTGAGGCACCACTGTCAGAGGATGCCAGACGTCCTGGGGAAGGGGAGCTGAAAAGGGTTACAAAGAGAGAGTTGAGACAGGCTCAGCTGTCAGACTCTACTTTACAAGGCCTGAGGCAGGTAGCTAGTGAGCCACTTGATTCTCAAGGGAAGGGGGGAATCTTTATATTGGGACAAAGGATTACTGTATAGAGAGTGGACCCCTGAGGGAGAGATAGAGGGTGAGCGAATACAGCAGTTGGTAGTGCCTAGAGCCTACTGGTTGGCACTTCTAGCCATAGCCCATGATATTCCCTTTGCAGGTCACATGGGCATACAACATAGAAAGGAGACGTATTATGCAGAACATTTATTGGCCTGGGATTTCCAGAGATGTAACAGGGTACTGTAGGACCTGTGAGCAGTGCCAAAAGGTAGGCAAGGCAGGAGACAAGGTGGAAACTCCTTTGATGCCTTTGACTGTGATTAAGGAGCCATTTCAGAGGGTAGCTATGGATATTGTGGGGCCTCTGAGTACCCAAGTTTCACAGTGAAAAAGTATTAGTAGTAGTAGAATATGCTACCTGATACCCTGAGGCAGTTGCTTTGTCCTCCACTGAGGCAGAAAAGGTGGCAAATTCTTTGTTAGAGATTTTCAGCAGGGTAGGTTTCCTAAAAGAAATACTGACTGACAGAGGTGCCAATTTCATGTCAGAACTGCTGGCTTGTCTGTGGAAGTACTGTGGGGTGAAACACCTAAAGACCACCCCTACCATCCCCAGACTAATGGTCTTGTTGAGAGATTAAACTCTACACTCAAGTCCATGGTACGGGCATTTGCAGACCAGTTTAAGAGGGAGAGGGACAAATATTTGCCCCATCTGTTTGCTTACAGAGAGGTTCCCCAGGAATCCAGAGGTTTTTCACCCTTTGAGTTGCTGTATGGACATAGGGTGAGGGAGCCTCTAGATTTAATTTGAGATGAGTGGGAAGGTAAGTGTGAATCTCACAAGGAGTCTGTTGTGGCATATGTCCTAAACCTCTGGACAAGGCTTAGGGAAGTCGGGCCCAGGACAACCTGACAGAAGCCAAACAGCAGAAAAAGGTCTGGTATGACAGGAATGCTCGAGGTAGAGAGCATGCTGTAGGGCAGCAGGTAATGGTTCTCATTCCATTCAGACACAAGCTGCAAGCAGCTAGGGAGGAAACCTACAATGTGGTAAGGAAGGTCAGTGATGTCAACTACATGGTAGAACTGGTAGGCAGGAGGCAGGGGCACAAATTGTACCATGTTAACATGATGAAAACCGTAGCATGATAGGGAGGCCCTTGTGCTGAGTATTTGCAGTGGAGGAGTTTGAGGGAGATCTGGTGACTGATGATTTTCGGAATGATGTGTTTTATATTTCATTGGTGTGTCTTGCTTGTCATAATATGCTAGCTCACATTTTTTGAAATACTGATATGCAGCATTGTCACTGTAGATTGACTTTTTTGTCATCTCAGGCATTTATTGATAAGAATAACAATTTCTTTGGCAGTGGTGTCATGTCTGAATATTGGACAGACTTCAGTTGTGTGTACGGTTTCTGTGTAAAGGTACCAATACTAGGTTCATGTTTGTATGATTTAAATGACACAATCACCTTTTGAGACTCTGCTTTAAAATGTAGGTAATACTCCACTGTCCTTGATTAATGAACCCTTTTCAGTCTGCTTCGAGAGGGAGTACTGCAGCAACAACAGTGTTAGTGTCCCTGACTGAGCTGAGTAATCTTATACACGGACTACAGGCATTTGTTTGCAGAGAACTTTCTTGAAGCTCATTTGAGCATATGTTAAGACTTAACACCACTTGACCGAGAGGACAGTCAAGTTTAGGTTGGGCATAATAGTATCTTAGAATATCTTACAGTACATTAAAGGTCGGAAGCAGGCTGAGAGATTGGGCCCTCTTTTGGGTATGTTTGAACTTGACTTAAATCCTGATACTCCTGCTAGTTATTGGAAGACTCTGCATGGGATATGGAGATTAAGACTAGAAGTGGGTATTAATTGCAAACATTTTTGCATTTGAATAGTGTTTTCTTTCTGATAAGGATAAGCCCGTACAGGAGACCAGCAAGTTAATGGTTAACCCATTCTAAGGGAGGGACTAATTACAAATCTCGTAGACCTTTCTGTTTGGATGGCCATTTAGTAGGAAGGAGCAGATGTTTAGATACAAGATCACTTGGGTTTGGTGAGGGTATTTGTGTTCATTTCAGGGAAGCAGCAGTAAAGACCTTCATGTAGGTACTAAGGATTTCCTTATTTTGCTGCTGTTGACAGAATTACTGGTAAAAGTGCCACTAACTTGAGTTAAGACTTATCTCAATGTAATGAGTTAAGACTTACAAAGTAGCACAACTTTTGCCAGGAGGATTCATAGAAGTGGTGTACCGTTTGTAAGAAATGTCTAGTGATTCCTTTGTGGCTCATAGTACTGTCATGAGTAGTTGACACCACTGCATTTAAGGCAGTCTGCTACTTCTGGCTAGCATAGGAGCATGCTATATATTTCATTATGCTAGCCAGAAGTTGCAAGTTATAGTGACCAGGGTGTTGTCCTGTTGCATATTAACCACCATTTCAGTGCTGAAGGGCACTTAAGATGTAGCTTGGTTTTCCTGCTGAAATGCTGTATATGCCATACCTCTCAACTGTCCAGATTTTCTTAGTATGTCCACATTTTTGCCTCATATTTTTAGTTTGTTCCTCATAAAAAAAAAAATTGTGATTTTTTTTCTGGCAAGGCAAATGATGACACTTATTAGTATTTTAGGCCTCTTAGGTTCATAGGTTCATACTAGGCTATCTGCCCTAGGGCACATTTATAAGCCTAGCCAGAATGTGTTTGGCTTTCGCCACCCATTTTAAATTTATTTTGCTATGCCCTTTTTCGAGGTTAGTATAATGTGCCTCTGTCTAACAGTGACACAGAAGTGATACCCGGGGTAAACCTACGATCTCCCATCCACTCATCAAGATTCCTCTTGAAGAGAGTCGATGAGGGACTCTGCCTAACCTGGACTGGGATTTTATTCCAGAGTGAAGGGAGCCTCTGGGTTATGAATCTGTCCCTCCAGCATGTCCTATTTATGCTGAGGTTCAAGTCTCTAGAGCGCGTAGCTCGATGGGATTTGGATTTTCTTAGGTGCAGCATGTCCATTAATTCCGGGTTGGACATGGCTTTATACATCAGGCACAGATTGCCTCTGAACAGGCAGTATGCCACTGAGTAGAGCTGGAGTTTCTTTAACCGGGCAGCATATGGCATCTGTTTGAGCCCTTTGATCTTCTTGGTGAGGTACTTTTGGGGTCTTTCCAGTTGCTGCAGGTGTCTGGTAAGGTACATCCCAAAAGGGGCATTGTACCCAATTATGGGCCTGATGAGGGATGAGTAAAGAGGCACGATGACCTCTCCTGATCTAGATGTGAATCCCTTCATGATTAGGTAGGCTATATAAAATGTTTTTCTAACCACTTTGGCCACGTGGTTGTCAAATGAGAGATTGCTATCAACTTGGGTCCCCAGGTCCCTAATTACTTCTTCTGTACGTAATGGATTACCACCTATGTGGTAATTTGTGGGCACTTTGTTTTTGCCAAAGGGGATGACTATACACTTTTGGCTTAGCTTGAGGCCATGGCTCTGGCACCAGTTGTCTGTTTCTATGAGGCCCTTTTGGAGGATGCTTGTGTCGGCTGGAGAGTCGATTATGGCGCCCAGTTTGCAGTCATCTGCGAACTTGGTCAGCCACAGTCCTTCCATGTTGGCCTGTACCTCCGAGAAATATATACCGAACAAGAGAGGTCCCAGGACTGAGCCTTGTGGGACACCACTTGTAACTGGTTTGGAGTCTGACATGGCTCCAGCAATTCTAACCATGTGGGTCCTGTCCTTGAGCCAGTTTGCAATCCCTCTAGTGACATAGGGGTTTATATTTAAGCTGGTGAGCTTATCTATAATGCCCGAGTGGGGTATTGTATCGAAGGCTTTTGCGAGGTCCATGTAGGCTGTGTGGACCACCTTCCCCTCGTCAATCGCCTTGGTGACCGTTTCAAAGAAATCAACCAGGTTTAAGAGGCAGGATCTGCCCTTAACAAAGCCGAACTGGGTAGGATCCAGTGTCTGTAGGTCCCCAATATCTTTATTTATGAGGTCCATGATGATCCTTTCCATAGCTTTGCAGACCAAGCTAGTCAGGCTTATGGGGCGATAGTTTCCAGGATCCGTTGAGGCACCACCTTTATGGAGAGGGACCACTGTTGCTGTACGCCACTCTTTGGGCACATATCCTGTAGTAAGGCTGAGATTGAACAGTAGTTTTATGTTTGGGTTTAGCTCTTCTTGGAGTTCATGTAGGTGCAGCCGGGACACCGCCTGGTCCCATTGATGCTGTGTTTTTTGCTTTGGAGAGGGCGGCTCTTACCTGAGCATCTGAGATGTCAGGAGGGCAGCACTCTACTGGGATAGATATTTGGCCTTTTGGTGGGGAGGGGGGGGGAGAAGTTTGCGCTGAACCTGTCAGCTAGGATGTTGGCAATGTCGGTGGGTTCAGTGTATTTTTTGTCCTTTTGGACTAATTCTGAGCATATCTGGGAATTACCACCCAGGTTCCTAACATAACTAAAGAAAGCCTTGTGATTATCCTTAGTGTCCTGTGCAATTTTTCTCTCGAAGCTGGCCTTAGACAATTTTATGAGTGCCCGTAGTTTTTTGCTAATACTGATCAGTGATGCCTTCCCTTTTTGGGATTTTGCTCCATCATGTAGTAGCTTCCTCCTTCTATTGTATAGTTTGTTTATGGCTGGGGTCCACCAGACAGGACGTCTGCCTTTGGAGGATTCGGTCTTGGTTTTATTTGGGATTGCATGATCCATGCATTCCTGATGGTGTTCATAGAATGCATTTATAAAGGATTCTGCGGTCTGGGCCGTATTTTCCACAGGCCCGGGGGCTTTGAAGGATTCCACCTCGGTTTTGAGGAGTGTGAAATTTGCTTTAGAGAAGTTTTTCACTGTGGTTTTCTGGGCAGGGGGTGTGGTCGGGATGTGAATATCCAGTGAGATTAGTTTATGGTCTGATCTTACCAGTGAGGGATACACTTCTGGTCTGGAGCATAGTCCCCATGTTGGTGATGATCAGGTCCAGTATGTTTTCCCCTCTTGTGGGAGTGGTAACAAGTTGTTCCATAGCATTTGAGTTTATAAATTCTAGGAACCTTTGGGCTAGGGTGTTGGAGCTAGAGTAATGCTCCCAGTCTATGTTTGAGTAGTTGAAGTCGCCCAATATAGCTCTTGTCTTGCAGAAAATACATGTTATTGCCCAACCTAATATTTTAGTAACTTTTTAAGTTTATAAGAGCAATATTTTAAATTTGTCTCTGATTTTGAACTTTTGTCTTCTCCTTATTTTTCGCTTTATCCAAATTTTTGGGGTTACAGGTTGAGTTGGGTTGGGGACAATTAGAATTTGTTCATGGTGGGTTTAAAATAAATGGCTGGGTAAGTTGTCCTCTACTATGTATCAGTGATGGTAATCCGCAGACTAAGAGCATAAGACTGCATGTATTGTAGATTGCAGTGGGACACCAAACACACATACAGAGTACTTATAGATGTCCTTCTATATCATTGTCGTAATATCCTAAACAGAAGGATCTCCTGCCCAAGGCAGCCTGACACTTGGCCATTATACAAAAGCCTAATGATCTAGTATGCGCCATGTATCACACTTATACTCCCCGCTCAGAACGTAGGTCATAAAAAGGATGTAAGGATGCAACTACCCAGAACTTCCTTACTGCCAATTCAAACGCCATTATTGCTAGTCTGTCTGAATACCTCATTGCTACACTGAATACTTAGCCACTAGATAAGTACCTTATTTATGTTTTTTTCCTTTTCTTTTCTTGTTCTTGTGTTTTATTTTGCTACCTAGAGTTCGTCATCCAAGAAGGGAAAATGTTACTGTGGGAGGCAGATTCCCCATAAGGATCGTTGTGGGCAGTGTCTTTTTTTCTTTGGGCACTTCCCATGACCATACCTCTTGTAGTATTTGTAAATGAAAAAAGGGGTCCAACAGTCTCCAAACACGGTACAAATTAAAGAAGTGATGACTAGTGTAGTGTGTAGTGCAAGTCTCCAAATCCAAGTAGGAATCCAGAGCTAAAAGAAACAGCTTTTTATTTACAAAATAAGATTAAGCGCTTGTGTTTGGAGAATTGCACTGCACACTACACTAGTCACCACTTCTCTTGTAGTAGTTGTAAGGCATTTGTGCCTAAGACAGTTGGAAGACATTTGTCTTCCCTGGCCATTTATCTTGAAAAACAACAGCTTGAAGTTAGCCCAGGGTACCATGGCAAAATTCTTTAACACCTGAGATACTCCTAGTAGGCATAAAGAAGGCCAGGAAGTCTTGGACAGATAATTTAGCTGTCCAGCCTCCACTGGACATCCCTCTAGAAGCTGGTAATAGCTGTTTTGGTAATTTGGCATCTACATTGGATTCCTCTGCTGCAACCCCGTCTAAGGATACACGGATCCATCTTTTCACACATCTTTTGAGGCTTTGTAGGCATCTGCTCCAGACGACGAGGGGAACAGCAGTTGATTTATCTTGAGGATTCCACCGATATTGGTCAAGGAGGTTCCAGGTTCTCTTATTCTATCTCTCCCAGGGTCAGAACCTCCAGTATTTGTTAAGGCTTGATATCCCTTCCGAGAAAAGACAAAATGTGAAAGATGCTTCAGTCCGTCTTAAGGATCCTCAGAGGTAACTACTCTTAAAAGATGCCTTCACCTGTGGCTTATGGTTCTGATGAAGAGTACTTTGTTAGCCCTGAGTCTCCTTTTGAGGAATTATCCTTTGGGGACACAGTTGCTAGGATGATGGAATAATTTAAGCAGGGTTCTTCTGAAGTGTCTGATATTCAGAGAAGATATTATGAGTTGCTTCAGATGGATACTCCTAAACCATTGGCAGTTCCTCCTGTGTTGGCTGCCTTATTAGATACTTTCATTGCTGCTTACAAATCTCCTGATTACCAGTCTCCTGCTCTATGAAAGTTGATAAGTTTCTGTAAGGTTTCTGTAAGGTTCCTGAGTGTTGTCAGTTTTTATTTAAATGTATTTCTGCTGATCCTGTGGTAGTGTCAGTCTCTTCTGACAAACCTAAGCTTTTGCCCTCTTCCAAGCTCTTGCCTTCTGTTAACGATTGCAGGGCAATTGAGAGAATTGGTAATGAAGTTTACACTGCTTCTGCTTTGGCTTTAGGGCTGTTAATAACCAGACCGACATGACCATGTATGCTCTGGCCTTGATAACTCAGGTTTGTCAGTTTGTTTTTGACCTCCCTGATTCTGTAGGCAAATTGTCTGCCTCATCTATTTTAGGTTCTGCTTCTCAAGTGGCTTGGCATTCTGTTAAGTGTAGCTATGATGCTGCTGATAGCTCTTCCAGGGCTGTGACTTTTGGGTCATGGCTTTGTCTTCAGTCTGTACCTGAGGACATTAAGGCCAAGTTGTTGGATGCTCGTTTTGTTATAATAATCATCTTTTTTTGAGACTACTGCTGCTGACATGTTTGTCTCTTCAAGAGAAAGCCAAAGCCTTGGAGGACTCTAAATATATTTTTGTCTCTCCTATCCCTAAGTTCCAGAGGAATTATCCTTTTAGATCTGCTCTTGTTCACAGGCAATCCTACCAGACCTCCAAGAGCAGTAAAGGGTGGTAGGTGGGCCCACTCTGCTAAGACTTCTCAGATTTATGTGGCCCAGAAGCCTCCTTTGTATGGTAAGCCTGTTTCTCTTTGGTAGTTGACCCCCCCTTCCTTTTTAGACCAGGTTCCTTTGTCCCTTTGACTTTTCTCTTTGTCTTCCAAATTGGCATCTCATCACTTCAGACTCTTGGTGTTTTTCTGTCATCTCTCACGGTTACTTCATGGTATGGAAGTCTCTCCTTCCTTTTTCAGGGATTCTTCACCCTCCTGTAGTGTACCTTCCTCATTTCCTGGAGGTTTTAGGGTCCCTGGTGAGCCAAGGAACCATTCAACGTGTCCCTCATTCCCAAGTTGGAAAGTGGTTTTATTCCAGGATGTTCTTGATTCCGTGAAAGGAGGACATTTGGAGACCTATTCTGGATCTCTGCTGGCTCAACACCTTTCTCAATGTCCCTTCTTTTTGGATGCTTATTGTTCAAACCCTGTACTACCCCAGGATTTTCTGATGCCTTTGGATCTGAAAGATGCTACCTCTTTTCAGAAAGTTTTTTACATTTCTCTGTGTCTTCCTTTCACTTTCAGTTCTCTGGTTTGCCCTTTGGCCTCTCGGCTGCCCCAAGGGTATTCACAGAATGTCTAACTCTTGTGACTGTCTTGGGGCCTGCAGAAAGCATTCAGAATTTTTCCTTATCTAACTGACCTCTTGCTTCAGACACCTTCTCCCAGTCGCCTGTTACAGGATCTGGAAGTTCACCATCTCTCTTCTTCAACGTCTGGAGTTCACTAGCAACTTTCAAAAGTCTGTCCTGACCTCCTCTCAGGATCATGTGTGTCTGGGATGCAGGATTCAGACAGTGCCAGTGTTGGTCTCTCTTCCATTTCTAAAAGTTTTGTCTTTGACAGCCTTCTTTCAGTCTCTTCTTTCTCTGACTGCCATGCCAGCCAAGGAGTTTTTTCCAGCCCTGGGATTCATGGCCTCTTCTATTCCAATGCTCCCTCTTGCCAAACTGCATATGCGCAAGCTTCAGTGGCACCTTAAGTCAGTTTGGCTGCAGCATTGTCACCCTCTGGATTTCAGTGTACCTCTCCTTCCCTGTCTGAAGAAAGAATTCGAATAATGGATTTAACAGTTTGCTGTCATCCCAGGCCAGCCTTTTCCCTTCTCAAGAATTGCTCCCCAGTGCCTTAGACATGCGGTGGGGTGGGGGGCTTCTTTTGGTCACCTGAAAGTGCAGGGACTCTGCCCCTCCCCCCATCAAAAGTTAGACCATATCACCATTAAAGAGCTGAGAGCTCTGATTTGAGCTTTCCACCACATGTTTTCAAGGCCCCTTGAAGGTGTACACTACAGTGATGTGTTATGTCAGCAAGCAGGGAGGCACAAAATCTTAACCTTCTCTGCAGGATGGCTTTTCAGGCTTGGGAGGTTCTGTCTTTTTATCAATTAGATGCTCTTCGTGTTTCACTGTTGCAGTCATCACACTTGGGTTATCTGCCTGCAGGTAACCTTCAGTCGACCCGAATACCAGAGTCTTAGTATTTCTGCATTGAATGTTATCGCTTCTTCCATGACGTCAGGTCGCCAGGGGTATAAAAGCAGGCAGCCGGTGCCATTACATTAGTCTTTCTTGCCAAGGAGCAGCCCAAAGCAGAAGCAGTTCACAAGTGCCGGTCGGCTGCTACCTGAAATTTTCGTTTTTCGAGTTCATAATCCTGAAGTCTTCTAAAGCTAAGTACACCATTGGGGATCCTTTTTTCTTGTTCTAACCGATGTCAGAAAAAGTTAATTTTTTCAGGCAGTCTACATTCCTTCAGAGCACAATCTAGGGGGAGTCTCCCTGAGTAGGTCCAAACACAGGCTTACGAATGTATTCTTCACAGAGACGTCTTTCTGAATATTGACCATCGGGGGGTATTCCTCCAGGAAATCTTTTTGCCTCCCCTCTTAACAGCATGATTCTCTTCTGTTCTAGAGTGCCATTCCATCTGACGTGGAAGACTGATGCCCTTTCTTGTCCCTGGGAGGGGATGTTTCTTTTTCTCTCCGCTTCCTCTGCTTCTAAGAGTCCTGTGGAAGATTCAGCTGGACTTTCCAAAAATATTGCTAGGGACTCTCCTTTGGCCAAGACAGCACTGGTTCCCCCTGCTAATGCATCTGACCAGGGGCAATCACCACAAGTTCCCTCACCAGCTGGATCTCCTCACACAGTTCGAGAAGTTTTGTCATTACTACTCGCTTGTCTACTCTTCAGTTGACACTGTGGGTGATAAGGTTTTGATCCCTTTCAGGCACCTCTTTTCTGAGAACATGCTCAGGGTATAGGAGGCAAGGAAACCCTCCACCATAAAATCTTATATGTCCAAAGGGAAAAGATTTTCTGTCTGGTGCCATGTTCATATCCAGGACCCTTTTTCAGTGGGAGTCCCTCTGGTCTTCTCCTGATGTCCTTCAAGGATGCATCTGCAGTCCTTACAAATGGGTTGTCCTGTCGTCAGGCAGCCCTTCGGTCGGCCGGATTCCAAAGTCTGGGTCTGGCCTCGGCTGGTGTCGCACTTCACCCAACGTCATAGCTGCAGTTATTCGGGTATAAAGGCATCAGCCGACGCCATTTTCCTCCGTCTTTCTTGCCGCGTGGCACCCGAAGCAGAAGCTGTTCGCAAGTGCCGGTCGGTCAGATCCAGAGATTACTACTACCGAATACTACTTCGAAGACTTCTAAAAAGCTAAGTACCCCGTTGGGGACTCTTTCTTGCCTCAGCCGATGTCAGAGAAAGTGAATAACTGTTTATCTTGTGGGAAACAAATACCTCATAAAGATTTCCACTCCTACTGTATACATTGCTTAGGCCCAGACCACGACGTAGCAGCTTGTCTAGCCTGCGCTTCTTTTAACCGACGGACGCTTAGACGTCGGTCGGAGTTTGCTGAACAAATTTTCGGCTCTGATTTTGCCTACATTATGCCGTCGGATCCTCCGACAACGCAAATTTCCAAAAAACGAAAAGAAAAGGACCGACACTTGCGGTCCGCGGTCTCGGCCGAAACCGCGATTAAGCAAACCGCGAGTGTCTCGGTTTCGGCCGAAACCGAGCAAGCGGTTCTTTCTCCAGCCGAAACCATGCCTTCTACCGAGGCCTCCTCTAACCTGGTAGAATCTCCTTCTGAAATCCAGCCTTCTGTTGCGGTTTCTCAGGGAATTATCAGACACAATTCCCCTGGATATTTCAACCCCTGCACGTGGAGCTGCTAGGCCTCCTGCAGCCATGTCTATTAAGGCCTTTGCCAGGGCTAAAGCAGCCAAAGCTTCAAAATCTGTGCCTGCCAAACCCCCCTCACACAGGCCCAGCACTAGCTCCCATATGCTATCTTTGGCTGAGGATTTAATTTCTTTAATTCGTGGATCCCAGCCTCATCCAGACAGGTCCTCTCTCCCTCCTCCAGAAAAGAGACCTAGAGCAGAGCCCCCTGAACCAGTATCCACTGATGGTTCCTCTGATGAATCAGAACATACAGACCTTCCTGAGGCTTCTTATTCTCCTTACGAAGACTCTGATGCTGAAGAGTCCATTCCTTCAGCCTCTCCACCTGAGGAATTTTCCTTTGGGGAAACCTTGCATGCTATGAGGGAACAATTTCAGTGGCAGGGCCAAGATTTCTCAGACTCCAGAAAAAGACTTAGAACCTTTCTACATTTGCCACAACATAGACCTTTAGCTATACCTCCAGTTCTTTCTGTTGTAGATGATGCATTTAATGATGCTTGCACTGCTCCTGATTCATTACCTCCGGCTCCTGCTAAGCCCGATAGGTTCTACAGGGTCCCGGACACTCATCACCATTTATACAAGGCTCCTTTTGCAGATCCAGAGACCATCGCCCAGGGCCCTAAAGCTGTAGCTGCTACTTCTACTAAACCCCCCCCTCTGAAAGGGAATCCAGGTCCTTAGAGAGATGGGGTAAAAAAGTTTACACTTCTGCTACCTTGTCAGCTAGGGCTTTGAACTGCCAATTTCATATGATTCAATATCAGGAGTTTATGCTTGACCAGTTAACTAAAAAGCTTTCCTCTGAAGAATCTTTAGATAAAAAATATGTTCAGGAAATGGTACATAACATACAGCAGGTTAGTAACCATTCTTTAAAATGTGGCTATGATGCACTGGAGGCTTCCTTTAGATCAGCCATGACTGGCACAGTTATCAGGAGACATGCATGGTTGAAAGAACAGGCATTACCAGACCATGTCAAATCAAAGCTTTTGGATGCACCCATGGACAAGGTCAATTTATTTGGTTCCCCTACTCAGCAGGTGCTAAAAAAGATGGAAGAGAAGGCGAAATCTGTACAAACGGTGAAAGATTTCTTACAGGTTCAACCTCCAAGGTTTAGCAGGAACTGGCCCTCCAAGAATTGGTCCTTTCCGACTCCTCTAAGGCTCAGAGAGGCAGGAATAGGCGCTCAAGAGGCAGAAACCAATCCAGGGTGCCTACAGGGACGCCAATGGCAAGGTAACAACCAGCGAGGCACAGACGCAGCCACCACCACTACAACAACTCAATCACAGTGACTTGACAGTGGCACCGCCTACCAGGGAACAACTAGAAGCACCCTTAGGCGGAAAACTAACCTTATTCTCAAAAACTGGCATTGCATCACAAGGGAAAAATGGATTTTGCAAACTATAGACCAAGGTTACAGGTTCCATTTCCATACTCTACCAGGGAAGAGAGGAATGCCAAACCTACCACCTACTCAAAGGACAGAAGCTCTAAAACAAATATCTCAGCTATTAAGAATGAGAGCTGTGGAAAGGGTATCATCTATGGAGCAAGGAAAGGGATTTTACTCCAGACTCTTCCTGGTACCAAGAAAAGAAAACAAATGGAGACCCATTCTAGACCTGTCCGCTTTAAACACATTCCTTATTGTTCCAAAATTCAAAATGCTGACCCTACAGCAGCTTCTTCCCATGCTGGGCAAGGAGTCTTGGCTGATAACTCTAGATCTCAAGGAGGCATACCTGCACGTCCCCATAAGACCAATTTGCAGAAGATACCTCAGATTTCTTGCAGGATCAGAGCATTATCAATTTTCAGCATTGCCCTTTGGCTTATCTACTGCGCCCAGAGTGTTCACGAAATGCCTGGCATCAGTAATTGCTCATTGCAGACTTCAGGGAATCCAAATTTATCCCTACCTGGACGACTGCCTGATACAAGCGGACAACAAAAGCAAGCTAGCAGAAGACTTACAAAGAGTCATTTACCTGCTGCAAGCCTTGGGATATACAGTCAATATAAAAAGTCAAGGCTGATTCCATCCCAAAGAATAACCTTTCTGGGTGCAGAGCTGGACACATCAAAACAAATGGCATTCCTAACTGCAGAAAAGAAAGAGCAACTACCTCTCTACTTCTTGGCATTAACAAAGCAGAACCACCTAACTGCAAGAAAAGTACTGCAAGCTCTAGGCTTCATGGCATCCTGCATAATTCTGGTCCCTCATGCCAGACTGCATATGAGAAAGCTACAGTGGTACCTAAGGAATTTGTGGTCCCAACACAAGCACAGCCTAGAAACCAAAATCCCAATAATCCCATGCCTGAAACAAGAGTTCCTATGGTGGGCTCAGACCTGTCAATCAAACACAGGATTGCCCTTCTGCAACAGCCAACCAAGCCAAACCATCACGACAGATGCCTCAGACCTCGGTTGGGGAGCACACATGCAGGGCAAGTGCATACAAGGCTTATGGACTCAAGACCAGCTGCACCTACACATAAATCTAAAGGAAATGCTAGCAGTAAAATTGGCAATCCAGTCACCATTTCTCCAAGAAGGTCAGTTGATGATAAGGACAGACAACACCACAGTTATGTATCAACAAACAGGGGGGCACCCATTCATATCCTCTATGCCGGCTGGCACTGGACCTATGGGATGTGGCCCTGAGCTACAACATTCAGTTACAAGCAATTTTTGTACCGGGAAAAGAAAACATTCTAGCAGACATATTAAGCAGAACAACCACAGATGCCCACGAATGGATGCTTCATCCGGACATCTTCAAAGCCATCACAAGGGAATGGGGATTACCACAAATAGACTTGTTTGCATCCCCATTCAATCACCAGCTAAAGAAATTCTGCACAAGGACGTACCACCCACTTGCTTGGAAGGTGGACTCCTATCTTTCAGTTGGAAAAACCTGACAGCATACGCATTTCCACCACTTCCTTTGATGCACAAGGTGCTTCTGAAGATCAAAGAGGACCGTCCAAGGATCATTCTGATAGCTCCAGACTGGCCAAGACAACATTGGTACCCATTGCTGAGAAGCATGTCTCGGGAACAAATATGGACACTACCCCTGATCCCATTACTGTTAACACAGAACAACTACAACATCCTGCATCCAAACCTGAAAACTCTGCAGCTAACTGCCTGGAACATTACATAACAGCAATTAACCCAAACTTATCCCAAAGGGTTAAAGACATAATCCTGGAGGCGCGCAGACCTTCAACAAGAAAGATTTATGCAGCAAAATGGAAAAGATATCTCATTTGGAGTACTGCAAAGGGAGAAGATGTGACTCTGGTAAACATGGCCAACATCCTGGAGTACTTGGCAGAGCTCTTCCACACAGGCCTGTCCTATTCCTCCATCAAGATACATGTATCAGCTATTTCAGCACAATATAGCTTGGATCCTCCTGTCTTCTCTCATCCCCTGCTCAGACAGTTTCTGAGAGGAATTAAAAATGTAAAACCTCCCAGGAAACCACCATTGCCAGCATGGGACTTGAACTTTGTGCTAGAAAAATTGACACTTCCTCCTTTCGAACCAGCAGCAACAGCATAATTGCAATACTTATCCTGGAAGACTGCTTTCCTGCTGGCAATAACTTCAGCAAGAAAGGTCTCTGAACTACAGGCTTTAATGGCAGTACAACCCTTCCTGATCTTCCATCAAGATAGAGTGTCCATGAGAACAAATCCTACATTTATGCCTAAGGTGGTATCCAGAGTGTCATTAAATCAGGCTATCCACCTACCTACATTCTTCCCAAACCCACAGAACAGGGGAGAAAGACTTTTGCATACCTTGGATGTACACAGGCAGTTACGCTACTACCTGGACAGGACTAAGTCCAATAGAAAAACTGACCAGCTTCTGGTAGCATATGCCACAGGAAAGGAGGGAAAACCAATTTCAAAACAGACAATCTCCAAATGGATAGGAAATTGCATTAGATTTTGTTACTCCTACCATGGAAAGAAAACTCCAGAGAACATCAGACCTCACTCCACAAGGGCTACAGCCACTACCACAGCTTTCTTACGAGGAGTGGCTACCAAGGACATTATAGAGGCTGCTACTTGGACCTCCGTGCATACATTTGCCAAGCATTACAATTTACCTTTATACTCTAGATCCCGAGCAGGTTTTGCCACTGCTGTTTTGCAAGGGATCCTAGCTACACCATAATCACTACTCTTTCCTCCTCCCTTGTTTAGCTATGGTATTCTACCCATTTGTAAGGACTGCAGATGCATCCTTGAAGGACATAGTACAGTTTTGTACCTACCATAAATGTAGATGTCCGATAGGAATGCATCTGCAGTCAGGATTACCCACCCACCTTCCCCTCTGAGGTACTCGTAGGGTATTTGCCAGCCTTCAGCTAGCTTGGGGGGGATCTATTATGGTGTATTTGTTTGTATATATGTACATACATGCTTATTTTTTGTGTTTGCTCTCTACTATTTGGAATCATTGGCATTTATCCAAATTTAGCCTTCCAAGAGGGCACCTGGCATCTGGGGCAAGAAACACTGAGGAAAATGGCGTCGGCTGATGCCTTTATACCCGAATAACTGCAGCTATGACGTCGGGTGAAGTGCGACACCAGCCGAGGCCAGACCCAGACTTTGGAATCCGGCCGACCGAAGGGCTGCCTGACGACAGGACAACCCATTTGTAAGGACTGCAGATGCATTCCTATCGGACATCTACATTTATGGTAGGTACAAAACTGTACTTTTGTGTGAGTTGCTCTAGTCTGGCCTGGTCTATTCTTCTGTGAAGGCCCATTTGTCAGCCATTTCTGCTAGTCTGTCCTTGTATCCTCCTTTGGCTTCTCATTTTGAGGTCAAACAATTTCTTAAAGGTGTCCTGCATATGAGGCCCCCAAGGAAACCTATTCCTCCTCCTTGGGGACCTTAAGTTTGTTTTGGAAAACTGGACTTGGGCTCATTTTGAGCCTGCAGATTCTGCTTCTTTGCAGCATTGTACCTGTAAGACTGTTTTGTTGCTGGCTGTTCTGCTCAGAGGGTTTCTGAGCTCCAGACTCTTATTGCCATTGACCCCCCCCCCCCCTTTTTTGTTTCACAGAGGCAGGGTGTTCCTTCAAACTATTCCTTCTTTTATGCCCAGGGTAGTAAATGAGTTGTCCTGGAAATAAGTAGGTACAACTCCCTTCCTTTTTTCCTTCTCTTCAGTCAGCTAGTTGAAGGGTTCTGCGTACCTTGGATTTGCACAGACGGTTCAGGTACTATTTGGATAAAACTAAGGCCATTCGTAATTTTAATCCGCTTTTTGTTTCCTTTCATCCCAGGACATTGGGTTTGGTTGCTTCTAAGCAAACCATCTCCTCCTGGATATCTTAAGGCCATTTCCTTTTGTTATACTTTCATGGCAAGCCTCAGTGTACTTATGTTAGAGCTTATTCCACTAGGGCTGTTGCTTCTTCTGGTGCCTTCTTCAAAGGGTTGGACACCAGTTCCATCCTTGAAACTGCTACTTGGTCTTCAGTTAGTATCTTTACTAAGCATTATAAGTTGGATATGGTTTCTAGGGCCAGAGCAGGTTTTGCTGAAACCATTTAATATGGGTTTGTTGAGGGCTGTCAGCCCTGTACCTCCCATTCTGCTTCTTCAGCTCTTTTTTACTGTCCCTTCTGTTTAGAATACTGCAACAGGGATATTGGAGGACATACTACAGGTCTGTAAAATCTCACCACCATAATAAATATATTTCTCTTTATTGTTGCAGTATTCGCTCTCTCCCTCTGGCCCCCTCTGTTTTGTTCTGGTTTTTGTTTTAGATTCTCTCCTGTCTGAGAGTTCCCCTTTTTCTTTTGCAGTTTTTCTTTCTGAATGTGCATGGACTCCTTTGTTCTATGGAGACTGTACTTTTCAGGGGCAGTTCAGTTCTGGGTAGTTGTGTCCATATGTCCTTTCATAGGTGTTTACTAGGCTAATGCCCACAAGGGCCTTTTTAACCCTAGCCATACATCCCAAATCTCTGACAAGTTCTGATTACCCTTGGTAAGTGTAAGCATGGGCCTGGGAGATGAACCATTTACAGGTTACCTCTGTCCATTAGAAACATAGGTGTTAAACCAGGGTTGAAATTTCTGGTTTCCCATTCAGTTGTCCAAGTTGCACTTGAATTGGGTTAGGGAGGAACTCTGCTTCACATGGATGGGGAGCCTGTTCCATAGATAGGGTAGTCTCTGAGATACATGCCTATCTCTCCGGCAGGTCCTGTTTATATCACAGGCAAGGTTTAAGTCTTTAGAATGGGTAATTTTGATGCTGTTTGTTTTGTGGATATGCAGGAGGTCCATCAACGTGGGGTCTGACAATGCCTTGTATGCCAGGCATAGAGCTCCCCTCAAAAGCCTGTAGGAGACGATATATGGATAGGGCCTTGAGGTGTTCTGCGTAGGACATATTACTATTCTTTTAGTGAGGAACCTCTGTGGATGTTCCAATTATTAGATATGCCTGGTTAAGTGCATATCAAAGCGGGCATTGTACTCAATGATAGGTCTGATGAATGGCGAATATAGTGGAACAATGACTTCCTTGGACTTTGTAAGTTGCGCAGCATAGAATGATTGTCTCGCCACTGTAGACACTTGATGATCAAAGGCTAGATTGCTATCTATATGTGTCCCTAAGTTCCTGACTACTAGGTCAACTCTAAGGGGTGTGTTGTCAATATGATAGTTACTAGGGATGGATGACTTCCCAAAGGATACTGTTATGCATTTCTTAGCATTTTGTTTTAGTCCATGGCTCTGACACCAGTTGTTTGTCTGTGTCAACCCCTCCTGGAGAACATTTGTGCCAATGTGAGATTCAGTGACTGCTCCTAATTTGCAATCGTCTGCAAATTTAGTCAGCCAGAGACCAGTGACATTGGTCTTGACTTCTGAGAAGTGAATGCCAAAAAAGAGTGGTCCAAGGACCGATCTCTGAGGGACTCCACTAGTGACTGGCCTCTTTGTAGAGGTGGACACCCCATTTCTAACTTCCTAGGTCTTGTCTGTGAGCCAGTTGGCTATCCACTGGCTGACATACGGGTTTGTACTTAACCTCTTGAGTTTGTCAACAATACCCGAGTGGGGTGTTGTGTCAAATGCCTTGGCCAGGTCAAGGTAGGCAGTGTGAACGATTTTACCCTCATCCATTGCTTTGGTGACCTTCTAGAAGAAGTCCACCAGGTTGAGTAGGCATGATCTGCCCTTCACAAAATCAAACTGAGTTTGGTCCAGTGTCTGGAGGTTTACTATACCTGTGTTGATCATCTCCATGATAATTCTTTCCATGGCTTTACATATAGTGAGATTTATGAGTCTGTAGTTTCCAGGGTCTGTAGATAGCCCACCTTTGTGCAGAGGGATGTTTGTTGCCTTTCTCCATTCATGAGGCACAAAGCCTGTTTGGAGGCTACAGTTAAATAGTAATTTCAGAGGCCCTGATAGGTCATGTTTTATGCTATTTAAAAGGCATCCTGGGATATTTTCTCGGACCATTGAAGAAGTGTTCTTGGTCGTAGAGAGAGCATTAAGGGCCTGTTCCCTAGTGATAGTAGGGGGAGTTATATTTGATGATATTTCCTGAGTGAAGATTGAGAGGGATTGATGGATCAAGGGGTAAAGTTGGAGCTGAATATATCAGCCAGGAGGTTTGCTGTATCTTCTGGCTCAGTATAGGTGGCTCCATTTTACAATGAGCTCTCTACACAATTTTGTATTGCCTTTGAGGTGTGGACATAGCCAAAGAATGCTTTGCGATTGACCTTGGCCTGGGAGGCCAAATTTACCTCAAATTTGGCTTTGGTAGACTTTATTTGTCCTCTTGAGTTGTTCGTTTAGTTTGAGAGTGCTTCAATCCTGCTGGGGTGCTGCACCTCCAAATTTTTGTCATGATTTTCTTCTTCCTGTTGTACATCCGATTGATTTTGTGATTCCACCAGGGTGGCTTGTTTTTTTGAGTTAGTTCTGTACTTCTAAATCACAGAACTAGCCGAGTTTAAAATTTTAATTGCAGTCCCTAGCTATGAAAACAGAAATGCAGCAGATAGTAAAGACAACCACATGGCCTTCTATATAATCTCCACGGCAATACCTAGATTTGCTCTGAGCTACTGTACAATGGTACCTCCTATACCGAGCCAACAGGTATTGCCAATATACTGGCTAACAGATTCAGTGCTAACTTTACCCCCCCCCCCCAAAGGACCAATCACAATAACAGTAGATTGCCAGGCACCCAGTATTACTGCTGCACAGGTTAAAACAGCAAAGGCCAAGAATATAGTTTCTATGGGACCTGACAATATCCCTGGCTGTGTTCTACATGAACTACAGAGTGAACTGGCACCTCACCTGTGTACCCTGTTCAATCACAGCCTCACTTCAGGCTTTGTCCCTACCGAATGGCGCACTGCTACAGTCCTCCCTCTCCACAAAGGAGGAGTGACTACAGATCCTGGGAATTATCGCCCCATTAGCCTGACGAGTCTGATATGCAAAGTTATGGCATGCATCATCATGGACCTAATAATTAAGGGTATAGGGAATCTCCAAACTCTGAATCCTACACAGTTTGGTTTTGTGAAGGGTAGATCATGCCTGCTCAACTTTGAGTCAGTCACTAGAGCTGTGGATGAAGGCAAGGTGGTTCATACAGCCTACCTTGATCTGGTCAAGGGCTTTGATACCATTCCCCACTCAGGAATCATAGAAAAACTCACTAAGCTAGGCATCAACCCCTATATCACTAGGTGGGTTGCAAACTGGCTTACAGATGGTGTCAGCTACTTTCACACTGTGGGTTCTAAGTCAGACTGCTGACCAGTCACAGAGTGGAGTCCAACAGGGTTCGTTCCTGGGTCCTCTCCTGTTTGGTATCTGATGCCCAGGCCAACACGAAGGGACTCTAGCTGACAAAGTTCGCAGCCGATTGCAAGTTGAGAGCTATCATTAACTCCCCAAGTGATGTTGACATCCTACAGAAAGGCCTCAATGAGACCAACGACTAGTGTCAGAACCATGGCCTGAAGCTCAGTGCCAAAAAATGTGTCTTCATCCCCTTGGGTAAAACCCAGTTCCTTTTAATGACCACATTGATGGTAGTCCACTGAACACAGAAGGCGTTATAAGAGATCTGGGAACACAGCTTTACAGCAATCTCTCTTTTGATCACCATGTTGCCACTGTTGTCAGAAAGTCCTTCTATGTGGCACATGTCATTACTAAGGGTTTTGCATCCAGGAAGAAAGAGGTAATTGTATCCCTCTACTCTCCCCTCATTAGGCCAATCATCAAGTACAATGTCCCATTTGGCGTGTACCTCACTAGACACCTGCAACAACTGGAGAGGCCCCAAAAGTATCTCACAAGGAGGATCCTAGGCCTTAAACACTTGTCCTTTATGGACAGACTCAAAAAAACTCCATTATTCTCTGTCTCATATCGCCTACCTAGAGGTGATCACTGCTTGACTTAAAAAGCCATTTCTGACCCAGCTCTGTTAGAAATGCTTCAGCTAAAGCAATCCCAATCCCTCCGCACCACACAATCCAGAGACCTCCGCCTCATTACCACAATCAATAGAACATGCTGGAGGGACAGGTTCATAACCCAGAGACTGCCCATGCTATGGAATAGACTTCTCATACATGTCAAGCAGAGCACCTCACTGGTCCTCTTCAAGCGAAATCTTGATGAGTGGATGGGAAATAGAAAATTCACCCCCAGGATCACCCCAGTGGCTCTACTCCACAGAGGCACTAGGAGCTAAGGTCGGGTGGCACAATGCCAGGGTAATTCTATGGGCTAGGCTTGTAAAGGCTCCAGGGCCATTAGCTTAGTACTCGCCTATTAACCTAAATGTAATGAGCATTGAATTTGTCATATGACTACCTTATGTTGTTTTTTTTCTTTTTCACTGTTAATATCTATTAGATTTTAAGTCTTTACTTTGCTATGCTACCTGTATGTAAGACCTAAGTATTGTAATTGCACTCTCATTGTATACAATGTCACTACCTGCTACTACTGTAAGAACTGTTTTCTAGAAGCATTGTTACACAAGATTATTGGTCTTGTCTCCCACTTGACCTATTTATTCTGTTTGTCTTTTTATCGTTATAAATGTCTGTTACTATTTTTTCTTTATTGTATTACACGATTTTCTTTCTACTAACATAATAGTCTACTAACAATGGAGCTTTTCTCCCCGGGCCTTTGCTGAAAAAGGGTTTTATGCCCAGTTGGACTCTCCTGGTAAACAAATATAAAATAAAATAAAGTAAAATTCTTCTTGGTGGGTACAGCTGCCTCTGTGCAGCTGATAACATACTTGTACAGGGTTTCTGTGAACAGTTCTGCATAGGCAGAAGTGTTCTCAGGGTTTGCAGGGGCTTATAATTTTGCCAGGTTGTCACGTAATAGCAGGAGGTTAGCCTTAGAATGGTTCCTGAATATTCCAGGTTTAGCTGGGGGTCCAGTTTTTATTTTTATCAGGGCTGGAACAGAGAATGCTTTGTAGGTCAGGCACAAGTCCTCCTCTCAATAAACAATATGAGATGGAGTAAATGGATAGGGCCTTTAATTGGTCTACATAAGCCATGTGTCTTACCCTTTGTATTTTTTTAGTGAGAAACCTAGGGCTGCTCCAGTTGGTGTAAGTGCCTGGCTAGGTATGTGCAGAAGGGAGCATTGTACTCGATTATGGGCCTTTTGAGGGTCGATACAATGGCAGTGTGACTTCCTTTGATTTTGATGCCATACCTTTACTTATAAGTTGGGCCACACAGAAGGATTTCTTAACTACCGTAGTTACCTGGTGGTCAAAGTTTAGTTTACTATTCATCTGCGTTCCTAGGTCCCTCACCACTGGGTCTAATTTTAGGGGTATGCTGTCAATGTTATAATTTGCAGAGATGTCTGATTTACCGAAAGGTATGATTATGCAATTTTTAGCATTAGTCAGAGGCCATGGTTTTGGCACCAGTCATTTTATCATTTTTATGCCTTTTTGTAGGATGTCAGCCTTCTTTGGGATTCAGTGACTGCTCTCAGTTTGCAGTCATCTGTGAACTTGGTGAGTTAGAGGCCCCCAACATTGGCCCTCACTTCAGAGAAATATATACAAATGGTGGGGGGGTCCCAACATTGAGCCTTGCAGGACACTGCTAGTAACGGGTTTCTTGTCGGAAGTGGATTTACCTGTCTGGACAACATGTGTCCTGTCAGTGAGCCAGTTGGCTATCCATATGATACTGTAGGGCTTTATGTCTAACTCGGTAAGGTTATCTATGATCCTTGAGTTAGGGATTATGTCAAAATCTTTGAACTGCTCTAGATAAGCAGTGTGTACCATTTTACCCTTCTCCATGGCCCTAATGACTTTCTCAAAGAAGTCTGCCAGATTGACCGGGCAAGACCTCCCTTTGACAAAACCAAATTGAGTCTGACTCCAGTATTTGGAGAGTTCCTATGTCATTATTGATCAGATCCATGATAATTCTCTCCGTGGCTTTGCAGATAAGACTGGTCAAGCTTATGGATATGTAGATGTTCTTCCTGTTTCACTGTTGTAGTATCACACTTGGGTTATCTGCCTGCAGGTAGCCCTCAGTAGGCCTGAATACCAGAGTCTTGGGATTTCTGCGTCGGATGCTGTCGCTTCTTCCATGACGTCAGGTCGTCAGGGGTATAAAACAGGCAGCCGATGCCATTACATCAGAAAATACTGCAAGCCCTAGGATTCATGGCCTCTTGCATTCTGCTAATTCTATATGCAAGACTGCATATGAGGAAACTTCAATGGTATCTAAAACGTCTATGGTGTCAGCATTCTCAGGACCTGGAAACAATGATTCCTATCATCCCTTGCCTCAGGGCAGAGTTCCTTTGGTTGGCAGAGGCCTGCAACCATAACAAGGGACTCCCTTTCACTCTACCCCATGCCGCCCAAACCATAACAGACTCATCAGACTATGCATGGGGGCTCACATGGCAGGGCAGTGCATTCAGGGCAAATGGAAGCCAATACAGATGCACCTGCATATCAATCAAAAAGAAATGTTAGCTGTACAGAATGCTCTGACAGCCTTCAAAGACCTTATTCTTCTAGGACAACTATTGGTAAAGACAGACAACACCACAGATGTTCATCGTGCATACAGCTGCAGTAATCACAGATGGGTTCTCTGCCGTCAGGCGGGTCCTCGGTCGGCCGAATTCCAAAGTCTAGGTCCGGCGTCGGTTGTTGTCGCTTTCTCTCCTGACGTCAGCGAGGCAGGGGTATATAAGACACAGCCGACGCCATTTTCTCCAGTCTTTTTTGCTGCGCGGTGCCCGAAGCAGAGGCAGTTCGCAAGTGCAGTCGGCTAGCTCCTGAATTTACGAAAAATTGGAAACCGAAGTCTTCATTAAAGCTAAGTACCCCGTTGGGGAAACTTTTCTTGCCTCAGACCGATGTCAGAAAAAGTTAACAATTGTATTTCTTGTGGGAAGCAAATACCGCATAAGGATTTCCATTCCCTCTGCATACCTTGTTTAGGCCCAGACCACGACGTCTCGGGCTGTCGCTTTTGCGCTACTTTCAATAAACGCACTATTAAGCGTCGGGCGGAGTTCGCCCAACACTTTTTTGGTAAAGCCTTTGATTATAAAATGTCATCGGAGACTCCGACTACCGTTTTGTCCAAAAAACGCAAGGACAAGGACCGACACGTGAGGTCCGCGGTCCCCACCGACACCACGCCAAAACCGGCTACACGTGGTCCGGTTCTCAGTGAGACGCCTATGCAGTCCCTGACTACCGACGACACTTCTTTGGCGGTGTCTTCTGTAACCGAGACCGCAGGTACCTCTGCCCTTACCCAGACTACAACCACCGAAGCCACTGTGAGCGTTGAGCCTCCTAATGTGGACAAGTCCACTTCCACCCATGGTGTCTTTAGACCCTCATCTTCCTTTTCCATTAAGGCCTTTACTAAATCCAAATCAGCCAGGCATCCCAAGAGGCCTGTTGCACAGGGCCCATCTCCAGGCCCCATGCCTAAAAAGCAGATGCTTAAAATGGCTGAGGATTTAATTACTCTTATCAGGGGTTCCCAACCCCCTCCAGACAAGAGACCCAGAGTGGAGGAAGATTCTCCCTCTTCTGATCAGGGCTCCATTTTTTCAGAACATTCTGATGTAGAGGAACACTCTTACTCCCCTTTTGAAGATTCTGATGCAGAGCAGTCCATTCCTTCTGTATCTCCTCCTGAGGATTTTTCTTTTGGGGAAACCTTGCACACTTTGAGGGAACACTTCCATTGGGAAGGCCAAGACTTTTCTGATTCCAAGAAAATACTTAGGGAATTTCTTTTGTTACCTCAACACAGACCTCTGGCGATACCTCCTGTCTTGGACATACTTGATGATGTTTATTCGGAGGCTTGCCTTAATCCGGATTCCCTGCCTCCTGCCCCAGTCAAGCCTGATAGGTACTACAGAGTTCCTAACTCTCACTAATTTCTTTACAAAAGCCATAACGCTGACCCTGAAACCATTTCTCAAGGCCCCAAGGGAATGAAGGCCTCTACTGCTAAGAATCCACTACCTTCCGAAAGAGAGTCAAGATCCTTAGAAAGGTGGGGAAAAAGGTATATACCTCGGCCACCCTAGCCATGAGGGCCTTAAATTGTCAGTTTCATATGCTTAAATATCAGCAGTTTCTGTTATCACAATTAAGAAATAAAATGTCTCAACCTGAACAACCAGATTTGAAGGAGTTGCAGGATATGATGCATAGTGCAGAACAAGTGGGTAAACACACCTTACAATGTGGCTATGATGCCCTAGAGGCCTCAAGTAGAGCTGCTGTTACAGGATCAGTCATTCGTAGACATGCCTGGCTTAGGGAACAAATCTTGCCTGATCATGTGAAAGCTAAACTTCTAGATGCTCCTTTACAAAAGGATGTGCTATTTGGTACTAATGCTGAGGAGATATTACGGAAAATGGAAGAAAAAGCCAAATCTATGCAAACTGTCAAAGCTTTTCTACAGGTTCAACCACCACGTTTTAGCAGAAATTGGCCTTCTAAAAACTGGTCCTTTCCAGCCACGGACAAGCCCCAAAGAGGTAGATACAGGCGCACAAGGGGCAGAGGACAATCACAAGGATCATATAGAGGCAGGCAATGGCAAACTCCAGCACCAAGAGGTGGCGAAGACAGTGCACAACAATACAGGAAACAAACCCAATGACTCCCTCCTTTCCATGCCAAGCAAGTCTCAGCTGGCAGCTCCCTTGGGAGGAAAGTTGGCATTATTTACAAGAAATTGGCATATTGTCACAACAGACAAATGGATCCTGGACGTTATAAACGGAGGCTACAGATTTCATTTCCACACTCTTCCAAAAATGAGAGGCATGCCAAACCTGCCACACAATCAAAGGGCAGAGGCACAACTACAAATTTCAAAGCTCATAGACATGAAAGCTATTCAAGAGGTACCTACTCAAGAACAAGGTCAAGGTTTTTATTCCAGGCTATTTCTGGTACCAAGGAAAGGAACCGACTGGAGACCCATTTTGGACCCATCCTAAACACATTCTTACTCGTACCAAAATTCAAGATGCTCACATTACAGCAGCTTCTTCCCATGCTGGGCAAGGAGTTTTGGCTGGTAACATTGGACCTCAAGGAGGCATACCTGCATGTCCCAATCAGACAAAGCTGCAGAAGATACCTCAGATTTCTTGCAGGTTCAATCCACTATCAATTCTCTGCATTGCCCTTTGGCTTATCTACTGCGCCCAGAGTATTCACGAAATGCCTGGCATCAGTAATTGCCTACTGCAGACTTCAAGGGATACAAATTTACCCTTATTTGGACGACTGCCTGATCCAAGCGGACAGCAAGCACATACTTCTGGAACATCTGGCTTATGTAACACGGTTACTGCATTCTCTGGGATACACAATCAACAAAGAGAAATCCAGGCTAACACCATCTCAGAAAATAACTTTCCTGGGTGCCAACTTGGACACAAACACTCAGATGGCCTATCTTACGCCAGAAAAACAGGGGCAACTAACTCAGTACTTCAAAATACTAGCAAAATGTACCAGGCTTACTGCAAGGAAAATCCTGCAGGCTCTGGGCTTCATGGCATCTTGCATTCTTTTAATCCCATGTGCAAAGTTGCATATGAGGAAACTTCAATGGTACCTAAAAACCTATGGTCTCAACACAGCCACAGTTTGGAAACAATAATACCAATAATTCCATGTTTGCAAAAGGAATTTCTATGGTGGGCCCAAGCATGTCAAACAAACACAGGTCTCCCATTCTGCAAGCCTCAAGCAAATCAAGTCATCACAGCAGACGCCTCAGATTACGCCTGGGGGGCGCACATGACAGACAGGTGCATTCAGGGCAAATGGTCCCAAAAGGAAAAGCACCTTCACATCAATCAAAAAGAAATGCTAGCAGTGATAAATGCAATTACAGCTTTCAAGGACCTCCGGCATCCTGGACAATTATTGATAAGAACAGACAACACCACAGTAATGTGGTACATAAACAAACAAGGAGGAACACATTCATACCCCCTGTGCAGACTAGCCATGACACTTTGGAACTTGGCTCTGGAATGGCAAATCGAACTTCAAGCACAGTACTTGCCAGGTTTGGAAAACACGCTGGCAGACAATCTAAGCAGAAATATGACAGATCCACACGAATGGAAGTTGCATCCTCAAGTGTTTACAAAGATAATCCAAGCGTGGGGGAGGCCAGACATAGATCTCTTTGCCTCCCACAGGAATCATCAATTGGAAAAGTTTTGTTCAAGGACCTTTCATCCAAAGGCCTGGAGAGTGGACGCCCTTTCATTCAGTTGGACGGCATGGACAGTTTACGCTTTCCCACCTCTGCCTCTTCTGCCCAAGGTGCTCTTGAAAGCAAGAGCAGACAGACCGAAGATGATACTGATTGCTCCAGACTGGCCAAGGCAACACTGGTACCCACTCTTGAGGAGCCTAACACATACTCCTCCCTGGTCCCTACCTCTAATGCCTCTTCTGCTGACTCAACACAGCTACAAAACTCTTCACAGTCAGCTGAAAACACTCAATCTCGCTGCATGGAAAATTCCTTAACACCACAACAGACCCTACTCCCCAAAGAGGTGCAGGATGTCATTTTGGAGGCCAGGAGGCCATCTACTAGAAAGGCTTACTCTGCAAAATGGAAACAGTTTTGCTCTTGGAATGAGAAAAAAGGCCAGGACCCTAGGAAACTGAATTTGCCTCGGGTATTACAGTATCTAGCTGAGCTGCTGAACAGTGGACTTTCATTTTCCTCCATAAAAATCCATGCCTCAGCCATTTCTGCAGAATTCAACACGGATCCACCCTTATTCTCTCATCCACTCTTAAGACAGTTCCTCAGAGGGGCTAAGAATATACGACCACCAAGGAAACAACCAATACCAGCCTGGGATCTTAATTACATTTTAGAAAAATTAACATTGCCTCCCTTTGAACCAGCTGCCTCAACAGATTTGCAATATTTGTCCTGGAAAACAGCTTTCCTTCTGGCCATTACCTCAGCTCGTAGGGTTTTGGAACTACAAGCCCTCATGGCTGTGCAGCCCTTTCTCATATTCCATCAGGACAGGGTTTCCCTTCGAACCAACCCGTCTTTTATGCCTAAAGTGGTATCCAGGGTAGCTTTAAATCAAGCCATAGACTTACCTACCTTTTACCCCAATCCTCAAAACAAAGGGGAAAGGCTGCTACACTCCTTAGACATCCATAGACAGCTACGTTTTGTGTCCTATGATGTAGGAGCTCAAGGGAAGCCAGTTACCAAACAGACAATTTCAAAATGGATAGGCCACTGCATACGGTTTTGTTACTCCTATCATGGAAAATCTGTCCCTACAGGTATCAGATCCCACTCCACCAGGGCCACAGCTACCTCTACAGCCTTCCTCAGAGGAGTTCCTACCAAAGATATTTTGGAGGCAGCCACTTGGAGTTCTGTGCATACCTTCACAAAACACTACCACCTGCCTTTATATTCCAAAACTAGAGCAGGCTTTGCCACTGCTGTGTTGCAGGGCATTCTGGCTCATCCCAGTTCCACCTAGTGCCTACCACCCTGTGCGTAGCTTTGGGATTCTACCCATCTGTGATTACTGCAGCTGTATGCACGATGAACATAGTACAGTTTTGTACCTACCATAAATGTAGATGTTCGAGTGCTAATACAGCTGCAGTACAGTTTTCCCTCCCTCCTTCCCCTCTTGGTAAAGGCCTAGGGCCTAACCCCTCTACATACAACCTGATTGGGTTATCCTTCTATGGTATATTTGCTTGCAACTACTGATTTTTGATTATATTGCATTGCATGTATATAAATATAATTTATGTATTGCCTTCCTTCTGGGGGCACCTGACATCTGGGGGAAGAAAGACTGAAGAAAATGGTGTCGGCTGTGTCTTATATACCCCTGTCTCGCTGACGTCAGGAGAGAAAGCGACAACAACCGACGCCGGACCTAGACTTTGGAATTCGGCCGACCGAGGACCCGCCTGACGGCAGAGAACCCATCTGTGATTACTGCAGCTGTATTAGTACTCGAACATCTACATTTATGGTAGGTACAAAACTGTACTTTATGTGCTACATAAACAAGCAGGGGGGAACCCATTCCTACCCACTCTGCAGACTAGCCATGGCTCTGTGGAACACAGCCTTGAGCAACCAAGTGAACTTACAAGCTCAGTTCCTGCCAGGCAAACTAAATTCACTGGCAGACGACTTGAGCAGAAATCTCATGGACCCACACGAATGGAAACTGGAACCCAAAATATTCAAGCTCTTGAGGAACAAATGGGGGACTCCAGAAGTAGACCTGTTTGCCTCCCCTCAGAACCATCAGTTGAAAAAGTACTGCACCAGAACTCCCCACTGCCAAGCTTGGAAAGTGGATGCCCTGTCCTTTACCTGGGAAGGCCTCTCAGTTTATGCCTTCCCCCCGCTGCCTCTCCTCTTGAAGGTCCTGCTAAAGATCAAACAGGACAAGCCAAGGAAAATTCTGATTGCACCAGACTGGCCACACCAGCACTGGTGTACCCTGTTTTGCGCAGTCTGACAGTGCTACATCCATGGTACCTGCCTCAGACTCCTTCCCCGCTGTCCCAGCAGGCGGGCCAGATTCTGCACCCTCAGCTTCAAACCCTGAACCTTGCAGCCTGGCTAATCCCCTGAGCTCACCTCTAGCAACCCTCAGTAAGCAGGTGTTGGATGTCATTCTTGAGGCATGGAGGCCTAGTACTAGAAAATCCTATTCAGAAAAGTGGAAAAGATACTGTTCCTGGAGCCAGTCTCAAGGGGTGGGCACAACGGTGCCAAGCTTACCTCATATTCTAAATTATTTAACAGAAGTGCTCCACAATGGCCTGTCTTTCTCATCAGTTAAGATTCATGCCTCAGCCATATCAGCACATTACAATACTGAGCCTCCCCTCTTCTCTCATCCACTGCTAAAACAATTCCTTAGAGGGGCCAAAAATTTAAGACCCCCCCCCCCCCCACAGGTGAGCTCCCACTCCAGCCTGGGACCTAAACTTTGTGTTGGAGAAACTTACTCTTCCCCCCTTTGAACCAGCTGCTACAGCAGAGTTGAAATTTCTTTCTTGGAAAACAGCTTTACTTCTAGCCATCACTTCTGCAAGAAGAGTGTCTGAACTGCAGGCCCTTATGGCAGTGGAACCCTTCATTATCTTCCATGCGGACAGGGTTTCCCTCAGGACTTATCCATCATTTATGCCCAAGGTGGTATCTAGTGTGGCTCTGAACCAGTCCATTCATTTGCCTACCTTTTTCCCTAATCCCCAGAATAAAGGGGAAAGGATATTGCATTCCCTGGATGTGCACAGCGAGCTTAGATTCTATCTGGACAGGACTATGCCTCTCAGAAAATCTGACCAGCTGCTAGTCAGCTTTGCTGCAGGGGCAGAGGGGAGGGCCATTTCAAAGCAAACCATTTCCAAATGGATAGCACATTGCATCCATTTCTGCTACAAGCACCATGGAAAACCTACCCCACAGGGGATAAGAACACATTCCACCAGGGCTGCATCTACCTGTACTGCTTTTCTCAGAGGAGTCCCTACCATGGACATCCTAGAAGCTGCAACCTGGAGCTCTGTACATACTTTCACCAAACATTACCACTTGCCTATCTTTTCTTAATTCAGAGCTGGATTTGCCACAGCAGTCTTACAGGGCCTGATTGCTAGCCCTAACGCTCCTTAACTGCCTCCACCCTTCCTTAGCTTTGGGAATCAACCCAAATGTGATGACTGCAGCAGTGAAACACGAAGAACATAGTACAGTTGTGTACACTTACTATAAATGTAGATGTCCAAGTGTATTCACTGTTGCAGTCCTGGTTACCCTCCCTCCAGCTCCCTGACTTCTCTTTACTTTTATCTGTCTTTTTTGTTTGGCATACTTTATATCATGTGTATTTGCTTTTTGCTTGGGGGTGTTCCATATCATGTAATTGCTTCCTAGTGTGGGGGCACCTGCCATCTGGGGCAAGAAAAACTGATGTAATGGTGTCGGCTGCATGTTTTATACCCCTGATGACCTGACGTCATGGAAGAAGTGACAGCATCCGATGCAGAAATCCTGAGACTCTGGTATGCAGGCCGGCTGAGGGCTACCTGCAGGCAGATCACCCAAATGTAATGACTGCAACAGTGAATACACTCGAACATCTACATTTATGGTAAGTGTACACAACTGTACTTTTCCCTCCAGCCCCCTGTTTCTCCCTATCCTTTATACCTATCCTCTACATGGCCATTTTTTATGGCAGGGGTATTTACTTTTTACTGGTGGTGTTACACACCATATGCTAGCTTCCTATTTGGGGGGCTCCTGACATCTGGGGTGAGAAAAACTGATGTAATGGCATTGGCTGCCTGTTTTATACTCCTGATGACCTGACGTCATGGAAGAAGCGACAGCATCCGACGCAGAAATCACAAGATTCTGGTATTCGGGCCGACTGAGGGCTACCTGCAGGCAGATAACCCAAGTGTGATGACTGCAACAGTGAATACACTCGAACATCTACATTTATGGTAAGTGTACACAGCTGTACTTTCCCTGGGGTAGTCGATGGGGCCCCTTGTCGAAAGGGATGACTGTCGCAGTCCTCCATTCTTTTTGAGCAAAGCTCATCTGGAGGCTGCGGCTAAAGAGGGCCTCTAGTGGCCCTGATGGATTCAGTTTTAAGCGATTTAAGAAGCATCCTGGAATGTTGTCAGGACCCACGAAGGCTGTGTTTTTGGCTTTAGCGAGTGTAGTAAGGACCTGTTCCTCTTAATGACTCCTTTCCCCTGATGTCACTGATTGCAAAGTTTTTTCAGCTGTGATAAGGTTTGTAGCATCCTCCTAGCCCATTATTGGCCTTGTCATTGTGGTTTCCCTTCCTCTAGCCTCATCTAGTCCACTTTCCCTGGGTGCTGGGCTCAGACTTGGATCTTCTGTCTCACCTGATGGGGTCGCCTCACCTGAACATTCTGTCTGTCAAACTGACCACATGGTTTTTCCAGTTCCAGTTATGGTTTGCCTGTCCATATTTTCATCTTTAGTTGTCCACATTTTACCCCCCCCCCCAAAAAAAAAAAAAAATCTCAACTAGGAAGATTTTTAAGAGCAAATGGAAAAGTTTTTTTTGTTTGGAAGATTGGAAAAAAGCATGGGTCTTTTTTTAGCCCCTCTTCCAGCAATTTTGGACTTCCTTGCACACCGTTTTTTCAACATGGAGCCAGCTATTCCACAATCCGTATATAATTAGCTGCGATATCTTCTTTTGCTATGGGTGAAAATCTTACGTCTATTTCATCTCTCAGATTATCCAAGGATTTCCTATGAAGTACCTTTTTACTATAGCAATATCTAATTGGAGGACATTGTTCTACATTTTGACTGGGTCCCCATTCAAAATGGCTGCTGGGGTTGATCTAAAGTTTTTATCATACTTTATTTCTGGTGATTATCACATCTGCTGGGAGAATTTTGAGCTACATGCCCTGTCCTCAAAACCTCCCTACCTTATTTTTCATAATGGCAGTGTGTCTCTGAAAACCATCCCATCTTTTCTTCCTAAGGTGGCTTCTGAATCATCCATTAATCAGTCCATAAATTATTCTCATATTTTTCGAGCAAGGGTGAATGTATTTTGCATTTGCTAGATATTCAATGTCCATTGCATTTTTATTTATATCAGACAAAAAATCTTTCAGGAAGTCTGATAAGTTATTTGTGTCCTTCTCTACTGCTAAATTGGAAAATGCAGTGTCCAAAGTTATCCTCCTGTGTCAGCTATTTCAGTGCATTGTTTTTAATCAGGAAAGAAGATTGCCACTTCCTTCAACACCAAAAGGCTAAATTGGGAAAGGCAGTGTCCAAAGATATCCTCCTGTGTCAGCTATTTCAGTGCATTTTTTTTTCATCAGGAAAGAAGATTGCCACTTCCTTCAACACCAAAAGGCTCATTCCACCAGATCTGTGGTTTCGTCTACAGCTTTCTTGTTTAGTGTTCCAATTGATGACATGTGCTAGAGCTACCTGATCCAAGGTACGTACATGCCTTCATCAAACACTATAAATTGGATATGCATTCCAGCTCTAGGATCTCCTTTGGTTCAGCTGTCCTCCAGAATATCCTTCCATAGAGTCTCCCAAGTAAGAAAGTAGCTGGAGTCTTTGTCCCATATGTTGAGGAATGGGCAGAAAAGACATAGAGTATGGAAGTTGTATACTCACTCACCGTAATGAGAGATTTATATTGTCTGTTTCTGTTCTTCCCCAACTACCCTTCCACCACCTCCTCCTTATTTTTTGTATGTATATATTTTTTATCACGTTTTCATTCCATGGTGACTCTAGCTGACTTTACCTTGACTTCTGAAGGTCTTTCTCTCTCGCCCAACTTTCATAGGCTGCTAGCATTCAAGTCAGATTAAGTTTTTTGGCTGCCAGCACCTTCATATTTTTAAATTTCGTATTATTGGCTCTCAAACTCAATCTGAGTTAGCTCGTTGTCTACACAGAGATTATTGGTAGGTGGTGGAACCTGAGCACTGGATCCAAAGCTTTAGAAGTGGTAGAATCTGGATCTGAGGTCTTATCAGAGACCCATATGTTGAGGAAGGAAACATAACACATATCTATCGTTATAGTAAGTGCATGACTTTTGTTTTTTATAGTATGTGGTCTAGAAAACATTGGGATATATAAACAGTGGCACTTCCCTTCCTTAGTGTTAGTGTGTATCAGCAGTGATGTGCATTTGGCCTTCCCTATTTCAACTGAACATACAGCATTAAAGAAGATTTTAAGTATCTTTTTGATGTATAGTTTGTATAGTCATCTGCTGTAGTTTCAAAGCATTTATGGGTGAAACCATGCAGAAACCTATGATCGTACTTAAATTGGGACAAAACTGGACAGACGACCATATTCAGCAAGCTTTGCACAGAGTGCAGGAATAGTGCAAGAGCTGCTGCACGCAATAATGCCAACGAGCGATACAGGATTGATCTCCTGGGACATGCACGAGCGCTCCTATACTATTCCTGCACGGACACCACTGCTATATGCTAATTACCTCATTTGTCGGTGAAAACCATGCAAATGAGGTGAATTAGTGATCCAGGAAGCAGGCAGTTCGCCGTGCCTGAACAGTGTACAAAGCAGAAATGTATTCAGCTCGTAGCTGAATACATTTCTGCAATTTACAAAATGGAGGCATGACCACTCAAAAGAAAGCATAAATTATATTTAGTAGGCATGCCAATGGCCAAATATATTGCCATTTGCATGAAAAATAGCTCAAATTTTATAAAATAAAACTTATTTTTTTGGCCGATCTCGAACGTTTAAGCGTAGGGCAGCGACGCGCAAACGGGATTGTGCCAGAAATTTAAAAAAGGGGGGGGGTAATATTCAGGGAAATCTGCATTTTGCCATCATAGTCAATAGTCAGTGGCATGCAGAATGAAAACAATACCTGGGAACAGTGGTTGCTAAGGGGAAAGGCTCAGTATGGTGCAGTAACTATGAAGTAAGGCAGTGGGGTATGCAAATGAGGGGAATCTTACTGAATCACAAATTTCTTCTGTGTCAGACTGCACCTAACCATGTAGGTGCTCTAATATGGCTATATAAGCAGGAGAAGTAAATGACATCACAAGGGTGTGCAATGCTTTCTGTAAGCACATTGGAGCACTGCTGGCCAGGTTTATGCTTATCTAAGCAAGGGGTGGGGTGCGTCTGAGGTTGTAATGTCTTACACCATGAAATGAAGAGCGTGTTCGTGTCCAGGGAGGGACATTTCTGCTAAAATGCTTTTACCTTCGCTAAACGGGTGTGCATGGCACACACTAGGACTTAACCAACCCCCCCCCCAAAAAAAACAGGAAATGGTAGCACTGTGCATATTTCAGCAAGGGGGTGTGTCCGAGGCTGTATAGCCTTGTTTACCTTGCCTAAATGGGTCTGCGTGGCATGCATCGGGATTTAAACCACAAACCTAAAAAAATACAGGAAATGGCAAGTGGAACAAGAAAAAAACAGGAAATAGCAGAATAGAGGCAGTTGCATTCCACCTGCCAGCTCTATTACTTGTATTTATGATAGTCAGCCAATCACACAGGCAGCATCTGCAACACACCACTGTAAACAATGCAAACACCTTGTAGTCTGTTTTTTCCCACAAACTCTACACCACTGGTGTACACAGACAGGCAAATTTTACAAGACAAAACTACCAAAATGTTAAGGACTGCTGTTGCTCTCATACATCAGTATGTGGAAGAGGCTGAGAGTGGTGAAAAGGACAATGCTGACAACCGCCCCAGATTTAGGAGGAGAAGAAGAGTATTCAGGCCCAGGGTAACCTACCAGGAGTTACATGATCTGGAGATAGTAGAGTGCTACAGGGTGGACAGGGACATACTGCAGCAAATTGTCGAGCTGTGCCGGCCTTGCTTCACAAACAGAACAAACAGAGGGGAACCCATCCCAGTGGATACCAAGGTATGTGTAGCTCTAAGAATACTAGCTACAAGTACTTTCCAAAGAGCAACTGGGGATATCATGGGGTCTCACAGGCATCTGCGTCCAGGATACTCTAGCAGTTCCTGGATGCTATGCAAACACATGCCGTGGAGCACATTAAATTCCCCAGCACCCGTGAGGAGCTGACTGACAATATGCATCTCTTCCACCATGTAGCAGTCTACCCGGAGATACTGGGTGCCATAGACTGCACGCACATTCACATCAAAGCACCACCTGGTGACGGGGGTATGGTCTACATAAACTGCAAGGGTTTCCACTCCATCAACTGCCAAGTCGTGTGCAATGCCCAGGTTATTGTCATGAATGTGTGTAGTGGTTGCTTGGAAGCTATCACAACTCCCACATCTGGCAATCCTCACAGCTGTATCAGTGGTTTGCCAGGGGGACATCCCGTATGGCCATTTAGTGGTGGATGCTGGCTAGGTACTGGAGCCATGGATGGATAACACCCATCAAAAATGCGCACACACCCACAAAAGAATGCCATAATGAGAAACACGCACAAACCAGGATCATTATAGAGTGTGTGTTTGGGATGCTCAAGTCAAGGTTCTGCTGCCTTAACATATCCGGTGGAGCCTTGCAGTACTCTAGCCACATGCACACATGGTCATAGCATGTGCCATGCTACACAATATGATCCTGCTGTAAACAGCTGCAGCAGGAACAAAATGGGGAAGGGCCACACAGCTCCCCACCATTGCCAAGGCCTCCACAGGCACAGAGTGACTCAGAGGAGGAACATCCAGAGCCTGCCCCTGTAGGCAGACGGAGGCATGCCCAGTATGCCCTGGCCTTGACAAAGAGGCAACGCATAACACATACACTGACACTGTCAGGCCCCAGGGACTGATCTCTCTCTCCCCTCTCTCTCTGACTCGCAGATACTGTAAAAATGGATGCCAAATATCACATCACCTATACCTGATCATGTATAGGCAGTGTATCATGTGCATCCGACTTAGTCAGCCCTCAGGCACCACCCTCACAACAGCTGCAAGCACAAGGTAAGCCAGTCTCTGTAACAAATTAAAATAATGGGGTAGACGTTTCCGATAGCATATCTATGGTATTGATCGAGCATGTAAGGGAATGGGGTGGTTAACTGAGATAGCAGCAGACAACTGACAGCTCTGTGGGACAGCAGGATGTGTATCTCCAGTACTGCCCTAACCACACCGGGCAGTACCACCCTAGTCGACAAATAGCACTGCAGTATATTTTGTGAGCCAAATAACTGGGGGAGGAGGGGGTCATAGCTCACATGCATGGATGTCAAAGTGGGAGTCCCATACCCACCACCAACCCCACACTGCAGATCAGCTCTACACAACCATACAGAAATGCCTGGAAAAGGCCCCAACATGGCGAAACCCATGAAATCCCCACCCACAGACTCTTACACACTGATATCACAGCAGGTCTGGCAGTGGCAGTATGGCTTTGAAAGGTAAGATGTCTGCAACTACACATGTCTATGCCAGAACAATCTGACCTGTGGTTGATACTGTTATGCCCATAGTCTGAAAGATTGAGCACACCACCGTGTTACATGGGACCAAAATGTTAAGCAAATATCAGCACAGTCTGTGTAGATATGTAACGTGTACAGTCGTGTCACCCCCCCCCCCGTAGTTATATAGAAATGTGTAACATGTTCCTAGACTTAAGCAGCATCTAGCTGTCACCCAGACTGATGGTGCAATAGTAACAGAAAGCAGTTGTCAGTAACACCCACAGTCATCTCACTGGTGCTATCCCAGGGGTGTCTCCTGCCAGCAGCCTTGGAACATATGATCATCAGAATACACTGCCCTGCTACAGATGGCATGCAACTGTCACACCTGGCCTACAGACCTCTGGTAAATGCCTATGCCCCACCCATAATGCCATTTAGGGAGTGTCATAGGGTCCACAACACCAACATAACACAGTCCACAAAATGTAAAGAAAGACCATGCTGACAACTGCTAAGAGCAAACCTGCCAGCCTCAGGGAGCCAGAAACCAGGACAAAGCCATGAATAATGGGGTGATGAAGGTACAAAGAGAAGGACACCTGTGAAATACTGCTCTAATAATGTTATAAAGTTGATGGAATGATTTGTAGTAGCATGGAATGTGTGATGGGTACGAAGTCTGAAACTGCAATGTCGACTGTCTTTAATATCTGACTTCAACCTTGAGTGACTTGCAAAACACCTGTGCTGGAAAACCACACATGTTTGGGTAACCAACAAGATACGAGTCATGGATGTGGACATTCTGTGATACTCCATACACTCGACAGGCAGGGCTTGGAGTATAAACATGGGCATGCACCCACTGCAGGCAGGCCTAACCCTAAAAGATGGTGACATGTCCACACCCACAGAATCCTGGGACACAGCCATGGAGTAACACGCCCCTCCCTTATCACTCATCCTATGCAACATCCTGACCCAAACATGTGGCCATCCAAGCAAAATGAGGTGGGCCATACATACATGTGTGACACACACCTGCAGGCTGGTCAAACAGTCTGACACACACAAGACCCTCCAAGTGCAGTCAACCATTGAGGAGAGCCCAATGCAAAGTACTGGTAGCTATAGCCAAACATATCTGCCCAGGACACCCCCCCCCCCACATATCGTAGCCCCTACAAATATATCTGGAGTCTGCCTGTCACCCTGATCCTGTCTGATTTATATTACTGAACTGTGGACTGGAAATCAGACCAGGCCAGAACATAAATGCACAGAGATTCAACCAATGTAATATATCCCAAAGGTGCTGGACCATTTCCACAGCACTAGCAGTCAGTTGCTTGTAGGCACACCCCTCAACAGGCTGGATAGTGCAAGAATGTGTAACATTTGGCCCATAAACCTTGTGTGTGCATTATCCATCCTGTATTCCTCTCGTAAATCACTGTGATAATTTGAGGAGGTATGTCACCAGGTACTGAAACAGTACATGACAGTGTCAAATGCCATATATGACAAATATGTGCTAAAACCAGCCCTGTAACTCTTGCAACCCATACACTACTTAGATAAATTGTCACAATTGTATGGCCCAGGGTTTCCACATTTTGATAGGCTTTCTCCAGATATCCTGCACTAACAGGTTGAGAGGTATGGCTGTAGCACAAAACAAACAGGACTGGAGTACAACAATCCCTGGAATGGAGTCCCACATGTACTATAGAAGGACACACTGGGCATGCTCACACTTAGAGAAATGTCAGTAGAATCTAGGAATGAACAGGTCTTCCCCACCCAGTGCACTTTCCATTGCCTCACCTTAGCAGTACTTAAGATGTCTGACACCATAGCAGTCACTGTTGTTAGGCCCAGCCCCATAAGCTCTGTGGCATGTGTGATAACTGCATAACAAGATAGTACAAATAGCTAGTTAGGTAGGAGTTCTAATCTCAGTCGAAAATGTAAAAGTGTATATGTATGTGTGTGTGTGTGTGTGTGTGTGTGTGTGTGTGTGTGTGTGTGTGTGTTTGTGTGTGTTTCTGAGACAGTTGTGTGTGCAAAACTGAGGGAGTTGTGTGTCTGTAGGTGTAACAGTTTTATGCCATTCCCACCCACGACACTTCACAGCGCCCCACCTTATCAGTCCATATGATGTCAGTTCCTTATCAGCAACCTTGGCCAGCTGTAAGCTCAGTAGAGCGTACGATAAATGCTTAAAACTATAGTACAAATGACTAGATTGGCAGGGGTTCTACTCTTCCAGCAAATGTGTGTGTGTGTGGGTGTGTATGTTTATAAGTAGTAGTATTTTGATACATTTCCCACCCATTCCTACTTTATCAGTCCTGCTGATGTCCTTCCCCATATCAGCACCTATGGCCAACTCTCAGCCCGGTAAGCTCTGTAGCACGTGTGGTAAATGTGTAACACTGTGATACACATCACTAGTTAGGTAATCACTAGTTAGGTAGGGATTCTATTCTCACATCTGGCAAGTGTGTGTGTGTATGTGTGTCTGTTTGTAGGACAAAGTATGCTGATAGGTTAAACACTCACTGCAGTACTTTATCAGTCCTGCTGATGTCATTCCCTTCGTAGGTTCCCAAGTGTGTAGTAGGTTATGGCCCAGGAGACTTAACAAGCCTAGCATATAGAAGGGTCCTGCCATTGTGCCACCTGATGTTATGTCCCAGTGCCTGTATCACGTATAGCCACTGCAGTGATCCTTGGGTTTAACTGTCAATTACCCATCCACTCCTCAAGTTTCTCTGGAACTGGGTCAGCTAGCTGCTCTGCATGACATGTATGGGAAGTGTATTCCAGGGCATGTGCAGCCTCTGGGTGAGGGACCTGTCCCACCAGCATGTTGTGTTGATTGTGGTACTGAGGTAGAAGTCTCTGCAGTGTCTGGTGTGGATGGATGTATATGTAGCATTCTAAACCAGCTGGGTCAGACATGGCTTTGTAAGTCAGGCACAGATAGCTGCTGATTAGGTGACATGTATGGAGAACATCGATGTCTGTGCTGTGACAGAAACCTGGTTCAAGGCTCCTGAGAGCACCCCAGCGCTATCAGGTTTTACCTCATATCATGCGTTCCGGCCCCAAAATCTGGACAATACCAAGAAAGGAGGGGGGGTATCCATATTCATCAAGGACACCCACACCTCAAGACTGGTGGCAACGCACGATGCATCGGAGACCATCCAGGTGCAATTAACCATAGGCAAGACTGCTCTGCAAATTGTAGCATGTTACAGGCCACCCTCACAAACTCAGGAACCTCACATGGCCTTCCTGAAAACACTAGAGGGATAAATGTATCACCAAACACCATCATACTAGGTGACTTCAATTACCCTAATATAGACTGGGAACACTACTCAAGCCCAAACACCCTAGCCCAAAAGTTCCTGGAATTCATAAACTCAAATGCCATGGAACAACTAGTCACCATCCCCACAAGAGGAGATAACATACTTGATCTCATCATCACGAACATGGGAGCACAATGTTCAACACCGAGGTGTACCCCTCACTGGTGAGATCAGACCACAAACTAATCTCGCTGGAGGTCCTCATCCCACCCCACCTGAAATAAAAAGACCACAGTAAAGAACTTCTCAAAAGCCGACTTCACACTTCTAAAGACTAGTGTGCTCTCCTTTAAGGCCCCGAGCCGGCGGAAAACAGTACTCAAGCCGCTGAATCACTTACAAATGCCTTCTACCAGCACCTGCAGGACTGCATGGATAAGGCAATCCCAAGCAAAACAAAGACTCTTTGTACCAAAGGCAAGCGTCCAGTCTGGTGGACCCCAGCCATAAACAAACTCTACAACAAAAGGAGGTAGCTACTACAAGATAGAGCAAAATCCTTAAAAGGTAAGACACCCTTGATCACTATAAGTAAAAACTAAGAGCTCTCATAAAATCATCCAAAGCAAATTTCGAGAGAATAATAGCTAAAGACTCAAAAGACAATCATAAGGCCTTCTTTAGCTATGTTAGAAACCTGGGAGGAAACTCCCAGATATGCTCAGAGCTAGTTCAAAATGATGTGAAGATTACTGATCCTACAGACATTGCCAACATACTGGCTGACAGGTTCAGTGCAAACTTCTCCCCTCCCAAAAGGAGAGATATCTATACCAAACGATTGCAGCCCCCAAACATCTCCAGCCCAAGTGAGAACTGCTCTCTCCAAAGCAAAAACACAGCATCCATGGGACCTGATGGTGTCCCGGCTGTGTGCTCCATGAACTCAATGAGGAATTAAACCCACAGCTAGGACAGCTGTTTAATCAAAGTCTTACCTCTGGATACGCACCCAGGAGTGGCGCACTGCAACTGTGGTACCACTTCACAAAGGCGGTGCCTCCACCGACCCTGGAAATTACCGCCCATTAGCTTGACAAGCCTTATCTGCAAAGCCATGGAGAGGATCATAATGGACCTCATAAATAAAGACATAGGGAATTTGCAGACTTTGGATCCAACCCAGTTTGGCTTTGTCAAAGGCAGATCATGCCTTTTAAACTTGGTTGACTTTTTCAAACAGTCACCAAAGCCATTGATGAGGAAAGGCAGTCCATACAGCCTACCTCGATCTGGCTAAGGCCTTCGATACAATACCCCATTCGGGTATCATTGAAAAACTCATCAGCTTAAATGTCAACCCATACATCACAAGATGGGTTGCAAACTGGCTGAGTGACAGAACCCACAGGGTCAGAGCTGCTGGCGCCATGTCAGACTCAAAGCCTGTCACAAGTGGTGTCCCACAGGGCTCAGTCCTGGGCCCACTCTTGTTTGGCATCTACTTTTCCAGTACAAGCAAACACAGGAGGGTTATGGCTGACAAAGTTTGCAGATGACTGCAAACTGGGCCATAGTAGAAAACACATCTGACACAGATATCCTTCAGAAGGGTCTCACAGAAGCGGATAACTGGTGCCAGAGCCACGGCCTAAAGTTAAATGCCAAAAATGCATAGTCATACCCTTGGAAAAACAAGGTTACCCTAGCTACCAAATAGGTGGCAATCCACTGAGCACAGAAGAAGTTATCAGGGACCTGGGGACCCAGGTTGATAGTAGTCTGTCATTCGACACCCATGTAGCTAAAGTAGTTAGGAAGACCTTCTACATTGCCCACCTTATCATGAAGGGATTCTCATCTAGATCAAGGGAGGTCATAGTCTCCTTTACTCATCACTCATCAGACCAATGATTGAGTACAATGCCCCATTCGAATGTATCTGACCCGACACTTGCAGCAGCTGGAGGCCACAAAAGTTCCTCACCAAAAGGATAAAGGGTCTCAAAAATCTGTCCTATGCTGCCCAACTGAAAGAACTCCAGCTCTATTCAGTCGCACCTTGCTCAGAGGTGACCTTTGCCTAACATACAAGGCCATGTCAAACCCAGATTTGATGAATATGCTTCACCTCAAAAATCTAGATCCATCAGAGCCACAAGGCGGAGACTTAAACCTTGACACGGCTATTAATAGGACGTGCTGGAGGGATAGATTCATCACCCAAAGACTCCCTATGCTGTGGAACAAAATCCCGGTACATGTGAGGCAGAGCACCTCGCTGGCCTTGTTCAAGAGAAATCTTGACCAATGGATGGGAGATCGCAGATATACCCCAGGGATTACCTCAGTGTCACTGCTCGACAGAGGCACAGAAAAATAATGGGTATAGTTCCCCATACTAAAGGGGTGGCGTAAGCCACAAAACGATGGGCTAGGCTTGTAAATGCCCTCGGGCAGATAGCCTAGTATGAACCTATGAACCTATGAACCTATGTCACAGAGAATAGCAAAGGTCTGCTGAGTTTGTCTAAGATGTGTGTCTTATGCTTAGGAACCCCTTTGTGAGGTGCTTCTGTGGCTTCCCCATCTGTAGCAGGTTTCTAATGAGGTACATGGCAAAGGGGCCATAATACTTGAGGAGTGGTCTAACGAGGGAATAGTAGACAGAGATCATTATCCCTATCTTCCTGGATGCAAAACCCTTGGCATTGCAGTGTGCCATATAGAAGAACTTCCTGACCACAGTGGCAGTGTGGTGCTTGAAGGAGAAGTTGCTGCCAGCCTGTGTCCCCAGATCTATTATAATGCATACAGTGTTCATTGGGCTCCCATCAGTGTGGTACTTACTGAGAACTGAGTGTTTTATCAAGAGGGATGATGCATATTGTGGTGTCAAGCTTCTGGGCATGGTTTCCACACCACTCAGTGGTCTGAGTGAGGCCTTTCTGTGGGATATGTGCATCACTTGTGGAGTCAGTGATAGCTCCCAGCTTGCAGTCCTCTGTAAACTTGGTCAGCCAGAGTTCCTCTGTGTTGGGCTGGACTCCTGAGAAGTGGATGCTGGACAGGACATTACCCAGTACTGATCCCTGTGGGACTCCACTTGTGACTGCTTGCCAGTCTGACCTGGAGTTTGCCACTGTCATACTTGTGTGTTCTGTGAACCAATTTGCAAAACAAACAGTGATATATGGGTTGATACCTAGTTTGTGGCGTTTATTAATAATCCCTCACTGTGGGATGGTAACACAAGCTTTGGACAGATTGATGTAGGCTGTATGCAGTGTCTTACTGTCATACATAGCCCTGGTGACTGAGTCAAAGATGTCAACCAGGTTGAGCCGGCATGAACTGCCATTCACAAAGCCAAACTGTGTGGGTCCAGAGTTAGGGGATCACCTATAATCTTGGTCAGTCAGATCCCTGATGATGCGGTCTATACCCCTACATAGTGGACCTGTCAGGCTAAGAGGCTAGTAATCCCCAGGGTCTGTAGATGCTACACCTTTATGGAGAGGGTTGACTGTAGCAGTGTGCCATGTTTGAGGGGCAAAGCCTGAGCTGAGGCTGTGACTGACCAGGGCACACAGATTTGGTCCAAGGTCACTTTGTATGTCATGTAGAACACAGCCATGGATATGTTGGTGTCTTCATGCCTGTGGACAATGCAGGTCTAACCTGGCCTGCAGTACTGCTGGGTGCCTGCCATTCATCTGCCATTGGGATTGTACATTTGTGGGGGAAGAGGGGTAAAGCTAGCACTGAATGTGTTGCCAAGACTGTGGCCAATATCTGTTGTCTCAGGATAGGTATTAGCATTGTGCAGTAACTCACAGCACTTGTGTTTAATGCTGTGGAGGTTGTTGATGTAACTGTCAAAGGATTTTGTGATTGTCAGTGTCTACTGCATGTCTGCCTTCATAGATGCCTGTAGGGGATTCCATGAGGGATCCCAAGTTGTGTTTGAGGCTAATAAGGGTGTTCAACAGTCATGGGACACCACCTTTCTCTGCAACAGTGTCCTCCTCCTGTTTTACACTTTAGTAATGGCAGGGGATCATCACATTGTCTCCCAGTGTTTCGAAGACAGTGTCTGGGTTCTGCTGGCTATGGCTAGTACCATGCATTCGTGTACCTGTTTGTACAGTGCGTATGTGTATGATTCGACAGTCATGCAGCTGTTTCCCATTGCCATGGGTGCAGTGAAGTCCTCCACCCCTGTTTTTATGGCTGCAAAGTCAGCTTTGGAGAGGTTTTGCAAGGTGGTTACCTTTGTGGGGGGTATGGCTAACATGTTTAGTCCCATGTTGGTTACAACCTGTGTGGATCTCACCAGGTAGGGATTGACAACTGTGGATGAGCAACAGTCCCATAATTAAGTAGTCAACACAGGTTAAGGTTGTTGCATCCTCTACCGGGGGTCAGTATGAACCGTTCCAGGGCATTGGAAATGATGAATTTCAGGAAATGTTGGGCCACTGTACTGGCACTTGGCTACTTTCCCCAGGTGTTGGAGGGGTAGTTGAAGTTTCATAATATGTCAGTGTTGCGATGGACCTGTATAGATGGCAGGATGTTGAGGAATGTGTATTGACAGTCTAGGGACATAGATATGGACCCATAGCAGGCTATGGTCTGGATTGCACTATTACCCCAAGGCAGTTGTACCAGAAGCATCTCCAATGCAGTTTGCTGGGATACTAGTCTGGAGGTGTTCCTATTCATAATGAATATGGAGACACCACCACCAGTGGAGGTGTGGTGTGGTCCATGTTTGGGGGCTGACAGCTTTGGAATGCATTATAGCCTGATAATGCAGGGCTGCTGTTTGCTGCTGTGAACCACCTCTCCATTACAACAGAAATGTTAACGTCCTCCACTCTGACGAGTGCTTTGAGTGACCACATCTTGACAGATGTCTACTGTTGAGCAGCATGACCCTCATATTGCATACATGTCTAGTTGTTATAGTGGTAATTACATTAGGAATGCTGCCTAATAAGGCATTATAGAGGTGGCAAGACACTAAGCCAGTACCTGGAAACTCAGCGCTGACAGATGTAGGATATCTGTGGCAAGTCATTGAGTTCTGTCAATCATGTCACCCCAAGCAGAGACTTACTGGATCTCCTGAGAATGAGACAAAACACCGAAGCCAATGTTGCAGTCAATCATCTGTTGATAGTACTGCAGCATCATTCTGGGTAACGGCGGTATACCGCTCAGGGCTACTGTCACACCTGTCTGGGCTACATAATCAGAGAGTTCAACCATGTCTCTTGTCATGTAGTCCAGGGAGGTGTGTCCCAGGTCATTCACAGCCACATGGATACAGAGTGATGCTCGTAGTTATGGAGTGCCATGACTGACTGTATCTTGTGTTGGATGCTGACGTGATGGATATTTGGCTGATACCTGCTGCATATTCAACGTAGTGAGTGGGATATGTGTGAGCCTCAGTATTGAGTTACCCACAATCACTGTATTGTGCAAGGTGGTTAACCTTAGGAGCTTAGGTTGAGGGGCACACTGTGTAGGTTAAATATGTGTCCCTTGGCGTGTGCCATGTTGTAGTGTCTGAGTGGGTGTCTCTCTTGCTCGTCTGTGCTGTTTGGGTAAATGTCCATTGAGTGCCTCTGTGAAGGTGGGTGTGTGGCTTTTCACTGTATGTCATGGCTGTCAAAGTGGGTGTCATGGTGAGCTATGTGTTCCACATGGTGTGGTGAAGGTGTTGATCTTATCCTCTTGACTTGCTAGTCCAGTCTTTGCCGGAGAGTAGATATGTCCACATTGGGTGATATACGGGTAACTCTCACAGGTCTGAGTGTTTGGAATTTAGAGGGGAGAGTTGTCTGTGTACATGAGGCAGTTGCAATTGTGCCTCAGAATGGACAAGTGCACCAGGTAATGGATGAAAGCACAGAAAAAACTGCCCTCCAATCGTGCCTGGAGGGGTGGACATAACTAGTAAGTACTGGGGCTACTTCTGTGATGAACGAGTAATGCTGATGGCTGCTAGGTGTGCCACACTTATTGATGCAATAACCTGGTGAAGTGTCAAGCCATAATGCTAATTTGAAGGGCAAGACAGAACTAGCACGATGTAAGGGTGGAACTTTGCCACCTGTAATACTTTACGTCAGCTGTGCAGTTATTAGCAGCTTTGGCCATGTGGAAGTTCAGTACACTCTGTAGCGCGTGCAGTAACTGCTTAACACTGTAGTCGACTTAACTCGATAGGCACGAGTTCTAATCCCAATACTGGCAAGTGTGTGTGTGTGTGTGTGTGTGTGTGTGTGTGTGTGTGTGTGTGTGTGTGTGTGTGTGTGTGTGTGTGTGTGTGTGTGTATCATGTACTGTCTAGCTTATACCATTTTTGACTTGTGTACTACCCTTCACACTTCCCCTCACCCCAGTCTAGTAGTCTTGTTTTTGTCATCCACCTTAGAAGTACCTTTAGACTAGGTGAAAATGTATAAGCTCTGTGGTGAGTCTGATAACTGTGTAGCACTATAGTAGAAATAACTAGATAGGCAGGAGTTCCAATCACATTACTGGTAACTGTGTGTGAGTGTGTGTTTGTGTGAGAATCATGTAGTGTGTGGTTTACACAATTTTGACCTGTGTACTACCCTTTACACTTCCCCTCACTCCAATTTAGTAGTCCTGTTGATGTCATCCACCTTAGAAATACCTTTGGACTAGGTGAAAATGTATAAGATCTGTGGCCCATCTGATAACTACGTAGCACTATAGTAGAAATAACTAGATAGGCAGGAGTTCTAATCCCAATACTGGCAACTGTTTGTGTGTGTGTGCGTGTGAGGATCATATCTTGTGTGGCTTATCCCATTTTGATGTGTGTACCATACACAGCTGGTGAGCACCTCCTGCTGCCATTACTTTATATAGTGCGGTATCAGCATCTGCCTCACCTGCAGCAAGATAAACCATTGTACAGTCCTCTTTACAGATGTGTCTGGAATATCCAGATGTTTGCAACCTATATGTGGTCGGAAGTGGTCTGTGTGCCTTAACAATGCTCATGTATGTGATATTGTAGCCAAATAGGCCACAGCGAGTGTACTGACACACATGGCAGTGTCTGCCACCCTCACAGGTAGCCACTCTTGTAGGTGCAGTACATGAGTCCAGATGCTTGATGTTACAAGTGAACTGTTCATGATGTTCTTCATTCCACATTGCTGCAGTCCTAACTATTGGGTAGTCCGCTGTCCAGTCGGCCCGAATACCAGAGTATATGGCTGACGTCGGTCAGGGCGCATTAGACTGACGTCAGTACGTCAGGGTACTAATGCGCATGACCGACGTCATATCCTCAGTCTTTTTTGCCGCATGGTCCGATGCAGAAGCAGTTTTGCGAGTGCAGGTTGGCGTTCTGAAATTTTCTGAAGTCGGAGTTTCAGACCGAATCAGAGTTGGCTAAGTACCCGTTGAACATTTTGGTTTTTCTTGCCTCAGTATTTAACCGGATGTCAGAAAAAGTGAATAACTGTATTTCTTGTGGGAAACAGATACCTCATAGGGATTACCATACCTTGTGTATACCTTGTTTAGGGCCTGAGCACGACGTTGTTGGATGCCGCTCTTGTGCTAGGTTTAACAAACGCACTATTAAGAGAAGGTTAGACTGTGCCAGGTTAGTGTTTGGGAAGCGTTGCAATTATAAAATGCCGCCGGATGCTCCGGCGCCCGCTTAGCCCAAGAAGCGCAAGGACAAAACAGCGAAGCCTAGGGTTGATGAACCGACAGTCCCGGACGTTGGTTCTTTAGAAGGCTCAGTGGAGCCAGAGGTTTTGCCAGGAGTTTCTTTGGAGTCTCAGGCAGAGACTTTACTGTTACAGGATGTGCCTTCTCAGGAGGTAGGCCAGGCTGAGGGGGCTTCTCAGGTAACTGTTCTTCCCTCTCTTCCCAAGGTAGTTAGAGCCTCTCCTTCTGTTTCCAAAACTTCTTTGAGAGGTAGGCCAAGTTTAGCTTCAGTGGGGGCTTCTCCTAGCACTTCAGGTTCTGTGCCTAAGAAACATATGCTTAAAATGGCAGAAGATTTGATTACTATGATTAGAGGTTCTTTGCCCCCTCCTGATAAGAGGCCTAGGGTGGAACCTGAGTTTGATAGTTTTGAACAGTGTTCAGAGGCTTCTGAGTCTTCTGCGGAAGATTTGCAGGAGTATCCTCCTTATTCTGATTCTGATGTGGATGATTCCACTCCTACAGCTTCTCCTCCTGAGGATTTCTCATTTTCAGAGACTCTGCATTCCATGAGGGAGCACTTTAAATGGGAAGGCCAGGATTACTCTGATTCCAGGAAAAGGCTTAGGGAATTCTTGTTTTTACCCCAGCATAGGCCCTTAGCTATACCTCCTGTGTTGAATGTGGTGGAAGATGTTTTTGCAGAGGCTTCCCTGAACCCTGATTCTTTGCCTCCTGCTCCTGTTAAACCTGATAGGTACTATAGGGTGCCTGAAGCTCATAAGTATCTTTTAAGAGTCCTAGGGCAGACCCGAAACTGTTTCTCAGGGACCTAAAGGTGTTAAGGCCTCTGTGGTTAAAAACCCTGTTCCCACTGATAAAGAGGCAAGGGCTTTGGATAGATGGGGAAAGAAAGTGTATACTTCTTCCACTTTAGCCATGAGGGCGTTGAATTGTCAGTTTCACATGCTAAAATATCAAAATTATCTCCTTTCACAACTGAAATCTAAGGTGGATGCTTTGGAAGGTATTGAGTGTAAAGAGTTGCTGGATTTAGTTCATGTGTCTGAACAAGTGGGTAAGCATTCTTTGCAATGTGGTTTTGATGCTGTACAGGCCTCCTCGAGGGTGGCTGCCACTAGTTCTGTTCTTCGCAGGCATGCCTGGTTGAGGGATCAGAATTTAGCTGAGCATGTTAAGACAAGGATTTTGGATGCTCCTTTACAGTCTGATGTGTTGTTTGGTTCGCCTGTGGAAGCAGTTTTAAAGAAAATGGAGGACAAGGCTAAGTCTATGCAAACTGTTAAAGATTTTTGCAGGTGCAGCCAAAGTTTAGTAGAAATTGGCCTACTAAGGGATGGACATATCCTGCTTATGATTCCCAGTCTAGGGGTAGGTCTAGACGTGGTAGGGGCAGAGCTCAAGGTTCTTTTAGGCCTAGAACAGGGAGTTCACCTGCTCAGACTTCTGGTGAGGGCAGGGGTCAGTCCTTTCGTAAACAAACCCAATGACCTGCCTTTTCAGCTGCCAGTAGATTCTCGTCTGGCAGCTCCTTTGGGAGGAAGACTGTCTCTTTTCAAAGAAAATTGGGATTTAATTACTCAAGACAGATGGGTGTTGGATATCATTCACCACGGTTACAGGTTTTATTTCCATACATTGCGCCCTTTCAAAGGCATGCCAGACGTTCCTCCTCCACAAAGGAAAGAGGCTCACAAGCAAATTTCTCTGTTACTCCAAATAGGGGCCATTCAGCCAGTCCCTGTATCAGAAAGGGGCCTAGGATTTTATTCTCGCCTGTTCCTAGTACCAAAGAAGGGGAACACGTGGAGACCAATTTTGGATTTATCTATCCTCAACACTTATCTGGACATTCCCAAGTTCAAGATGTTGACGTTACAACAACTTTTACCTCTGCTGGGCAAAGATCACTGGATGGTAACTTTAGATCTCAAGGAAGCTTACCTTCATGTGCCTATAAGACTAAGTTGCAGAAAGTATCTGCTTTTTCGAGCTGGAAATTCTCATTATCAGTTCTCTGCATTGCCCTTTGGCTTATCTACTGCCCAGAGTATTCACAAAGGTTCTGGCTCCAGTGATAGCTTACTTCAGGCTAAAAGGAATTCAAATCTATCCTTACTTGGACGACTGCCTGATTCTGGCTCAAGAAAAGGAAGACCTTCTACAGCATCTGGAATATGTTATAGCAGTGCTAAGATGCCTAGGGTATTCTGTGAACGAAATAAAGTCCAGTCTAGTACCCTCTCAAGACATGTGCTTTCTGGGTGTGAGACTGAATACAGCAGCCCAGATGGCCTTTTTAACCCGGACAAACAAAAGAGTCTATCCCTTTACTTCCATCAACTATCTCATCAGTCCGTGCTGACTGCAGGGACAGTCCTTCAAGCATTAGGGTTCATGGCATCTTGTATTCTGGTGCTTCCCAATGCCAAACTGCATATGAGGAAGCTGCAATGGTATCTCAAAATGTATGGACACAGCACTGCCAGGATTTGGACACTGTCATTCAAATAATACCTTGCCTTCAAACAGAATTTTTGTGGTGGGCTCAGGAATGTCACCTAAACAAGGGACTCTCTGTGACCCGCCAGAGGCGAGTCAGATTTTAACGACAGATGCCTCGGACATTGCTTGGGGAGCTCATCTAAATGGAAAGTGGATACAAGACAAGTGGCCTGCCAGACTACAGCATCTACATATCAACATGAAGGAGATGTTAGCAGTCCAGTTTGCATTAATGGCTTTCAAGGAGTTACTTCTTCCAGGGCAGGTGTTGATTCTAACAGACAACACAACTGTCATGTGGTACATCAACAAACAAGGGGAACACATTCTTATCCTCTATGCAGGCAAGCAATGATTTTATGGGAGACTGCTCAGCTTGCAACTAACTCTTCAGGCAAGGTTTCTGCCGAGCACAGAACTCCTTAGCAGATGTGTTAAGCAGACAAATCATGGATCCCCACGAGTGGAAACTGGATCTTCATGTATTTCAGAAATTGACAGTGTCATGGGGAACTCCAGACATAGATCTGTTCGCTTCTCCACTAAACCACCAGCTGCCAAAGTTTTGCACAAAGGGGTTTCATCACACAGCTTGGAAAGTGGATGCTCTTTCTTTCAGTTGGAAAAATCTTCATGTGTATGCCTTTCCACCTCTGCCTCTTCTTCCAAAGGTGCTCTTAAAGGTCAGACAAGACAAGCCAAGGATGATTTTAATAGCTCCAGATTGGCCTCGCAACACTGGTACCCACTACTAAGGAGTCTGGTAAGGAAGCCTCCATGGCCTTTACCTTTGATTCCACATCTGTTATCTCAGAAGGACGGTCATCTGCTCAATGTCAAGCTTCACTCTCTTCATCTAACAGCCTGGCATATTCTGTGTTGAAACACAGCAGGTCTCAACTTCCTCAACAAGTTTTAAATGTGATTATGGAAGCTAGAAGACCTAGTACAAGGAAAGTGTACGCAGAAAAATGGAAGAGGTTTTTATTTTGGAGTACAGCAAAGAATTTGGAGATTTCTGAGCCTAATTTGAGTGTGACTCTTCAATATCTTACTGAGTTATTGGACAAAGGTTTGTCCTTCTCTTCCATTAAGATTCATGCTGCAGCAATTTCAGCTCACTATGATTGTGACCCACCATTGTTTTCGTGATCCTTTGTTCAAGCAGTTTCTTAGAGGGGCAAAGAATATAAGACCCCCACGTGAGCTCCTACTCCTGCTTGGGATCTCAATTTTGTGTTGGAAAACTTACTCTACAACCTTTTGAGCCTGCAGCTACTGCTGAATTGAAATACTTGTCATGGAAGACTGCTTTTCTGTTGGCTATTACTTCTGCAAGAAGGGTGTCTGAGTTGCAGGCCCTTATGGCAGTAGAGCCCTTTTGATTTTCCATAAGGATAGGGTATCATTACGCACTAATCCTTCCTTTATGCCTAAGGTGGTTTCTAGTGTGGCTTTAAACCAAACTATTCATTTGCCTACTTTTTATGCAGACCCCAAAATAAAGGGAAAAGATTTTGCACACTTTAGATGTACACAGGCAATTGTGTTATTATTTAAGCAGGACTAAGGATTTTAGGCAGTCTCAGCAGTTGTTTGTTTCTTTTGCTTTGAGTTCGCAGGGCAAGCCTGTGTCAAAACAAACTATTTCTAAGTGGATTGGGTTTTGCATTGCATTTTGTTATTCCCATCATGGCAAGGAGATTCCAGCTGGGATTAGGCCTCATTCCACTAGGGCTACTGCCACTTCAACAGCATTTCTCAGGGGGGTGGCAACTAAGGATATTTTGGAGGCAGCTACTTGGAGTTCAGTGCATACTTTCTCTAAGCATTATCACCTTCCTCTCTACTCTAAGTCTAGGGCTGGTTTTGCCACAGCTATTTTGCAAGGCATGTTGTCAGCTCCTGCTTCTTTATGATTTGCCAGCCTCCCTTACCTCTGCTTTGGGATTCTACCCAATAGTTAGGACTGCAGCAATGTGGAATGAAGAACATAGTACAGTTTTGTACCTACCATAAATGTAGATGTTCGAGGATCCACATTGCTGCAGTCCAATTTACCTCCCTCCTTCCCTCTGTGTTTAGGGGTGGTTGTGTAGGTGAGGTTATATGCTGATATTTTTGTATATATTTTTGTATATATTGTACATATTTTTGGTGCAGGTATATTGGGCCTTGTCTTTTTAGGGTCTTCTGACATCTGGGGCAAGAAAAGACTGAGGATATGACGTCGGTCATGCGCATTAGTACCCTGACGTACTGACGTCAGTCTAATGCGCCCTGACCGACGTCAGCCATATACTCTGGTATTCGGGCCGACTGGACAGCGGACTACCCAATAGTTAGGACTGCAGCAATGTGGATCCTCGAACATCTACATTTATGGTAGGTACAAAACTGTACTTTATGGGTCACATGAAAGGCTGGAAGAGGTGTGGACTGACACATTGTGGTCCTAACTTGTATGTAACAGGAACACTTTGCATCCTGACAGGGGCGTGTACACAATTTATATACACTGTTTGGTAATGTGTCACACATGTCCCTACCGTAGGCCGTTTGTCCAGCCCATTTTGCTAGCCTCTCTCCAGATGTCTTGGACTGGCAAGGAGTGAGGTATGCTACAGGAATGCTGAATTCACGTCGGGCCCCAGTGGTGACCACTGTAATTCAATGCAATTAACCCCACCGCAAGTGAACATGCACATAAAGCAATATAGCTGTTACATAAAGCAATATAGCTATTGCTGATAGTGGTGTGCATGGCAAATTGCATGCCCTTCACATGCCTGGGGTATTGCCAGGCAACAACAGAACAATGTCATACTCACCAGCTTCAGGCTGTTGTCCCATATGCAGACAAGAGGGTCCTAGGTAGTTGTGAGAGAGAGGTATTATCAGCAGACTCACATTTGGCCTTGGTACAGGATGGATGCAGCATATCTGCACATTTACAGTACTAACCCCAATAATGCACAATGTTCTATCCTCACCATAGATGTGCACCTCTGTGCATTAGAAAACCCCTTCCACAACTGCAGTCAGACCTGACACATGGATGTAGATACAATACAGATACATGTATGTCTGATACATTAGTGTACTAATCCCTACTGGGCCCTTAACCTGCATGCTCCCTGTCCATTGTGCAGGTGCCACCCACCTCCAGCATGTTGACCTCTGTACCCTGGTGTTTTACTGGGGTGAGTGCCCCAAGGTTGGTGGAGCTCATATTTTACACAACTTGGTTGTGAGATGGATGACAGAGAAATGTGAAGTCATTTGTATGATGTGGTGATGACTGTACCCAAGGGTGACAGAGTGGTCATTGCAGCAGATGTCACTGGGCATGTTGTTGAAAGGAATAGAGGGTCTGTGGAAGTGATGGGTATGCATGGTATTAAAAGCAATGCAGATGGTGAGTTGGTAGTGGGGTTTGCAAAACAGATGGACATGGCCATGGTGAATATGTACTATGACACGAGGGTGGAGCATAGGGTGAGTTACAAGACTGTAGTAAGATGCACACACGTGGAATATATCCAGTGTACGAGGGCCAGTTTGAAGGAGACTGGAGGCTGTAAAGTGGTGAAGGGGAAAGTGTATTTAGGCAGCATAGAATGTTGGTCTGCAGGATGATGTTGGTGAACAGGAAGAGGGGGAGTGTTAGTTCAGCAAGGATCACATGGTGTGAACTGGAAAAGGGCTCAAGGAAGGATTAAGATAGACACTGGATGGCACTGTCAATTTACCACATTTCTGGTGAAGTACAGCAGAGCTACTAAGGGAGATGGCTAGAAAGGTGCTTGGTGTTACATGTCGATGGAGGAAGTAGTACAAGGAGCCTTGGTGGTGGACTGAGGAAGTAGAAGACAGTATACAGAGATAGGATGGGGAAGAAGGAGTTGGGACTGTCAGAGAGATGAGAAAGGTAGACCGGAGTGTGAGGATATGAGGTACATTGCAAAGAGAGATGTGGCAAAGGCTGAGGCATATGGAGAGTTGTATGACAGTTTGTGAATTATTGGATGGTTGTATTACTCTTTGCCATATTCAGTCATTTTAGTTGTTTTGCTAAGATGTCTGGCCATTGTGTATGGACTGTCATGATGTTGTAGCAGTGTACTGTTCACTTATTATTTGGACTGGGGGGGACAGATGTGAGTGTCATGGGTCCTTTTGTATCCAACTGTGCATGCTGCCCCAGTTATGTGTCGTCTATCAGCAGCATATGTCTGTATGGGCATTTTGAGACATGTATGCAGATATATTCTGAGACGTGTGTGTGTGTGTATGTATATATATATATATATATATATATATATATATATATATGTATGTATATATTTGTACACACACACACGTGTGTGTGTATATATATATATATATATATATATATATATATATATATATATATATATACATACATACATACATACATACACACACACCTCAGTATTTATTGGTAGTATATCTATGTATTGTTATACACATATATGTATCTCCATACATAACACACTCTCTCTCTCTCTCTATGTATATGTTCCTTTTTAGATATATATATATATATATATATATATATATATATATATATATATATATATATATATATATATATTTGTAGATAACCAATCCTTCCTAATTGCACAATTTCTCTTCCCTACTGTAAACTAGCTGTAAAGTAGGGTATGTTTGAGAAAACATCCTAAAACCATACATCTGAGATGGTGTACTCGTAAATTGCTTTGACTATGGTTTGCTGGATCCTGGGTTCATGACCTGCAAGGGCTGTTTATTTTGTTGCTAGACAGAACAAGAACTGTTGGATACAGAGTGATTAAGGCAGTTTCATGAGGGCTTAGTCTCCACACACACTGCACATTGCCATACTGTACAAGGGCTGGTGATGTTGGCCACAGTACAGGAGCCATGGATCAGTCTGTGTTGTGTGCGGTAAAGGCATGTCACTGTAGTAGCAACAACTACATAGCCATGGGTTCTAATCTGAGGAAGCCCAAATCTGTGAACATTTGTGTATCAGTACAGTATCCTGTATTTGAGTGAGTACTATGTCCACTTGGATGGTGGCTCTCATATGTTAGACAGTGGCGCTCCCACTACATGTCCCAAGGTCCACTGCATGTGGTCTGCTGTCTCCATCAACCTCACAATTATCTGACAGCAGTCTTCAGCCCAATAAGGCCTGCGCTGTGTGCATGAACTATGTAACAGTATGCCCTGACTGACAGGATAGTCAGGGCTGCTAAACTCAGGTGTGTCAAATGTGTGTATGACTGTATGCGTTTGTCAATGTGTATATGTCAGTATGTTGTGTCCATTCACACCCACTACATCCTCCATTGCCATACTGTACAAGGCCTGGTGATGTAGTCCACTTTACAGTAACCTTGGAACACACCTCGCCCTACAAGCTCTGCGGTGTGTGCAATTAAGGCAGAACACATTAGTAGCAATAACTACATAGGTAGGGGTTCTAATCTCAGTGTTGGCAAGTGTGTGTGTGTGTGTGTGTGTGTGTGTGTGTGTGTGTGTGTGTGTGTGTGTGTGTGTGTGTGTGAAGGGATCTACTTCAGTTTGCAGTAAAACCATTTACCAGGTGTTCATTTGACCGAGACCAAATTGGGAAAAGCTGAAATTGCAAATGAATCATCTTGTGGAATCTTGTTTCACCAAAACTAGTAGTGGCAGTGTAAGTGCCATTTTTTCCACTGTACAGCTGTAGAGCGATACTGGAGTTAGTATATATAGTTGGTGGTGGTCATTGAGGGTACAGCCCCCCACATTCGGGGTAGTGTTGTGCTTATCCCCACTTCGTAGTGTGCTGTTATACTTTCGAGTTTATGTTAAGAAGATAAGTAGTTGTTAATCTAACTAGGTGTGGGTCTAGGCCACCCCACACCTTCCAATGTAGGGGGCTGTGCCCCCCACACCACCACAACTATTTATACCAACTCCAGGATTGCACTACAGTGGGGAACAGGACATATACCCTGCCACTACTATTTTCAGTGAAATGATGATATGTGGTGGACTGATTATTAAGTGATTTGAAGTTTTGGCAATTCGCTCTTGGTGAAATTACTTTTTTCAAAAATGAGTTTTCTGCAAAGTGAAGTACATCCATATGAAGAGTACTGTGTGCAATACAGACGCCTCTGTATGTATGTTATTCACAAACGTTTGGTGTGTGCCACCCAGTACACTTACCATTGTCCACTGTACAAGAGCCATTTACATCAGCCACCATGTGCTCACATGTATACCCTCCTCAGACCTATCAGCCATGTGGCACATGCAGTAACTGTTATACAGACCTGTTACTTGTGTTCAGCTGTACCCTGGATATGACACACTCAGTGTGTTACCACACTGCCACACCCTTGTAGGAAAGGAGAGCAGGCCAACATCCTCCTGACACACAGACACCTAGAACAAAAACAAAATACATTATGGAGATCACATTCGATTAGTGTTAATAACAGCAATAATGCATCATGGCTGGCAGCTACAGTTTTATCAAGCCTAATTGATGCATATTTAAATATGTTGTGCCTTGTGGTGTAAAAATGATTTCCTCTGAAAGGCTGTTGAGCCTTGGTACCAGGAAACACCAGTAAAGAGTTTTTATTCCATCCTTAGTGTGTCTCTGTTTTTCCGCTTGATTTCCAGTCTGTGTGTTTTTTTTTTTGTTTGGGCAGCTACACACCCTGACATGTAAGCATTAAACATGCCAGCTGACACTTTAAACAGCATTATATTGCTAAACTGTAGTACATTCACCCTGTGCATCAGAACCATATTAGCATGTCCCTGCATTGATGGTATGGATAACAGGGATGTGGCACAGGCATCATCATATGCACAGGGTGTGGTGTGGGTTTGCCAGAGGCCTAGGCTGAGCCATTTAATTGACATGTGTATGGGTTAGGAGTTGTTTATTAAATGGGCCATGCAGAGGTGGTATGTGTATGTATGAAGGTGCTCTAGTTGTGATGGTGATGTGTGTGTGTGTGTGTGTGTGTGTGTGTGTGTATGGATGCACACAGTTCTGCCATGTGGCTGCCCTATACAGGAGTATGTTGGACAGCTGTGGACCATACATGACAGGGTGTGCAGTTCACTGTGTCTGGCCACGGACATGGGAACTGGGCCTGCCAGGGGTTGCATGGGCAACACCAGGGAGAAGCCCAGATATTGTACTCTCCCCTGACGATGACAATTGTCTGCTGGATCCGCGTCCCTGTTGGGACCGGCCAGGACCACATACTCATGGCCTACTGCGTCATGGTGTGGACAGCACCCCCATGCAGTGGAGCTGCTGGTACTGCCACTGTGGGAGCGGGAGTGAGATGTTGCATGGCCACGTAGACCCTCAGCTGTTCGTGGTGCTGTCCCACGTCCACATGGCTGATGCCCTACTTCCCACCACATGCTCTCACACAGACATCCCATGGTCGAGGATTGCCACCATTTCACCCAACCATGTAGCCATGACCTCCGCATAATAATGGTAGGCATCTGCAAGACCACGGATGTTGTGACGTACAGCAGGTAGAGTAGTCCTCTGGAGCCCCAGACCATTTCTAGTGTAACGTTCCATACATGCCTGTGCCTCCATGACAGTCCAAAACGTGCGTCTGGTGACACCTGCTGTGGCACTTGTGGCAGGGGCATGATGGTCAGCATTCCTCCTACAAGCACCCCCGTCCATCCGCCTGTGTGGGACCTCACCTATTATCCAGCTGGTACAGACACACTTGCCATAGTCACCACACTTTCCCATCCCATGCCACCACCCACCAACTGTCCATCTATGGCCACTTGTGATGGGGTATGTGTGGGCATTGTGACTATGTGTGGGGATGGGGTGGAAAAAGGTGGGATGCTAACCAGTGGCACAGATTCAGCCCATGACAACCCTGCCTGTGCCTCACTATGCCTGTCATTATTGTCAGAGTCTGCAGAGACATTGACATCAGTTTTCCCACAGGAGGGACCCCGACCCACATCACCTGTGAGGGGAAGACGATATATGTAAATTAGTACTTGTACGTTATGGTTTACTTCCACAAACACACACACACACACACACACACACACACACTTACAGGCGAGGTGGCACAAAGAGATTACACAGACCTCACATTACCAAACACTTGACATGATGTCACATGGCACTCATCGTGCATTGCAGCCAGTCTTAACCCCTATTACTAACAGTATACATCTCTGGAATGCATGAGTCATGTTAGTAGGTGATGTCCCTTCCCCTGGAACACACCACACCCATGTACACATTAATGCTGTGCAAATGTATAGCACACTGGCATCTGCTGTAGACCATACCTCACAACTGTACAAATCATTGCTGAATGCGTAGATGTTTGACAGTTATGCTTGCTCTGTTCCTCACAACCCCTATGTGTGTGTCTGACACATAACTGGAATGATATGAGGACTGATGTCACTAATTAATGACTGACATTTGATTTGCAGATCTCATCATCAGCAGTGTATGTATGTGCAATAAAATCTGGTTACACCAACGACCTTCAAAGCCTAATGTGGATATGAGGAGAGTACACACACCTGTTGACATGCCAGCCTCTTCTACGATATGAAATGGGGCCACAGTACTGCATTTGAAAACATTACACACACCTGATATATGACGTATGACTTGTGCAATCCAATCAAGAATCAAACAAATGTGTTAGTCATGAGGATACTGAATGAGAGGCATACAATGTGGGGATTGCATAAGTGTGAGCACCATCAAACCAATGTTTTTTTGAATCACCTATTGAGTGAACTACAGCAGTCACTATTCCTGGTAAGGGATATACTAGCATGGCACATCTTGACATGGCATTATTTGGTCTGTCTTCCCTACAAAGGTCTCCAAACTCTGCCAGATTGCAAGGCCAGCTCATATGCACAGTCCTTGGAGGTCACTCAGGAGCTTTACTATTGCTGTTGAGTCTGGGTTATGTCTGGGCCAATTCATAACCTTGAATGTGTTCAGATACAGCCATTCTTAGCTAGCTTAGGATGTATGCTTCAGTTCACTGTTGTGTTTGAAGCTGAAACCCCTCCCCATCCTCAGCCTTATTGCAGATGCTTGACAACTGTGGGCCACATTTGAGTGTTATTTTGCAGTGTTCAAAATCCCCTCCAACATGTCTACATGCCTAGTTCCAGCTGTTGAACAGCAACCCTAAGGGTGTACACTGGCAACAGCAAGCTTCAAGTTGGGGATGGTGGGCCTGAGGTGAAGTGAGGTGTTGCTTGTGCACCACACGTATCTCAATGAATACTGTCTGTAGGTTTGAACCTTAGTGTCAAGACACCATTACACATTGCAAAACATGCCTTTGTTAGACTTCCTGTTATCCTTTTCCTACCTGTACACAGACCTGGGTGGTGTTTCTTGTGAGGAAAAACTTCCGTCTACTTAACCTATCCCATATAGGCCACACTTGCGCGGAATCCAGTCAGTTGTTGCCACTGGTACTACACAGGCAGTACTTGCTAGACATTCCTGCAACTCCCTCAGTGTTGCTGCATGTCTCCTGGCAGCCTCCCTGACCAGTTTTCTACACATCTTGTCATCTGTTTTGGATGGGCATCTGGGTCTTTTCAACATCACTGTTGTCCCATATTTAATAACACCTCTAGATCACTGTCTGCTCTGCACTGTTTTCCATTATATATGCAGTGGTGAGGTAATTTTGTTTCCCTGCTCCTGACTGTTACATTTCAGATGTGGGATCCCTTTGATGCTTTGTAAGATGTGTGCAAGCCATGGCTGCTTCTGTTGCAGGCAACTGAGAAATGTCATGAACATACTTCTCGGACAGTACACCATTACTTAGTGTGACATTGAGGCCCGTACTTGATGGCAGGTGTGTACTGTAGAATGAATGCTGTCAGTGCATCACAAGCTGCCTCCACAATATGTTATTTTGAGTGTGTGCACACATATGCATCCAGTGTTTTGTATGGTGTGCATACCCTATATTTGTTCCACTAACATATAATGCTATTTTACACATTAATTTTTAATGCTAGGATCACATTACAGTTTGTAAATGGTGTGGAATGTATTATTGTGGTCTGTCGTATTTACCAGGAGCAGTTGCCATCTTAATAGGTGTGTGTACACTGTTGTATCCACTGTATAAGTGTAATGTTTCATACATGTCCCTACTGTAGCTCATTTGTCCCACAATTTTGTTTGACTCTGTCCACACATCTTGCACTGACAGGTTGTGAGGTATACTGGAAGAATCTTACATACCCCTCAGATATGACACCATGGTGAACACTGTGATGCAGCGCAGTTAACACCAACAAAACTGAACATGTACATCATGCATTATGGGTAGGTGTGATAAATATGTGCATGGCAAATATCAGGGGCTTAACATGGCCAGTGTATTGGCAAACCTCAACAAAACAATTCCATACTCACCAGCTACAGGCTGCTGTCCCAGTTGTATAGCAGAGGGACCTAAATAGTTGTGGGGGAGAGGCAATGTCAGTAGCCACCGATGTGGCCTTGGTACAGGGTAGAAGCAGCATTTCAGCACATTAACAGTACAACCCCAGTACTATAAAGTATGCTGGTCATCACCATAGATGTACACGTCTGTGCATTACTAAACACCAGCAAGACCTACTATCTCATCTGACATGAGCATGTAGATAGTATACAGATAGAAATGGATAAGCAACAGTGTTCTAGGAATGTGCACTGGAGCCTTACCTGCATGTTCCTCGTCCAGTGTGTAGGTGCAACCCACCTCCACAATGCTTTCCTCAGCTTCATGACTTGTGCGTTGGGCGGGTGCCCCAAAGTTGGTGATGAGCTCCTTGGTGGGTGTCCATGGGGGCTGGATGGCTGGGCCCCCCACCTGTGGCTAGCCGGTCCCTCACTACAGCAGCAGCCTGTTGAAGGGCATGGTGGATGAGGTTGGTTGCCCAGTGCTGCACCTGCTAATAATTTCTGCTATGCAGGCTGGCATCATTTACCCTGTGGACCAGATCATTCCACAGGGCGGTCCTCTTCCGCACATCTTGTGCTCTCTGTCCAAACAATAGGGCATAATGTTCAGTCACATATTGGGGGATGATGTCGATTTTCCCAACAGAAAATGCTGGTAAGCGAGCCCTCTGCATGTTACCTGGAAGACATAAACAGGAAAAAAGGTCACATGACCTCATACGGTTGTCAAATTACACATCAATAGTGGATATTACTTGCAAATAATCCAAACTACACCATATTCCTCCAATCTATCATGGCTATAGCTTGCATTACACTCCTGGCCCTGAGCTATCTTATTCCCCCCAATGTTGGACACTTAATATACTCTATTCTCCATTCATTTCTGTGTAGAGGGAAGACAGTGGCTATCTTCCATGTGGTTGGTGTGTGGATAGTATCAGGTCTGTGTTTGACTGTGGTGTGTGTTGGAGCTGTGAGCACATGGCTGAGTTCATGTAGGAGGCAGACAGTGATGTTATTATGCCCCATGTAGATTTGCTGTTGTTGCCTTCAGTAGGCAATATGTACATGCTCACCATTGCTGAGGGGAGGAGTGTTGTTGATCTGCATATCCCCCTATACAACTGGAGTGGACAGGGTGGCAATGTTCCCACCTAACCTGTCTGATGCAGGTTGCCTATATCCATGGCATGTGTGTATGAGGTGTGCTTTACCCCCCAGGACAGGGTGAATTGTGTTGTTGCCTCTGTGACTGACAACATGTGTAGACACTGTTGCAGATGTTCATCGTGCATACAGCTGCAGTAATCACAGATGGGTTTTCAGCCGTCAGGCGGTCCCTCGGTCGGCCGAATTCCAAAGTCTTGGTCCGGCGTCGGTTGTCGTCGCTTACTCTTCTGACGTCAGGAAGGCCAGAGTATATAAGACACAGCCGACGCCATGTTCTTCAGTCTTTTTTGCCGTGCGGTGCCCGAAGCAGAAGCAGTTCGCAAGTGCCGGTCGGCCAGCTCCTGAATTACGAAAAAATTGGAAACTGAAGTCTTCATTAAAGCTAAGTACCCCGTTGTGGAAACTTTTCTTGCCTCAGACCGATGTCAGAAAAAGTTAATAATTGTATTTCTTGTGGGAAGCAAATACCGCATAAGGATTTCCATTCCCTCTGCATACCTTGTTTGGGCCCAGACCACGAAGTCTCGGGCTGTCGCTTTTGCGCTACCTTCAATAAACGCACTATTAAGCGTCGACGACACTCCTTTGGCGGTGTCTTCTGTACCCGAGACCGCTGGGTTCTCGGCCCTTTCCCAGACTACTACCGAAGCCCCTGCTAATGTAGAGGCAACTAATGTGGACAGATCCACCTCCACCCATGGTGTATTTAGGCCCTCATCTTCTTTTTCAATTAAGGCCTTTACTAAATCCAAAACAGCCAGGCATCCCACGAGGCCTGTTGCACAGGGCCCATCGTCAGGACCCATGCCTAAAAAACAGATGCTAAAAATGGCTGAGGATTTAATTACACTTATCAGAGGTTCTCATCCCCCTCCTGACAAGAGACCCAGAGTGGAGGAAGATTCTCCCTCTTCTGATCAGGGATCCATTTTATCAGAACATTCTGATGCAGAGGAACACTCTTATTCCCCTTTTGAGGATTCGGATGCGGAACATTCCATTCCTTCGGTATCCCCTCCTGAGGATTTTTCCTTTGGGGAAACCTTGCACACCTTGAGGGAACACTTCCATTGGGAAGGCCAAGATTTTTCAGATTCCAAGAAAAGACTTAGGGAATTTCTTTTGTTACCTCAACACAGACCTCTGGCTATTCCCCCTGTTTTGGACATACTGGATGATGTCTACTCGGAGGCTTGTCTTAACCCTGACTCTCTGCCTCCTGCACCAGTCAAGCCTGATAGGTATTACAGAGTACCCAGCTCTCACCAATTTCTCTTCAAAAGCCATAATGCTGACCCTGAAACCATTTCACAAGGCCCCAAGGGATTGAAGGCCTCCACTGCCAAGAATCCACTTCCTGCAGAAAGGGAATCCAGATCTTTAGAAAGGTGGGGTAAAAAGGTATATACCTCGGCCACCCTAGCCATGAGGGCCTTAAACTGTCAGTTTCATATGATTAAATATCAACAGTACCTGTTATCACAATTAAGGAACATAATGTCTCAACCTGAACAACCAGATTTAAAAGAGTTACAGGATATGATGCATAGTGCAGAACAAGTGGGTAAACACACCTTACAATGTGGTTATGATGCCCTAGAGGCCTCCAGTAGAGCGGCTGCTACAGGATCAGTCATTCGCAGACATGCCTGGCTTAGGGAACAAAATTTGCCTGATCATGTGAAAGCCAAACTTCTAGATGCTCCCTTACAAAAGGATGTACTATTTGGTACTAATGCTGAGGAGATACTACGGAAAATGGAAGAAAAAGCCAAATCTATGCAAACTGTCAAAGCTTTCTTACAGGTCCAACCACCACGTTTTAGCAGAAATTGGCCTTCAAAAAACTGGTCCTTTCCAGCCACTGACAAGCCCCAAAGAGGTAGATACAGACACACAAGGGGCAGAGGGCAATCACAAGGATCATATAGAGGAAGACAATGGCAAACTCCAGCACCAAGAGGTGGTGAAGACCGTGCACAACAATACAGGAAGCAAACCCAATGACTCCCTCATTTCCATGCCAAGCAGGTCTCAGCTGGCAGCACCTTTGGGAGGGAAACTAGCATTATTTGCAAGCAATTGGCATATTGTCACAACAGACAAATGGATACTGGACATTATAAACAGAGGCTACAAATTTCAATTTCACACTCTTCCAAAAATGAGAGGCATGCCAAACCTGCCACAAAATCAAAGGGCAGAGGCACAACTGCAAATTTTAAAGCTCATAAACATGAGAGCTATTCAAAAGGTACCTACGCACCAACAAGGTCAAGGTTTTTATTCAAGACTTTTTCTGGTACCAAGGAAAGAAACCGACTGGAGACCCATTTTGGATTTATCCATCCTAAACACATTTCTACTGCACAAAATTCAAGATGCTCACATTACAGCAACTTCTTCCCATGCTGGGCAAGGAGTTTTGGCTGGTAACATTGGACCTCAAGGAGGCATACCTGCATGTCCCAATCAGACAAAGCTGCAGAAGATACCTCAGATTTCTTGCAGGTTCAATCCACTATCAATTCTCTGCATTGCCCTTTGGCTTATCTACTGCGCCCAGAGTATTCACAAAGTGCCTGGCATCAGTGATTGCCTACTGCAGACTTCAAGGGATACAAATTTACCCTTATCTGGACGACTGCCTCATCCAAGCGGAAAGCAAACACATACTTCTGGATCACCTGGCATATGTGACACGGTTACTGCTTTCTCTGGGATATACAATCAACAAAGAGAAATCAAGGCTAACACCATCTCAGAAAATAACCTTCCTGAGTGCCAACTTGGACACAAACACCCAGATGGCATATTTTACGCAAGAAAAACAGGAGCAACTATCTCAGTACTTCAAAATACTAGCAAAAAGTACCAGGCTTACTGCAAGGAAAATCCTGCAGGCGCTGGGATTCATGGCATCTTGCATCCTTCTAATCCCATGTGCAAAGCTGCATATGAGGAAACTTCAATGGTACCTAAAAAATCTATGGTCTCAACACAGTCACAGTTTGGAAACAATTATACCAATAATTCCATGTTTGCAAAAGGAATTTCTATGGTGGGCCCAAGCATGTCAAGTAAACACAGGCCTTCCATTCTGCAAGCCTCAAGCAAAACAAGTCATAACTACAGACGCCTCAGATTACGCCTGGGGGGCGCACATGAAGGACAGGTGCATTCAGGGCAGATGGTCCCAAAAGGAAAAGCACCTTTACATCAATCAAAAAGAAATGCTGGCAGTAATAAATGCAATTACAGCTTTCAAGGACTTCCTGCATCCAGGACAATTACTGATAAAAACAGACAACACCACAGTAATGTGGTACATAAACAAACAAGGAGGAACACATTCATACCCCTTGTGCAGACTAGCCATGACTTTTTGGAACTTGGCTTTGGAAAGACAAATCGAACTTCAAGCACAGTACTTGCCAGGATTGGAAAACACACTGGCAGACAATCTAAGCAGAAATATGACAGATCCACACAAATGGAAGTTACATCCTCAGGTGTTTACAGAAATAACCCAAGCGTGGGGAAGGCCAGACATAGATCTTTTTGCCTCCCACAGGAATCATCAATTGGAAAAGTTTTGTTCAAGGACCTTTCATCCAAAGGCCTGGAGAGTGGACGCCCTTTCATTCATTTGGACAGCATGGACAGTTTACGCATTCCCACCTCTGCCTCTTCTGCCCAAGGTGCTTTTGAAAGCAAGAACAGACAAACCGAGGATGATACTGATTGCTCCAGATTGGCCAAGGCAACACTGGTATCCACTCCTGAGGAGCCTAACACATACTCCTCCCTGGTCCCTGCCTCTAATGCCTCTTCTGCTGACTCAGCACAGCTACAAAACTCTTCACAGTCAGCTGAAAACACTCAATCTCGCTGCATGGAAAATTCCTTAACACCACAACAGACCCTACTCTCCAAGGAGGTGCAGGATGTCATTTTGGAGGCCAGAAGTCCATCTACTAGGAAAGCTTACTCCGCAAAATGGAAGCGGTTTTGCTCATGGAATGAGAAAAGAGGCCAGGACCCTAGAAAACTGAACTTGCCTCAGGTATTACAGTATCTAGCTGAGCTGCTGAACAGTGGACTTTCCTTCTCCTCCATAAAAATACATGCCTCAGCCATTTCTGCAGAATTCAACACGGATCCCCCTTTATTTTCTCACCCACTCTTACGACAGTTCCTCAGAGGGGCTAAGAATATAAGACCTCCAAGGAAGCAACCAATACCAGCCTGGGACCTTAATTACATACTAGAAAAATTAACATTGCCTCCTTTTGAACCAGCTGCCTCAACAGATTTGCAATATTTGTCCTGGAAAACAGCCTTCCTTCTGGCCATCACTTCAGCTCAGAGGGTCTCTGAATTACAGGCCCTCATGGCGGTGCAGCCTTTCCTCATTTTCCATCAGGACAGGGTTTCCTTGCACCAACCCATCATTTATGCCAAAAGTGGTATCCAGGGTAGCCTTAAATCAAGCTATACACCTGCCTACCTTTTATCCCAATCCTCAAAACAAAGGGGAAAGGCTGCTACACTCTTTAGACATCCATAGGCAGCTTCGTTATTACTTGGACAGAACAAAGTCCTTCAGGAAATCAGAACAACTTTTTGTGTCCTATGCTGTAGGGGCTCAAGGGAAACCAGTTACAAAGCAGACTATTTCCAAGTGGATTGGCCACTGCATACGGTTTTGTTATTCCCATCATGGGAAATCTGTTCCTACAGGTATCAGATCACACTCCACCAGGGCTACAGCTACCTCTACAACCTTCCTCAGAGGAGTTCCTACCAAATATATTTTGAAGGCAGCCACTTGGAGTTCTGTACATACCTTCACAAAACACTACCACCTGCCTTTATATTCCAGAACAAGAGCAGGCTTTGCCACTGCTGTTTTGCAGGGCATTCTGGCTCAACCCAGTTCCTCCTAGTACCTACCACCCTATGCATAGCTTTGGGACTCTACCCATCTGTGATTACTGCAGCTGTATGCACGATGAACATAGTACAGTTTTGTACCTACCATAAATGTAGATGTTCGAGTGCTAATACAGCTGCAGTACAGGTTTCCCTCCCTCCTTCCCCACTTGGTAAAGGCATGGGGCCTAACAACCTCTTCATACTACCTGACTGGGTTATCCTGCTATGTTTTATTTGCTTGCTTCCACTGATTTTGGTCTATATTGCATTGCTTGTATATGTAGATAAGCATTATTTATGTATTGCCTTCCTTTTGGGGGCACCTAACATCTGGGGCAAGAAAGACTGAAGAACATGGCGTCGGCTGTGTCTTGTATACTCTGGCCTTCCTGACGTCAGAAGAGTAAGCGACGACAACCGACGCCGGATCAAGACTTTGGAATTCGGCCGACCGAGGGACCGCCTGACGGCTGAAAACCCATCTGTGATTACTGCAGCTGTATTAGCACTCGAACATCTACATTTATGGTAGGTACAAAACTGTACTTTGTCCTTGGTGGTGTGAATATGTCTGATTTGTAGTCAATAGTCAGCCTTACAGAAAGTCACCTGTGAACTTATATGCTTGCTAAGATAGAGGTGGACTTGCTTCCAAGTTGTTGGCTGCACCTATGTGTCCCTATATAGCCAATATATCAACCTGTTATGTGGTTTGTGTATTGCTGCTGTCCACCAATGGGGATTACTCTACCTTGGTGGAGGCTAGTTATACAGGTCAGGTACTGCTGAGTCCATATATATTTACAGTGGATATAAAGTGTACACACCCCTGTTATAGTGCCTGGTATTTGTGCAGTTGAAACATGACACCACAATAACTCATTTCAAAACAATTCCCACATTTAATGTTACCTATACCCTGTACAATTCAGTTGAAAACATAACAATCTGGTCTGTGAAAACATATGGAAATAATTAGTACAATAAGCCAGTTGAATTGAGTGTGCACACCCTTAAACTGATATGTTGTGTATGCACCTGTTGAGATGGTTATAGCATTCATTCATCTTGGTTTGGACTCTAACATCATGGCACATCTTCACTTGGCAATAGTTGCTCACCTTCCTAGAAACATCTTTGTTTATAATTGTACAGGTTAAGGGGCACATTCAAGATGAGAAACATTATGAAATGATCATCTGTGGTCTCATTGTCATACAGCACATAAACCTGGCATTCCAGTAGAGGTGTGTACACTTGTGATATCCACTGTATATAGGTGTTGATGTAGCTGTTAGTGGTAGGCATGGACAGAGGGTCATAACACAGTTGGACTCTTGTCTGATTACTACCTGATAATCATGCCTACTCTAGTACCCATATCAATGTCAGGGCAATGTAACAACCAGTAGCTTTATACATTTAGGTCTACTGTATGCATTGATACTGATATTACACATTTGCAACATGCTCAATCGATGTACCTAACTGCTTGAAATGCGTGTTATTAGTTTTGTGCCTTCCAGCTAAACATACGCATACATACATGTGCTCAGGGGATACCTGGTATACATTTCTGTTCTATGTTAGTATAGCACACTGTATTTACAGTCTTGCTACTCAATCATACTTCTCAGCCTGTTGTAGCAGGACATCTGGACAATGGCACACATAAATAGGTGACAAAAGGGACATCAATATTGATGCTGTATTAATGTCGCTGCACCATACATTGGTAAGTTGCCTGCACAGTAGGCCTTGACATCACTGTAATAACCTGGAAGATGTCCAACAGTCATAAGCAGGCTATTATGTTACATTGTCATTGCTCACAGACTTGCCAATAGTTTGGCTGTCATAACTGAATTACCTGTTCTGAGGTGAGGCAAAAAGATCCACTTGAGAAGTACCACACTGATGAACAATGTCCTCCAAAAACTCCACCTATACTCTGCCGCATATCGTCTACTCAGAGGCAATCTCTGCTTAACATACAAGGCCATGTCAAACCCAGAGCTGCTGGACATGCTACACTTAATGAAATCCCAATCCCTCAGAGACACACACTCCAGGGATCTAAACCTTGTCATCACAATTAACAAAACATGCTGGAGGGATAGGTTCCTGATCCAGAGACTATCCAGACTCTGGAATAGACTGCCCATACATGTCAAGAAGAGCACCTCTTTGGCCCTCTTCAAAAGGAACCTTGATGATTGGATGGGAGATGGGAAATTCACCCCGGGGATCACGTCAGTCGCCCTGCTAGACAGGGGGGTCCAGGGAAATACTGTGGGAAGAAATAGCCAGGGAATTGTTATGGCTAGGCTTGTATAGGCCCTAGGGCCAATAGCTTAGTACCAACCTATGAACCTATAACACAGGTATACATGTATGTGACTACAGATATCAATCACAAATGTGCTTATTGTCCAGCAGAACACTGTACAGTTGAATGTTATTAATTCAATATCACATGCAGTTCAACACATGTTTGCAACAGAACTTTACAGTGCACATGCCCTATGTAGGTCTCTTAGATTTATAAGACAAACGTGTATCATACTCATATTCACAGGTAACATATGGCTATGAACAACGTCCCATTAACTGGTCTAGCAGTGGCACAGTCACAACTGTTTGACAGACCCCCTAGCAGTTGCCATATGTGAGCTGAGTCAGGCTCCTGAGCTGTGATCCTACCTCGCAACCTCTTAGTGCACCACATCTGGACAAAGCCTAAAATGATGGGGGGGTAAATAGGGACCGACTTAAAATATTCTTGTTACAAACTTAGGAAGTTTGTAGAATAATACATTTTGCATTACCGTGAATATTCTTGAGGATGTGGAGTCATAAACTCATGTGTTTGTCATTACTTGAGGACTTCAATCCCCAGCTATTTGCCAGGAATGTACAGATTTCAGGAGGAACAGACAAAAATCAATGATGTGAAAATCTGGACATTCTATGAAGATCTGTACAGTTGAGAGGTATGGCTGTGATCTCTCCCATTGCAGAAAGGGCCAGATGCTATGGCCATAGCATCTGTTCAGCAGGACATTAGTGCAGCAAGTCTTGTTGGGACATATATTCTTCCAAATCATAGTTCCCATTATTACAGACCAAGTACTACATTCAGTTACATGCTTACAGGTTTCACTTACCTTTTTTTCCTTCTCTTTTCCGGTTTTTGTTTTTATTTTTTTCTTTTCTCTCTCTCTATCTCCCTCTCTCTGTGTACTACAGGGAGAGAGCTTGTTTGAATAGGAGGCAGCATGGCTTTTGTAGATGATGCTCATGACCAGGTGATGGCCTGTGCACTTATTGTGGTCCCCCGCTGCTAATTGCATGCAGAACAGCTGTGTAGTTCTTCCAATAGCCAATGTCATGGCAACACACTCCTATAATTGAGTACTCCCTGTGGGTGTTTCCCCTTTCCCTTACCTGTGACGAAGATATCCTGGAGGTGTGTGAGCTAATACCTCTTACAACAGGACATATATGGAGACAAGCCAAATAAATGGTGGAGAAGGTTCAAGACGTAGAAGTAGAATGTGAGTGATGCTGTTATATGTTTGGAATACTGCTAGTTTAACAAGGTTTGTCTGAACATGCTATATCTGGATGGGTTTCAGTCTGACAAAATTATGTTTCTGCATAGCTCTCAACTGTAAGGCTATCCACATAATGACCAGAGGTTAGCCTGTTATGTTTGGTCTGTTCCCCAGACAGGTATTGTCCTTGGCAAATCAGTAGCATACTCTGGTGATTGCAATCAGTAAATGCTAACATCCATTTGTTTTTCTGACATTATATCCCTCAGAAAAGATATTTGACCACAAACCCTGTAACACCAGCAACTTTCTCAGTGTATAACAGCAATATTTCAAGTATGCCCATGTATTTGGGCCTCTGTCCACCAATTATGGCAGGCTATGTCCAGATGTCATACAGCAGGAGTTTGATAGACATAGTGGTCTAGCATTATTTAGAGCTGTTATTCCTGCTGAGGGGAAAGGCTGGAAAACATGTTGGAGTCTGTATATTCAAGAGGTTGGTGTATAGAGAATGCTCTTAGATGCCCTTGTAACATATGTTATGTGGTGGGAAGAGTAACTCATGATGTTCTTCGTGTTTCATTGTTACAATCATCACACTTGGGGTTATCTGCCTGCAGGTATCCCTCAGTCGGCCCAAATACCAGAGTCTTGGGATTTCTGCGTCAGACGCTGTTGCCTCTTCCATGACATCAGGTCGTCAGGGGTATAAAGCATGCAGCTGATGCCATTACATCAGTCTTTCTTGCCGAGAAGGAGTCCAAAGCAGAAGCAGTTTGCAAGTGCCAGTCGGCCGCTACCTGAAATTTTCATTTTTCGAGTTTCAAACCTGAAGTCTTCTAAAGCTAAGTACCCCGTTGGGGATTATTTTTTATTGCTTTAATCAATGTCAGAAAAAGTTAACAATTGTCTTGCCTGTGAAAAGCAAATACCTCACAGAGATTTTCATTCTTACTGCATCACCTGTTTAGGCCCAGACCATGATGTACCTCGCTGTCGGTTTTGTGCCTTGTTTAATACCTGAGCCATTCATCATCAGGCTATTTTTGTAGCTAAATTATTTTGCTCTCGTTCTCTGTTTTCCAAAATGGCTTCGGTAAGCCATCTGACTACCGATCTTCTGAAAAAGCACAAAGACAAAGACAGACCGCATAGGTCAAAGACTGCCGCCGATGTTTCCATTAAGCTAGTCGTCAGTCCGCCGGTACTCAGTGAGGTGCCTTTGCATGCCCTGATGCCCACTTCTACAGATTCGCAGGCCTCTGCTGAGACCCATTCGGAGTCTGGTATGCCGCGAGATGCTTCTTCGACTATGGAACCTGTGTATGCCGCTACCTTGGATGGGTCTGGAACCGCTGTGCAGGCACCGGCTTCTGAAGGTGTATTCCAACCTACCGATTTTCATATTAAACCAACATCTTCATTTTTAACTAAATCTACTGAGTTTCTAAGGCTCAGAGTTCACACAACGCCTAGAAAACTGATGTCCAAAGCACATGCTCAAGCTCCCATGCCACAAAAACAAATGCTTAGAATGGCTGAAGACGTTATTACTCTAATTAGTGGAAGCCAGCCTTCCCCTGCTAAAAGGCAAAGAATTGAATTTTCCTTCTGATTCTACAGACCAGGATTCCGATGACTCTGACCCTTTTGATTACCAGGACATACCCTTATCTACCTATGAGATAGGTAGGACACTCGATCGAAGGAAGGGCACTCAGCAAACTCAGAGCTACAATATATAACATTAAGTATCCTGTTTTTTGTTTATTTTGTTCTTTATTTCTTTGTTGTTTATAGCACTTTGTGTACTGTGTATTTTTTCTAGCTAGTTTCACTGTGTGTGAGGTATTAACTGGAAATTGTCCACTCTTATTAAGCATCTGTTGGGTTGTTTGTTTATGATAACTTGTTGCAGTTAAACTCTTTTTTCTAGTGGCTCCTTTAGCTGTTTAAAACTTTCATTTAAAGGCTCACTGCTGCTCTTAAGCTGTGAGTAACATTTCTGCTGTTTGTTCTAAGTAGTGGGGATATTTGTAGCATTTCCATATTCAGGCTTGTATTTGGGCCTAGTGTTTGTGGAGGCTGTGTGTCTGAGCACATAATTCAGGGACATCTTGTTTTAGCCAAAGCCATCAGGCATTTCAGTGAGAGAATTGTTTGAGGTCATTGGCTGACTGAGGTCTCCTGGACTACAGCTTAGACTAAGCACCTCATTGGTTGTTTTGAGATTTCTTTCTTAAAAGCTGTCTCAGGTTTCAACTTTCTGTTACCTAAGAAGCTCAGTTGTGAGTGTTCAGCCATTTTACAGTGAGCTGATCGAAGGACACTCAGCAAACTCGGAGCTACAATATATAACATTAAGTATCCTGTTTTTTGTTTATTTTGTTCTTTATTTCTTTGTTGTTTATAGCACTTTGTGTACTGTGTATTTTTCTAGCTAGTTTCACTGTGTGTGAGGTATTAACTGGAAATTGTCCACTCTTATTAAGCATCTGTTGGGTTGTTTGTTTATGATAACTTGTTGCAGTTAAACTCTTTTTTCTAGTGGCTCCTTTAGCTGTTTAAAACTTTCATTTAAAGGCTCACTGCTGCTCTTCAGCTGTGAGTAACATTTCTGCTGTTTGTTCTAAGTAGCGGGATATTTGTAGCATTTCCATATTCAGGCTTGTATTTGGGCCTAGTGTTTGTGGAGGCTGTGTGTCTGAGCACATAATTCAGGGACATCTTGTTTTAGCCAAAGCCATCAGGCATTTCAGTGAGAGAGAATTGTTTGAGGTCATTGGCTGACTGAGGTCTCCTGGACTACAGCTTAGACTAAGCACCTCATTGGTTCTTTTGAGCTTTCTTTCTTAAAAGCTGTCTCAGGTTTCAACTTTCTGTTACCTAAGAACTCTCAGTTGTGAGTGTTCAGCCATTTTACAGTGAGCTGATCGAAGGAAGGACACTCAGCAAACTCAGAGCTACAATATATAACATTAAGTATCCAGTTTTTTGTTTATTTTGTTCTTTATTTCTTTGTTGTTTATAGCACTTTGTGTACTGTGTATTTTTTCTAGCTAGTTTCACTGTGTGTGAGGTATTAACTGGAAATTGTCCACTCTTATTAAGCATCTTTTTTT